>NW_005187423.1:3402161-3442421 GCF_000239375.1 Pundamilia nyererei | reverse complement strand
CGGCCTTACACCTGTCACACTTCTTGTGACAGGTGTAAGGCGATGATGTGTTTGAAAAGATCACTCATCTCCTTAAATGTGTTACTAATATCAAATGTTCGGGATTCCACATTTAATCACTTCCTTTTTCAAAGAACATTAAGTCTGTTCTCATTCTTATAATTAAAGTCTACATCTCGCCGCTCTGCTTTGTGTCTGCAGCTTCATTTTTTTTAAAAATACAGATATTACAGCCGCGATTAAAAACGCGCTTTCCTGAATACAGCGTGTGTCTTTGCAAGCGACTCGATGCCATGTTCGCTGTTTTTTTTTCTAATGCGCACATACGTTTAATATGTCCCCATGGCTGCCACAACAAGCCTGTTGGTGTTGCTGCACACTGCAAGAGAGCCATCCAGCTGCAGAAATATGTTGTTCCCCAGCGGGACAACAGGCGCTGCTGGAGCCACCTCCAGACTTCGGGAGACAGAGATCAGGCTCGGGAGACATCAAGGAGCAATCAGTGTCTGCTCACATACACCGACAGACTGATTTATGATGAAACTTTAAAGAAATCATTTATATTTCACCACTTCTAAATCGGTGTATGAAAATTTCATCCACAATGAAACACACAAAAAAGTATATCTTAAGTCAAATAAATCAGCCCCAGCTTCTCCCAAGCAATTGACTTTGAAGTGCACTTTCAACACTTTCGCGAGTGTGTTCACATACCTAAGGCTTTTACTTCCTTTGCCAACAGCTTTCTCACGTTTGAGGGAGGACACAGTGTCAGAATGTTTAACAGAATTACCTTTGAAGGGTCTGTCATGGCAAACAGAAACACAATTAAGCTGCGATTCCACATATTTCCCCCCTTTTCTTTTTAAAGCTGTTATATTTGTTTTACTGTATTGGTTTAACGTATTACTGTTTTGCTTTTTTTATTTATAGAATTTTTAATTATAAACAACACGTTATGTGCAGCATTTCAATTTTTATCTTTAATCATTCATCAACAATAAATAAATTATTACATCTAAATCACGACAATATTTTGTTAAAGAAAATAAAATGCATTAATCAGAATAGCATTTCTGATTTTTTCAATTTTATTTTTACACTGTGAAAATATTTTGATGTGCAAATATGAGGTTTTTTTTCAACATTTTCATATAGTTAGCCAAATGCTCCTCCAGTTTTAAATAGTTTTCCCTCCATTTATATCATCACACTGATACAGTAATTTGAGGCAATGCTGCTATTAGGAAAAAAAACACATAGTTGTTTAAGTTGCACATACCTTGCCTTTAAAAACATATAGCCTCAGTGTAATTGTGCAAAAAAAGAAAAAAGGAAAAAAAGACTTCTAGCACTTCAAGGATCTTTGCTACATATATATATAAATAAATCTGCTCCATCTAAAAATAAAAGTAAAGCCAAAAAGTAAAACAGGGAGCACATGCAGCAAGGCTTGATATAACTCAGGTGACTTGTTTGCTTTTTTTCTCCCCTCCTCCTCCTCCTCCTCCTCCTCCTCACTCTCTTACTTACATTCGAATCAAGGAGTGCTGCAGAGGTGTCTGTGTGCTTTTACACAAAGACATACTCTTCTCAGCCTCCCTCAGGAGCTCTCCACGTTAACAATCCCAATTACACCAAGACCACCAGAGACAGCTGTTTTTATTACAGAACCGCTCCTTTGTGCCGCCAACAAGGTATCTCCGCTCCTAGACTGAACACAGAGATAAAGCTCGACTGTGAGGCAGAGGCAGAGAGGAGAGGGAGAGAAGTGTGGAGTGAAGTGGATGAAGTCTCTCGACTGCTCGCAGTGGTGATGCCTTTATTCACAGCTTCCCCCTACCTTTTCTGATCTCGTGGAGCTCTTTACATGCTGGAGCAGAAGGTCAATGCTTGTTGGGAGAGGGTCTACAAAGAGATCAGGATCTAACTCAAGGCAACAGCAAATCACACACACAAAAACGAGAGTGGGGGATGGGGGGGGGGATGTGTTTCAGTCACCAAAAGCAGCGTTTTATTTATTCATCTGCTTTACCTGGGAAATGTGACAGGTTCCACGAGGAACATTCAGGCTTTAATGTGTTGTTTAAATGCATACAACAAAAGGTAGAAGCCTTCAGGATTTACTAAATGTCACACACTGTACTGTAGCTCTCAGGCGGAACAAGTGGCTCGCCACTTGAGATAATGAAAGCGGGTTCAAAAACTGCTCCAGAATCGCAGCTCGACTGTAAGCGCATTTGATCTCTCCATGGGGCAAAGTATGAGCATCAACAGTTTGCGAGACAGTCAAATTATGTTTTAATTCAGCTCAGTTCAATTCTACGTATACAGCACCAAATCACAACAACAGTCACCTCAAGGCGCTTTATATTGTAAAGTAGACCCTGAAATAATACAACAGAGAAACTCCCAACAATCATATGACCCCCTATGAGCAAACACTTTGGCAACAGTGGGAAAGAAAAACTCCCTTTTAACAGGAAGAAACCTCCAGCAGAACCAGGCTTAGGGAGGGGCGGTCATCTGCTGCGACCTAGTTGGAATGAGGGGAAAATGACAGGACAAAAGGCATGCTGTGGAAGAGAGCCAGAGATTAATGACAACTAATGACTTTATGGGTAGTTTGAGAAAGAAAAACATTTGGACATTTTTCTGACTTTGCAGTCCAAAAAGCTGGAGGGAAGGAGGCTTTCTCTGAACTTGACTTACAAATCTGCAGGAAACTATTTTTTCTTTTGCCGCTTGGGGTCAGTGGAACAAGATTTGACATGTTAACTTTAAAAAGCGGGCAAATGTGCAGGCAAACGGTTGTTTACACACGAGCAGTTGTAGGACGTGACTGTGTTATTTTTAACCCTACTGTCTCTCTTTTAGCTCTGTTTTGGTCTCCGACTTCTCTTGGAGATATTTTGGGTCTTCTTAGTGTATAAATGTGCAGCTGATTCAGATGCATCCTGTCTTACACTTGATTTCTGAGCTGTTTAGATAAAAATGACTGAAATTGATGAAGGCTGCGAGAATGAACCAAATTATTAGTGATTCGTAAAGGCTGAAAAACAAAAACAACAAACTGCAGAGTCAGCTGATAATCATATGAGGGTTACACCATTGAAAGTATCACCCTTCACGTTGCACACGTTCATTTCAAATATAGAAACATGGTAAAATGGTGCTTTTTAGACTCCACAATTATTTCCATTGTTTATTTATTTGTACATTTACATTACACCGGTGTTGCTAATTTCATCACTTTCTGTTGATTCCTTTACTGCAGCCAACAGCAAAACCAGCTAACCTGGTGTAGTAGTGAAGTCAACCTCAGGCTAAGAGGTCAGGAAAACAAATAACACCAGCACCAATTTCCCTATTACGCACCAGATGCCAACCTTTAGGGGAGAGGCATTAGATTCTGGCCCAGCCCTGCCTATAGGCTGCAGGGCAGCAGATGATAAGGTCAAGCCTCATAATGATGTCACATACCTTTAGGTACTTCAGATCAATATCGAGAGAGGAGCGTGATACCTGACAGTCAGTCAAATAAAGCCTGCCTGGCAAAGGGAAAAGAGAAAAAAAAACTCACTTTGAGACTGCCTCTGCTGATAAAATGAGATCCTTTCTTTCATGCTGCTTTTGGCAAAGATCACAGTGTAGGCAGGCTTTGTGAGCTCTAAAAATGCGTGGTCATCCTCACATCTGGTAACGTATCCTGCAGTTTTGACCACATTTTGCAGATTAACCTTAAATAACGGGACAGAATGAACAAAATTTTACATATGTAACAAAGCACATTTGTTGTTTTTTTTAACTGTAAACTGAATCCGTTTGGTTTATCATCGACTCACACGGCTCTGTAGGATAATATTTGACATGACAGTCATTCCTTTGAGACTTCAAATGGCAGAAAAGGTGCTGGTGAGGAAGGCAGTGCACATGAGGAGAAGAATGCATATGTCAACCGCTATACAAAGTGATTAATGTACCAGGCTGGTTGTAGAATTGTGTCTGACCTGGATGAACATTTCTGCTGCCTCTCTCATTAGTTTGACTGTCCCGCACAGTAATATATTGCTTGTCACTGAGTTGTCTAATGGCTGATGCTAATTGACCTCCTTTCCCCCACTCTCTTCTGCACAAATGAAAAGATTTCCTCCATCCTGTGATGGAGCGTGTCACAATCTGATCCGACAAATTAAAAAGCTCTCTGCTGTCACGCTGTCATCATCCGAAGCCCTTGCCTCATCAGCTATAATGATCATGTCTTCGCTGAAACCGCTGCAGTGCACTGCGAAACACAATACTTAAGGGGCGTGCTGCGGCAGTTGTGCGTTGTGTGACATATCTGAATGTCTGTCATCTGTGAAATTGTCTATACTGTTTAATCTTGAACTCACCATCAACATATACAGGATGTGGATTTTTTTTTTTCTGTTTGTGCTCATATTATTTATATGAATCCAGTTATCCAAGTGAATTTAAGCTGTGCATGTTTGAGGATTATACCTTTATATATATAATATTTATTATTTATCATGACTCCAGTTTTGCAGTAATTATATTTTATTTAGAGATTTTTAAAACATTACCGGTCTAACCTCGTCTTTAACAGCCTCACATTATTTACTTTGTCACATTTACCTGCCCCACTGTAAACAAATGGGCTACTCTGTATAGCGGTTTCCTACTCCATTTAACCACTCATTCATCAAGCATTCACAAACTCACATGGGGGGTGACTCAGGGTTCAGTATCTTGCCCAACGATACTTCGACATGCAGATTGGAGCAGCCAGGGATCGAACCACGGACCTCTCGATTAACTGCCCAAAAAACGTAAAATACATCTTTAAATTGGTTGATTAAAAATACACATTAGTCTAATTTCAAGCTCTTTCATGGCAGGAGAAATCTGGATTCACAGCTACACAAGACTGAGATTTTTTTCTGAGACCCTTCACTGATATTTTTTTCTCTTTCGCTATAAAAACATGTGAGTGCCACTTTCCAAAGCTATTGGCCTGAACATAACAGCAACATGAGAGCTCGGCCACCGCACATTATTGGTTGCAGACGGATGATCGTGATGATGATGATGCTCATTACCTGCAATCATCTGCCCATCTGTGGCCGAAGCAGAAATTGAGCGTGGCATTTTACCTGCTGACTTTGTGTGTATAACTTTATAATTTATGCGGTGTACTCATACTATTGACAAAAACGCAGTGCTGTGATCAAAGCAAGCCATTCAGGAGGTTGGACAGGGCCACGAAGACAGGGCCTGTAACACTAATGATCTTCAAACGCTCGCCTATTTCACTGGGAGCTATGCGCAACTCCCTAGCAAGTCCCCCGTCCTCCCCCTGGAGGTAATTGTGCCTGGCTGGTTAGGTGACAGGTGTCAAGTGGCCCCTCCTCAAACGATTCATCACGCTAAGCAGAGAGGAAAAGCTGATCTCACTCTCTGCCTCTCTTTCTCTGTGTCTGTATTTTTCTGCTCGTCAGTCTCTTTCTTGTATCTCCGTGTAACTACTTTGTCATTACCTCGCCGTGGCCTGATGACATGTTAGCTTATCCTTTAATATAAACTTTGATGGAACCAATCAGGCCTCGGTCCACAGTTTGGATCATCTTGTCAAGTTTATCAGGCGTACATTATTATGTGTAGGTTAAACAGTGCAACTAATGATTACTTTCAGTATTGATTAAAACTGCTAGTTACTTTGTTGAGTGTCAAATGGTCATACTTTCAACCCATTTCCAAAAATATCAGCGTGTTTTTCATGCATATTGCCTGAAATTGACAAAATGGTTATTTATGAAACTTGCTGTCAAATCTAATGCTAAACTTCGGGCTAACGGAGCTTTCAAAAAGAGAGACAGCTTTTCCAACTCATTAGATGTGAGCACTTTCCGCACTCTTGTTATAATAAACAGCAAATGATGTCACATCATTTAGCAGGACCAAAACATTGTGACTTTAAAGCTTTAGCCCTGTTTCCGTGTTGAATTATCGGGATTAGTGTAGTGGATAAGTCAGTGAACATACAGTGCAATGCAATCGCAGGCCTACTGACAGCAGGTTAGCACACTGGCCAAAAATCCTGCATCCCAGTGGATAAGTGGAGGGAAAAAATACAGCCTACATTGTGTGCAAGAGAGACAGAGATAGAGAGACCACACCCTCACTATGCCCGCCTGTCTAAGCAGAATCCCATAGGGATCTGCCTTACGCACGCTCTCTCTCTCTCACTCACACGCACACACACAGACACACACACACCAGTCATTAATTCCTGCTTTGCATCTCCACACCATGTAATATTTATGGGTCACCGCAGCTTTGTATTCACAAATGGAAACGCCAAGAGAAAAAAGGGAGAAGACACGATACCTCAATCAATTCTGTGAATAAGGTTCAGATTGTCACATCATGGCTTTTTTCCCTCCACTAAGCCAGTGCTTAGGCAGCATTCTTTTCTTTGACCTCTAAGTGTTTTGTGTGACGGATTGTCAGACACAACCTCTGAGATGGAGTCGTATTTAACTCCCTTAGAGTTGAAAAAAATATATATAAAAAGCTCAAGGCAAAAGGTATTATGAATGTGAAATTTCTCAGCAGCAGAATCTGAAGAACAACAAAACTGCATTAGTAAGTAAAAAATGAATGCGGGCTTAATGTATTTTTGCCAGACATGACACCGGAGTATAAGCGACATACTCCAATCTAGTACAAACATTTGCTGCTACGCAGAATTTCCACACTAATCAAGGAAAGTCTTTGGTGCCTCCCCCCGTCTCTCCCTACATCTGACAGATCATAATTGGGGTGTTTTTTCCCCCCACTTCCTAAGATGTTGCCTGAATCCTGAGATGCAACAGTGGGAGCCGTACCCTCGCTGCCTTTCAAATCAACAGTGGTGTCAAAACAGAGCCCTGAGGAGCCCCCAGTAGAGCATGGCTCTCTAGACCCCTGTAGAGATTTGAAGACCACTTTGGAACTCTAATCCACTCAAAATGTGCTGATAATTTTCCTTGCCAGGACACTCTCTGCCTGGTGTCACAAGAGTGGCCTCCCGGGAGCAGATCAGCCAATGATAACAAAGTAGCCAGATGTCTGGCGCTGGCAGAATCCCAGAAGCCAGACAGCGGCACGCAGCAGCATCCGCTGTGGGCCACAGATCAAAGATACCTGAGAATTACTTATGGGCACAAAATATGTGTTGCTTACTCTACAGTTCCCATTAATAACAATCTGGGAGAATTTGTATTTCTAATTAACTCTTTTCTTTCGGCATACAAAGTACGGTAGGTTGTCTAAGGCTGCAGCAGCAATTTTTTCTGTGGCAACTGCGAGTCGACAACAGGAAGTCGGATGCAGCGCTGTCTGAAGGAGCCAGATCAGCTTTAAATGCAGTTCTGAGGCTCAGAGCACCCCCTGACTTGCCTCAATAAACAAACAAACTGAGTAAGAGTCAGCCTTTTTTAGATTTAATCATGCTGCACAGTGCCTACTTAGACTGGTCCTTGATGCATACCTCGAAAGCTGTGCATGTAAGGACACTGAACCGATTCAGCTGAGGCGTAACTGCCATTAGTGGCTCAATTCTAAGAGCTTCTTTTTGTCTTATTATATATTTTTTGAAACAGACAGAAGGTGATGCTTTATCTGCAAAGACCAGACCAGTTCCATCAACGTTCCCAGCACAAGTATGAATTGCAGGGACCATGCTTCTGAGCAATGCTGATACTTTCAACAAGATTTGAAGCTCTGGCTTGTTTTTCATGGTTGTTTGTGTTAGTCGAGCTGACATTAAGAAGCATTGCAGCGCTGTGCTGTTTTCTCCTGCAGGCCCTGCACTTCTTTTTCGAGCCCTCCATTTATTCCATCTTTGCTGTTATGTTTAATACACAAATATTTAGAGTAGACCCCTGACTTTGAACTCAGAGGAATAGTTCTCTCTGCTTAGGGAAGGCGTTTGTTGCTTTTTTCTCTTCTTTTTTTTTTTTTACTTCATCTTTATGGGGAAAGAAGGCGTATTTCATCGTGCACACATTTGTGCATATTTTGTCTGGCTCGCTATGTTCTAGTGCACTTAAAAGTCATTGTTCAACGGATGGATGACATGTAACCCTTGCAATGTGTGTGTGCATTGTATTATATTAATTATTAAGTACAGAAAGTGTTGCTTCATGTCCGTATTTGATGGAGAACCCCCCACACCCCAGCTATCCCCAATCCCCTCCCACCCCTTTCCTCAATTATGTATATTACCTTTCCTGGTGCATAGTTCATGCAAATTCTCATTTGCATTGCTCTCTTGAACGTGCTATCTGCTGGATGAAATCCCTTATAGCACATTGTGCGCACTGCCCTTCATCAGATCTTGGTTATGACCTTTTTCTTTATACTTTACTTGTTCCACTGTGATTCTCACTGTTGCAAATTATTAACCAGCAAAGAAAACCCCAGCTTCTAGCATTTCTGGCTTTTAATGAAGGTTAAGATAACATGGGTATATTTTACGTTTTAGCTCACGGCGCATTCCAACTTTAGACAGCAACCCTTTATATAATCCTATAACGATTAATTGAGGATCGCCTTAATTGTGCAGGTTAAACTATGCAGCCAATTAACAGAGGAACCAAAAATACTCGAGTATGTTCTTTGATTTCCACTTCCTACTCACAATTAACTTCTCATTGTGAACTTGATGCCTCTCCCCAGAAAAAGACGTCTTTTAAAGTGTATTTAAAGCTCTGCGCCAACACTCGGGGTTACTCTGGGTCATTTTTTTTTAACGTCGTTTACTTGAAAATGTAACTTTAAAACGAGGCTTAAAACTGCCTTAGTGAGATCCTGTCTCCCAGCTCCAGCAGCTCATCATTCCTAAAACAGCCGCTCTCGTCCACCCCGGCCCCAACTGTTATTAATGTGCGCTGAATAATTTAACAGGGTAAAATTACCATGCTCTTTTGAAAAGATTTTTTGCCTACACAATTAAAGAGCATTATAGTGATTTTTAGTTGAACGAGAATTATGACTGTTTTCCCTCCTCTCTGCTACGCTTTCTGGCTTCCTTGTTATGAGCAGTGGATGAGCTGAGTTGTTAGAGCCCCTTATTCTTGGCTTCTGTGCGACTGCTCGGAGAGTTTGTGCTCCAGCTCTGACCTACACCATGATGGGCGGCTAATGGATAATGGATGAAGCAAGTGTAGGTTCCACTTCCGCCGAGAAAGACCCCCATAATGGTCTGCTGGCCGGGCTAAACATGGGCTTTATTTGGGCTGTTAAAAAAGTGCAGGCTCAGTTCGGTGGTCGAGATTACGGTTAGCTTCAAGTGTTTACGCTCCACGTGTTCCTAGTGCCTTATATTGAACTTATTTTAGTTTCAAGGGGTCATTAACAAGTTAAATCAAAATGATGTGTGTTTAACAAATGCTAATAGCTTATTTTTAAGAAAGTATGTGGTCTAACCGTGCCATTTTATATCGCTGTTATATCATATTAGCATCAGCAGCAGCGTTTGCCAGGCCTTCACTCTTATTCCATGTGGACAACTGTCCACATCTCAACCACAGGCCAACAATTGGCAGTAATTGGCACGTTGCTTTGGCTGTCCTGGGAGAGATCTAAGAGCGCACACGGCCACGGACAGGCTTCCCTTTCCACCAATTAGAGAGTTGTCGTTTCATGGGGCGGGGGCTTGGGGGGAGAGGTATACCTCACTCTCACCTTGTCTCCTGATCAAAATGATCTGTGGAGATCCTTTTTCTCTTCACTCCTCTCTTCTTCCACAGCTGCCTCACTCTTGCTACTGAGGTACTACTGTGTGTGAACTGTTAGTGAGTGTCTTCAGTCAAGGACCCCAACCAGCGACTGACAGCCTAACAGCAGTCAGTGGGACATTCACATTAGAGGTGCTCTGACAGACAGACTGTGCTAGACAGGCCTTCCAATGAAAATGCTCCACACAGCCCTTTGCTACAGCTTTCCTAATACATTACTTGCTGACTCTCTTCTCTGAGTGAACCCTTGCTTTTCCACCCCTCGATGTGACTCCGAATTGGGTTTGGCAGAAGTTGAAGTTTCTCCGACTGGCTGAACTCGAGTCTCTTATTCCACATTTTCTCTTGCTGCTGGTGTGTTGGCTTTTTGTTGTCGTGTCTCCAGGCGTAAGCGGTGCAATAAAGCTGCATGGCTTTATTACGACAGCTTTGATGCAATGATAGTAAATGTCTCGTGTGGTTAGAAATGTGCAGGCCACACAAGGTACCATGGGACCCCAGTGCAAAGGATTATAGGCCTCAGTGCATGCTGCTAACACTCCCCAGTTTATGCCACAGGGAAGGCTGCGGAACCAACACCCAACCCCCTTATTCTCTCCCCTCTCGGTCTCTCTTGTCCTCAAAGCTTATGTCTCTCCGCATTTTGCTTCAGTAAATATGAGGAGGCGAGGAGATGCTTCCTATACTCAGAAATATGTGTCAGGCTACTGGGTTATGTTGTGTTGCAATGCGATGCATTGCAGAAGGCAACAAAGCAACTGCGCGCAGAGAGGGAGAGAAAGAAACAGCCTTACTTATTCTCTTTAATCCGTCGTGAGATATTCAGAAGTAGGTTAAGTTACACCTCACATTAGCCAGCACTTAGCCTTTTTTGTGAACGCAACAAGATCTCTCTTCACACGTGTGCTGCTGGTGGCGCCGCGCGGTTCGCTCTCAGTCAACAATTAGCACAGGTAAATCCTTGCCTTTGCTACAGGTTGACAGGCTCGCCATAAAGCAGCTTTATTTCTCTGCAAGGACCTTCACGAGGGGGGCCTACCTAATATGCTGTCTGGCCCTGGGGCCTGTGGGAGTGTGGTTGGATTATTATGTTAATGCATGTGCCTCCTGCCCTCTCCTCAGTCCCAGCTGGCTTCCCTGTCGTTAGGAAGTGCTTTGCTCTGACAGAGGAGTAATATGCTCCGTGATTGAGGGGCCAAAAGATCGAGCTCTATAAGAGAGGGGCCACCACTGATAAGCATATGATAAAAGTGCCATTGTAAGTGAATGCCTCAGAGACATGGAAGATGACTTAGGAATTCCTTTGGATTTCAATGGAGGGAGTGAATATGTATAAGGCCTTTTTTGTTTGACTGAACTTAATTGCTCGCAGCATTATGTGCAATGCCGTGTATTCTACTGTGCTTTTATTGCACAGACTCCTTCATTATGAGCTGGTGACACATCCACCCGCAACGGCAACTGATCGCTAAACAAGACAAGGTGCGATGCTTCTAATTAAGTTGTAGGAATGAATGTGAAACCGAGAGAAGATTTCGTTTATACTAGTTCATAATGTGAATGAAGCAATAAGATTAGCTCTAATTTGGAGGGCTGCCGGTGGAAATAATCAATCAAAACCACATTTTAAGATATCACAAGTGTCGCGGAGTGTGCGTGTAACTGTCTTAAGATTAATTGATGGAGAGTTAAGTCAGCGAACCTCCATCAGGAAACATGACGACACTGTTCTGCCAGACGGCATTATTCTGCAGATCTATGTCACGCGCTCTCATTTAATCAACTTGACACGGAGGTAAAGGAAGAGGTGAGGAAAGTAAACTTCTTGTGACTTGTCGAGAAGGAGAAATGCCGGTTGCGCTGCTTTGGATCCCGCACATAATTGTGTAAATATGTCAGCCAAACAGAAGACGATCTCTCCTTTTAAACAGTTGTCTTTTTCATCTCACCTCCTCAGGAGCATTTCAGGGAGCTACATATTAGCTTTGCGCAGTCCCATTCACAAAGTGCGCAGAGTGTTTGTGTTTTGTAGGGGGTTTGTTTTGTTTGCTTTTTAATCAAGTTCAATTTCATCTCTATCAATGCACGGTCTTTCCACACCCTTCGTTCTTATGTCTGCCCGCATTATAATGTGTCTCTTTTAGTTGAGGAGCTTTCACTGTTGTTATTGTTTGTTCCCTTTTAAAGGGGCCCCGGCTGTAAGGAGAGAAAGGGGTTCTGTGGGTAATTGGTGGGTGAATACTTTGCTGTGTCTAAACGTCAGAGCGAGAGAGGCTGTAACACAAGCAGCTTGTTGTGCTGCTTTCAGGAGAAAGACAAGAGGCCTTTTAAAGCTTGTTTTTTCCCCCCCTAATTTTCTTTTAGATCATCAAACAAAATATTGAATCTTTGTTTTTCTGGCTTCTGGCTTTTACCTGGGTAGACTTTTTTAGTATCATACAATGCTTACCATTTGTAGATGTGACTGATTCATATGTAAACTCCAAACATTCTGTGGCTTAACGCTGTGAGGTCTAACCATAACTCCCCAACCACGTGCTGGCTTTTTAAAATTAACCTCCCTGGCTTCAGAGACGCATGCAAACCATTCACATTAAAACAGACTATTTAGAGCTACAGTCATTTATCAGCATGGCTTAAAAATGAGACCTGACAGGGTTGAGCTTTTCAAAAGTGTTGCTTTACTGCTTCTCTATTCTGTTACCTAAAACTGATGATGATTATGTCATTTCCTATTTGAACAATTAGTTTTATATTCTTAAAAAAATTGAAGAATAATTAAAAATACCCTTTCTTCTTTCAAAGTGAACATCAAGCTCAAGGTAACTCCGAAAGTCAGATTTGTCTACAATTATGTATTAATGTATATAATTTGTAGACACAATAGCTTGGAAGTTAGACAGATAAGCGCCTTCAAATTGGATTCAAGATCTAAAGAAATCAGTGTCATGTGCTCAAAAGTTTAGATTACCCAGCTAGTTAAATGACCATCAGCTAGGTTTTCCATCAGTAGGATTTTTAGAGCCTGATGGCGCAGGCATTTTCCAAGATGGCAATGCCAGGATTCATCAGGCTCAGGGAGTGGTTTAGGAAGCATGAGGCATCATTTTCCCACATGGATTGGTCAACAGAGAGTCCAGACTTTAACCCCATTGAGAATCTTTGGGATGTGCTGGAACAGATTTAATCATCAAGTTAATGTAACTGGATGGACATATGCTGTGGCACAAGCTTATTTCCACATGCTTATTGTATTACACAATAAAAATAACCACGGTTTCCAGCACTGTTCCTGTTTTTCTGCATCTATACATGCAAGAACATATCTTGACCTCGAGGTGCTTTTAAATACTTTATAGTGCCTCTATATCAAACAGTGTCTAATGGGGGGCATGGTCTTACTAAAGACTGGAAACAAAGTGATAAAGTAGATGTTGTTTGCTCGAGGCTGAATACCTTAGTGGCATTTGTCATAATTATTTTTCTCTACAGCCAGACTGTGATATAATTTCTTTGGACAAAGAAGTTAAATCTAACCGATACATCCCACCTTTTTCACAGGACTAAACATTACAAAAAACCCCTGTTGTTTAACTGTTGTTAGATTTCATCAGTTACACTTACTAAAACATCTAAAGCCCCGAAACACTGACGTTATTTTTCACTTATAAGCATTTAGGTTCTTTTGGGGACACTCCAGCTGTCATTTGCGAGCTGGCAACTTTTCACTCAAGTTTGGCAAACAGACATTGGCTCTTTGATTGTTAACCTCTCCTTTGTTGCTTGTTAAAGGCCCAGTGGTTTGGCAGCTATTGTCTTTATAAACTCAAAGCGTTAAGTGCCGGGCCGACTCAGCTAATGAGAGGGAACCTTCAAAACCTCCATTAGATGATGCTGTCAAACGGATGACATAAAAACGCTGCATGTAATCCCCCCACGGACCATGGGTGTAAATATGCCAGCTCCGCCATTTTCACAGCGTTTACTCGCAGTTCAAACAATATGTCTCCCTCCTCTCTCCCTCCCTGAAAACACAATGACAGCTCTGCGATATTCTCCTCCACAATCCTTGGCTGCCTGCGACCAATGAAACAACCAGGAGCAGCTCTGATAATCTCTTTCATCCACATTGTGGGTAAGACACCTCGCTATTCTTTGTTTCTATGGACTGAAACTTGTGCCACTCACTCATTTTGTGCTGAATGTGTTGGGTGTGATGCTTGGAAATGAATTTTTGAGGTATGAATTTGAGGTGTTTTTGCCTTTCTTCTTCTATCTTTTTTTTTTTGCAAGGTGATATCCTTGTTAATAAATGCTATTAGAAATTTACTGTTGATATAAAACCAAATTAATTGTTGGATATAAGTAAAGAACATATATAGTAACAGACTTACGTATACGGAACTTCGCTCATTATCATTTTTACTTTGTAAGGGTGATATCTGGTGACACGTTGGTTCACGTGATTTTACAAAATCCTTTGAAAGCAAATATATAAATAAATATGTAACTAGAAATTATATAAAAAAACATGTTTTACTTTTATCCACACAAGCACAAAAACACACTAACGGTCCTTGTAGAAGCAGCAAGTCTCACAATTTTGTGTTATTATCTCAGTTTTGAGTTACATTTCTCTAAATGTCAAATGTCACATCTGAATAAGGCAAAATGTCGACACACTAACCTGAAATTTTAGGTTATTAATAGCATGTTTTTTCCCCAGTGGTGAACACAAGCTTGCATAGAGAAAATACCTTGTTTGAAAACAATTACCTGTGATTTTCTTGTTCGTGAAGTGCCAGTGCCAAGGTTTGCTTGTTTTTTTGGCATTTGGAGCAGTATTTTTGTACACATATAGCATGCTGGTGTTTATGGCATTGGCTACAGAGTTTCTGATTTTAAAATTTGTTTTTAAGTATTAGTATTTTTTGACATTTTAGTGTTTGCTAAGTAAGCTAGGGTGCCAAACATGGAGCGAGTACACTGCAAGTAAAAACTAATTCTGTTTGTTACGCTCAAACAATCAATGTTGTCAACAGTAAAGTCAGCATAACTAAGGAATTAAATTATTATAATTTATAATACTTAGAATTTTACTTTAAAGTCTTGTTTATCAAATAGCTAGCAGTTGCATTTTTTGATGGCTCAGACTAGCTTGCCAGTTGTGTCAGCTTACCCCTTAAATGAGACACAAGGACACTTTTTTGGTTCTCAATATTTAAATATTTTAGTTTAGCACACTGCTAATGTTTTAATTGACTTCTAGCATCCTAAAGTTATCTTCTTAGTATTAGTTTAACTAGCGAATATCTGCCTTACGGGTTTGCCAGGCCTGCAGCACAAACTTGAATGCAAACCTATTCTGTTATTGTCATTATGCCTCTAAATATAGTGAGATGGCTGTTCATAAACAACAAACGAATTAATAATAAAAACATTAATTGTTCTTCTTCTTTGCAAGCTACATATTTATTGTATGAGACAAAATAATCAATTACAGGAACTATTACCATCGCTGTTTGATGAACACTTAATTACACGTATGATTGAAAACATGTTTCAGTAAATTTTTAGTGCCACTGGAATGAAACTTGTTCAGCAAAAATGTATTTACAAACAACAACATAGACATGACGCACGAGTAATGTGGCAGTCCATTTTGATCATTATTTGTAGGGATTTGTTATAAAAATAATTTTCAAACATTGGTGGCCTGTTCCTTAAGGGGTTTAAGGCAGTGTAAAAATATCATAGTATCCTCTTTTTCATGACCTCAAGAGGTAACGTCTCGGGGCAGTGTGAACACAAGTTATTTTTATTGTTTGCACAACTAACTTGTGATATTTTCTTTTTGGAGATTGGAATGATTTGAGATAATGTTGCAAACCACATAACACTTTGTGTGTATAATTAATATTTAGACATATGCTCAGGTAAAGCTCTTTTTATTATAGAGTCCGGGGTAAATATAGGACAACGTTCATTTAGAAGAGAGGCATTATTTTTTATGATATACCATTTGTGTTTAAAATCTTTGTGTGAAAATGCACGCACTGTATGTTCAACAGGCCTACAAAAGACCCAAACTGAAGTGAAACATTGAACTGAAAAAAATCCTATACGTACAAGCACAATACCACATTTATTCCAACGCACTAATTTACTGTCTTTAATGTATCTTCCTCAGTCAGCCCTTCTCTCTATCTAATTTGGTTGCTCATCATGCATCAGTCCATACTGTGGCTTCTCATTTGTGTTTTGTGTGGTCCCTCTTTTGTGTCCCACGGATCTCTCTGCAGGGAGCTGAGAGGACTGACTTGTCTGATTGATGTATTAGGGTACAACCCATCAACTATTGTTTTCCTTACCAGTGTTTAGTGGCTACTGTCTTCACTGCCACTCCTATCTGGATACAAATGTTTCAGATTCAATGCACTGTAGTAATAAATGGCTCATATGGTGACCTCACAGTAGGTGAAGCACAGTGAACGTCACATTTGCCTGAGTTCAGTTTTATTATTTGTTGGTTATTTCGGGGTGGCTGTAGCTCAGGTGGCAGAGCAGGTCAGCCACTAATCAGAAGGTCTGTGGTTCGATCCCAGGCTGCATCCTGGCTGCATGCCAAATATCCTTGGGCAAGATACTAACCCCGTGTTTGCCTACTGGTCAGAGGGCCCGGTGGCGCCAGTGTCCGGCAGCCTTGCCTCTGTCAGTGCGCCCCAGGGCAGCTGTGGCTACAATGTAGCTTGCTATCGCCAGTGTGTGAAAGTGTGTGTGAATGACTGAATGTAGTGTAAAGCGCTTCGGGGTCCTATGGACTAGAAAAGCGCTATACAAATGCAGGCCATTTACCATTTATTTGGAATGGCATCGTGTTGCTCTGTGCGCAACTTTTCTTTGGGTGACTTTTTCAACTTTTATCAAAATAGCCAGGACTCCACGGAAGTAGACTACTCACTTTAAGACCATGAATACTTTTCTTCTAGTTTGAGTGTGTACCTGAAAACTTTCCCACAGAACTTTCCTGGATGTCAGTGTTCGCTCCCCTGTCTACCTCTCTGCACCCTTTGATAATCCTGCCCAAAACTCCTTAAATTCACAAGAGAGTTCTTAAGAATTCTTGAAAAACTCCTCTCTGGCAGTAGATGTGTTGCTGCCCAACCGTTCACCTTCTTGATGAACTGGGCAAGGCTGGAAGGTTGGAGAGGCTGGATGTCCGATCACGGCACAGGCCATTAAAGATGAAGGACTGGTTTGTGGTCAGAGGTAGAGGGGAAAACCAAGCCGGACGGTGGGCGCTCGCACCTTCCCTCATAGCATCACAAACCAGGCCGACACTTCCCCCAGTAATGAGCAGGGGCCCAGACTATGGGGTCAATTATTCATATCCAGTCAGCTGGGAGAGATGGAGGTAGAGAGGAGGTGTGTTGAAGCTTCATCGAATCCTACAATTCCACCACACTCCACAATGATTTTTTTTTTTGTTATAGTGCTGCCTCCATCCACACAACTAAATCTAAGACTGGGTCTTGTCTGGATGGATGGAGTGTAACTTTAAAAGGCATACATGAGTGGCCACTCACTCCAGTGGGCATCCTGCAGCAGTAGCCTGAGCTACTCAGCCATTCTCAGGCCTTACAAATTACTGTGTTGAAAGGACAGACATTGATCGTCAACATGCTACATCTGTTTCCAAGTACTGCCATCATGCATACAGCAGACCATATCAGGTCAGTTATCAAAGAGAATTACTCAACATGCTGCGCTTCAGTGGCGAGTGTGGATTTTGCTTTTGTAGATGCTTCTGTAGGTGTGGTAAACACGGCAACAAGTGCACCTCAATACCAGAGATTCTTCCAGAATAACAGTTCTCGTTTTTGTCAGATGCTACGAGATGCTACACATCACGTCCGTTTGCGACACTCGGGCAACTCCTGGGAATGGGAATGACTCCTGTTTCATGGCCATGTTGCCTCGGCAGAAATTTCTTTTTGCCTCCATGTTTAGTGGCAATATCTCTGACGTTGGGGTAATCCATTTAGAGTGACAGATTGCTGAGCTTTTTGCTTAGAAGTTGCATATGAGTCGGTATTTTAATAGTTCTCATGCGCAAGGGGAAGAATAAATCAAGTGTGATTCTACAGAATTGATCAGAATGTGTGCGGTGATAATATCTTCAACGTGTCCTCATCATCAAAGGCTGTTGTGAAGGTGAATAAATTGTACAATTAACCAGATTAGAGACAAGTTTAATAAGGTTCAAGAAACAACTCCAAAGAAACACTCCACCATATTCCAGTTTTGAAATATACACATCCATCTGTTACATGTTTTTAAGTCATCAGGTTTTTTTCTAAGTTGTAGTATTTGCAGGTAGTCATGTGCCTACTTGCACAACAGATTTCCAGTGACTGCTACAATGCAGGTGTCCGCTAAGACTGCAGCATGATTCATAATGCCTTCATGGGAATTGTGTGAATGCATTGCTCGTTTAACTCGTGCATTTTGCTACCTTTTTTCCCATATAATTAACAATGGGACAGATCGACAATTAAAATCAAATGGCAACATTAGTGTTGAGTGGTATAATAAAGATAATATATATATAGATATATATAAATCTTATAAAGTTTGTATCTGTCTTGTGTGAAACTTGTATGAAAAGCATACAAGAGTGAAAAGAGATATAGGATCCCTTGAAAAATTATATAAATGAAACTTGTATGTTTTGGACACTTAATAAAACAATATATGAAAGTATATATTAATATATAAGCCTTATATGATTCACTATATGAAGTAGGCCGCATCTTATGCAATTCTTTTATAAGTTTTTACTATCTCTTTTCCATATGGGAATGATTAAACTTTATATATATATATATACATAGAGAGAGAGAGAGAGAGACATGTTAAACAGGCCACAGAAACTTCTAGATCGCTGCATTTTGGCAAAAATGTATATTTAAAAACAATGAAAACATTTAAAATTGGCTGTATTTTTTAAAAATGAAATATAAACGAAACACCTGCAGTGAGTAAAACAATGAAGACCTTGGATTTGCAAAGTGGACATAACATAACTTTTCCTATTAGTTGATACAATTCAGTTTAATTCAGTTTTATTTATATAGTGTCAATTTACAATTAGCACTTTTAATTGTAGCTTAAAGACCCTACAGCGTTAGAGAGAAAACCCCTACAATCTGATGGCCCCCTACAACCAAGCACTTGGCAACAGTGTGAAGGAAAAACTCCATTTTAACAGGAAGAAACCTCCAGCAGTAACAGGCTCAGGGAGGGCCGGCTATCTGCCATGACAGGGGTGAGGGGAGAGAGACCGATCTTTAAGACGTTGGGGGGAGCTTAAATTATTCAACATTGTGTTTCCCAGTTCTTACAACTCCATAGAGGAGCACTGGGTGACATAAATTTTTGTCAAAATGCAGCGATCTAGAAGTTTCTGTGGCCTGTTTAACATGTCTCTGGAACTTTGAAATTAATAACATGTGAGTTTACACATGGCTATGATGACCTCACACGCCTTTTAAGAGAATGAGATACTCAACAAAGTACATTTTTACTGTAGTTTGATTTTAAATTAACATTCAATGCTAGTTTTTCCCATTATCACTGCTTAAAATGTTCCCGTGTAATAATTGTTCATAAATATTTTATGCATAAAGGTTAAGCAGAGGAGATGTCCTTGGTGCATTCATATACAAATGCATAGTAATAAACGTAATAAAAATAAACCTTACAGTACCTCTATTGTAATGGGGTTTCCTTGCAGCTAAATCCTACTGTAGAGTGTACGGCAGAGCATGCTGTGTGCATTATGTGAGAGGGTCTGTGACTATAGAAAGACATCTATCAAAATCGCATAATGGCCACCATCAAGAAGCGCTGTGAAGTAAAAACACATGGAAAGAAGATTCCCCTCTTTATTAGCTGTCATCTTTCCCGTGAATATATGTGCAAATAAATGACTAGTATCGCACAGGGAGCAAATGTGGCCCGAATGAAGCCCTGGAAATGGGAGGGTGGAAGGGGAAGTGAGGATATGTGTGTCTGTGCGTGCGTGTGTGTGTTTGAGGGGGGTCCACGGATGAAAAATCATCACCGGTCCGAATGCAGATATTGTGGCAGCCTCACACTCTTGCCAGTGTCACCCTCCATTCGTCACTGTCCGCAAGCCTGCCTCTCATTAAGTGGCCCCGCTCCGGCGACAACTTAATTTCCTTAAGAGGACCAGACACCTGATTCAATTGTGCACCCATTACAGATTTGTTTTCCCCGTCTAGGCCTCGCTGGGTCTACATAGCTCTGAAGAGAAATACACTCCCACTATATTAAATGTTGTGGACGTAATTCCCAGACATATGATTCATGTCTGCCTCCCAGTATCCATCGCTCACAATGCCCTCAGCTCACATGGTGGTGGTGTAGCTCCAGTCAGCTGGGCTGGTTCAGCACAGTTCCTGCTGCTGTAGATATTATATCATCACTGATGTGTTTTATTTCATATGTTCACATTGCTTTTTTTTTTTTTTTGATAGAGCCTCATGGGTGAAATCCTAGCAGGGTGTGCACATAAACTGTCCTTTGTTCATCTGGTTCTTTCTAGTTTTTCATATTATTTTGATTTCTGATAGCTACCCCAATGAATTTGCTGTGTCTTGAATACTATTTTAAACATGACAAACTGTCCTCCCCTAATTAATAAGCCTATTGGCTAGTTATCACGTCATCCAAAAACCCAGAGCTCGTCAATAATTCAGAAACACTTTTGAGCCATTTCAACATGACTGCTCCTCGGTCTTCTGTCTTTGTAGATCAGACAGCGTAAGATGTTTTTACCTGTACATCAGCACAAGTGAGACTTCCATTGTCCATTTGACTGCTGGTCTCTATAGTTTACCTCTCACCTACACCTGTCAGTCAAACGGTAGCCATTGGAGACCGGTGGGAACCAGCGTTTTCTCTTGTACAGGGTTTAACTGATTGTTGCTGTAATTTTTCTGTCATGGCTTTTATCCGCAAAGTGTGAGTGTGTTTGATACCAGATGTTCACCAAAAAAACACACAAAAGCCTCATGTATTCATTTATTTATGGCTCGCTCTGTTTTTTTTCTTTTGGTTTTGTTTTTTTGCAATCATCCTGTCATTTACCCATAACAGCATTTCCTTTGAGGAGTTATATTTGATCTCCCAATCATCCAAATAGGAGCATACATCAGCGTGCACTGTTTTGGTGCTGGTAATACTCTAAATCCTGAGTAAAGCTACGGATTAACACCCACTGTCCTCACATCTACGGAAACACACGCGCGCACACACACTGAGAGTGCAGGTTTTGCCTTAAACCTATCCAGAAGACACCTGCAAAATATAAAACTGCTGAGTATGGGTCTGTTTTCAGCAGCCAATAAAGCTCCGAGAAAACTTAAAGTTACAGAAGGCATTTGCTCCCCCTCGCTGCTCCCTTCCTGTGATGGTTTCCCTCTGATCCTGCTCGATGTGTTTGTGTGTTCACGTGTGTGTGCGCGCTTCATTTGCTTTTCTATTGGCAAGTTCAAAATGCAAAGAAAATCCAGGTATTAAAATATTATGAAAATGGAATAAAAGTGGAGGTCAGCTAATTTAGAAAAAAAGTCATTTATTTTCCAGTTGTTCAGCAAAACTTGTAAGGACATGTCTGCTACATGTTGTAAAACAAACAAGTGGTCTTATATAAATCTCCTTATCCATATAAATAATGTCAGTTTTATTTAGTTTCCAATTTCTGCTTAAAGCTTCTTTTTAAAATCACATCTCTTTCTATAAATTCCTGATTCCTTTGCAGCTTTTTTCCATTTTACCTCTTTATTTCCTGCATTTTGCTCCAACTGGTCCTCAGCAGCGTGTGTGGAGGAGTGTCTCCTGTTCCCCCTGTCCTCTCCCTCTCCAGGAGCTTCAAAAGGAGGAGGACCCATGCAGGGTGTTTGAAGAGCTCACTGACACTCCCCTATGGGTGGTGAACTGGCAGATGCTGAAACCACACAACTCTATCTATGCAGGAGGAGCATCCTTCTCATCTGCTTTTGTACCCCAGCCACTGGTTTTTCTTGCAGCCATGAACCAGACATTAGTTTCAACAGAATGATTGTTTGTAGGTTTGTAACAATGTGCAGTCACCGAAAGCCTTCCTTCAGTCTTGCTCTTACAACCATTTTAGTTTTAGACCTCAAGGCTGTAGCGTAAATATGACGAGTATTTTTGATTTTATAGGATATCAGTGTGGGTGATAAAAAATGCTACTATGGCCTTTGAATGCAACCATTATAAATAGAGCATTTCACATTTTGAGAGCTGTCTAACAGCTGTAGTTCCAAATTTTTGTTTCTTTTTTAGTTAAATTAAATTTTTAAGGCTGATGTGACCCTCTTGTCTCGTAATTTTTACCTTGGAGGTTCAAAAACAGGGTCGCAGCAGCCAGATCTAATCTAATTAATAACCGATTACGAGATGACATTGAATTAAATTCTGCAGAAGCATGTGTTTCTAGAAGGACTTATTCATGATCATCTGTGATGTCAACTGCGGAGCTCTAAGGCTAATGCTAAAGTCAAACTAAGGAAACCAGGAGATGAACGCCTAAATTATTACAACTGTGTGCGGTGATGATGAGGGACAAGGTTGTTGTCTTCAAAATGAATCAGGTGCATCAAGAAACTAGCAGCTTGTGATTGAATGCAGCTGTGTTGATAATCCATTTGCAAAAATATGGCAATTAACTGTTAGAAAACTGCTGCAGTCTGCATACGCAGAAATTCACATTAAGCAGGCAATCACATTAACATTAACATAAGTGTAGACAGAAATGTGTAGATTTGAAACAGAAATTCTGCCACAAATAGTGATGTAGTTGCTGCAGGACAATGGTTTAATTGCAAACAGAATCAGACACCCAGCAACCTTTTTTATGTAGGAATGTAACCAGAACAAAACCAGTTGTCAACCAGTTGATTCGAGTCCCCTGTTACAAAGAGACATAATACAGTTGAATTGGACGTAGTAGCACAAACTGACTGATCGATTGGAACGTGTTGGCTGTATATCGCAGTTTAAAAACTAGACAGCAATTGTTTGCAGACAGTCTCCAATCTGTTTGAGAGTGACTGCAGTCAATTTGAGTCAGACTATGATTATTCGGAGACAGCTTTTCTCCAACTAGTCACCTTGCAATTGAAAGTGGTCACCCAGAGGTCAGCTGCTCTTTGCATTTGGTCTACAACTGCAAAAAACTTCAGTGCAGTTACTGGGCAACCAGATTTTTCCTAGTCACATTCTGTTATTTAATGTGACTGAGCCATAAAATAACTGTAGAGTTGCACCAGGGGTAATGCTGGTTGGTCTGCCACTTTGCTCCAGGCTAAAAGACTTAAAAGTCTGGGATAAATAAATACAAAGTCTTCATCAGACATGACCCACATAGGATGTTACTGATTTATGTTTTTTGAAACTATCATATAAACTGAACTAAAACTAAAAGCCTCATGTTCTCCTCTGGACATGCTGTCGTAACTTCAGCAGTTCCTGGTGTTTTTGTCTACCCGCACCATCCATAGTTTACGGTTGAGTATCTGCGACTTCCATTAGCCTCAGCTCGGATTTTGTGTTTACTGTTTATTGATGGTGACTAGTATAAATACTTTCCTGCTGAATATTACTGTGTTGGTCTGAGCATGCCATCAAACTGACTTGTATTGTTTTAAAGGCAATGTTTTAATACCTTAATCACCACACCAACAACCCCACAATATTAGTTACCAGTTTATTTTGGACATTTGGTACAAACACACATGGGTTTTGTATATCATACAGGAATATTGTTTGCTGCCAGCACAGAGAAATGCTCTGTATTGTCAGTATTTTTTTATAGCATCACACAGCTGTGGTTCCTGCCATGCTGATTGTTTGGCCTTTAGCTTCCTGGGTGGCAGCATTGAAGCTTTGACCTGTTCTGTCTCGCAGTACTCCACCTGCTCACTCATCTGCCTCTGTGTGCTCGACAGCACTCACCTCCTCCGACGGGCCTTCCAGAACATCAGCTTCTGAAAGACAGAGCCTCCCTCCCTCTCTTTAATTCCTCCCTTTTTTTCTCCCAGTGTTTTCACAGCCTTGCCGTATCTCTCTTCCTCTGCCTGTCCGTCTATTACAGCCAACTGCTCTCCCATCTCCTGTGCTCTCATGTCAGCAGGAGGCAAAAGAGGTGTCTTTCTGTAAAGAAGAACTTGCAGCTTTGTTTTATATCCCAACCTGTAGTGCTCTACCTGTCTGTGCCTATCATCCTCTGCTGCTTCCTGCTACAAAGGCTCTTCTCCATCATATCCTTTATTTAGTGGATTCAGAAGTGCACTGTACAAATACAAGATTGATATATCACAAATGTAGTTCATGTAAGAACCTTGCAAAAATATGTAGTTTAAAAAAATATATGTATTAAATTTATGCTTTTTATTGAAACAATGGTAAAATCCCAATCATACATGTAGCATGCTAGCATCACTTCAGCCATGATGGAGCTAATAACTAAGGAGCCCCTCTGATGACATGGTCAAAAAAATAAATAAATTGTGGCCACAAAATACTACTTCGTGCCCTCGAAATAGTATAATGTGCCCACGAAATACTTATTTGTGGGCACGAAATATTATTTCAAGGGGACGAAATAGGTATTATGTGCGCACGAAATGCTAATTTGTGGGCACGAATTGGGTATAACGTGGCAACGAATTACGCATTTGTGGCAACGAAATAGATAACGTGCGCACATCTTATTGATACGATTCCTGGACAGCTGCGTAGAGACATAAGCATAAGAGAAGGCTAAACCTATACACCATGGACAGATAGTATGATTGAGTTTCATTTTAGGCTGGGAATGAGCTAGAAATTCATTTTGAAAAGCCTGCAATGCAAGGAACCATTATTATGGAGAGGCATTTAAACAGGATATTGAGAGCCCAGTTGCTTTACAGACGTAAGTACGACCTGGACGCGGGATAGATTTTATTGTCAACCAACTGCAAGTGCCTGGGAAGGATCACGGTTATCGGTCAAGTGTTTCGTGCCCTCGAAATAGTATTTTGTGGCAACAATTTATTTATTTTTTGGACCTTGTCATCAGAGGGGCTCCGTAAATAACATCTGTAGTTGTGCTTTGTGGAATGACAGCTAGGTGTTAGCTTAATAAAGATACACAAGCGTCTCTCTCAAAATGCACTCTTGATTGATTAATTCAGATTCATCTTTTCAGTACAACCACTGACAAACCTGATCCCTCTTTGAAAACAACTTATAATTTCAGGCTGCTGCGTGGATTTGTTGGAATGAAACAGGCAGGTAACATGTATTTCTGTGCAAATTAAGGATTTTTCATCTTCCACTTTTTAAAAAAAATTCTCTAAAATAAACACGTTACCTGATAAAGATAAACTACTAAAACAATGACAGCAGCATTGGCTGGCTGCCATTTCGTGTCTCTATGACGCTCATTGACCTTTTAAGTCGTTTTCTGTAATCGTTGTTGCCTGATATGTAAAAATGACAACGTTCACGTACATTGACACATAATTCTTGCTCACAAAGCTTGCATTTAACTTTCTTTTGGGTTGTTAGCCTTCATTGTTTGAACCTGTTAGTGTTCTTAGTGATGTAGGCGTTTTACTTTTTGTACATGGCAACATTTAGAAAATCTGTTAGACTGAAACATAAGCGAATATAAACATTTTATGGTTGATTACATTGATACCTCTGCCTGTAGCTTCACACAAGTCAGGGTGGTGTGACGTTTTATTTGTGGCCCATTTGTCCCTTACAGCAGCTAAGCAACTGCATTCACTTTCCTCAGAGCACAGATCAGTTTCAGTCAGTCCCTTTGTCAGTTACGGTCAGTAAATAGGAACACAGGTAAAGGAGTGAAAAAGGCGGCTGAGGTAAGAACAGAATAGAATGGCTTTATTTGTCATTTTATGGGAATACTAAATTTGGAGCATCTCACTACAATTAAAAGCTATTGTCACATAACATTGTTTGAGAAAACAATAAATGAATAAAAAATAAATAAATCACTGGCCTGAATACGATGAGTCACATTCGCACGTTGAAATACATGAACTTTAGATGCCTTTCTCTTAAGCAGTGAAATCGTGTTATAGCATGTCTTTAATCAGCTGAGGGATGAACTACAAATACGGACATTTTTGCATCATGTTTGGTTTGTAATTCAGCGGGGAAACCGAAAACACAGTTCTGTTTTACCCTTTTCATTTACAGTGATCCTACTTCCCCCGAGCAAGCTATTACAACTCTGTGGTCATATTTCATTAAAGGACTGTTTAAAATGCAACATTCTTAATAGGCTCATTGTAACTTTGTGTGTGTGTGTGTGTGTGTGTGTGTGTGTGTGTGTGTGTGTGTGTATGTGTGTGTGTTACAGCTGTGCCCGCCCATTATTCTAGCGCGTGTGATTCCTGCGTTTGTTCGATCCCTTTATCTAGTGATCAAAAAGGGACTGTGTGCCCATGCTGAAGGGGGCTGGCCCAATGAAGGAAGAGAGAGGGTCTCTACACATGTAATCCTTGTCAATGAATTTAGGCAATCTTTTTTTTTTTTTTTATTAATGAATTTTTCAGTAGTTATTGCAGCGAGCTTCTCTTGTGAGTCTCTCTTTTCACTGTTCCCTTTGCTCATAAGTGAATCGCTCATCTAATGATTTAATTAATAGCATTGTATCCACAGATGAAAAGCTTATATTTAATCAGCAAAATGGAGTGAACTGAGATCAGGGGCCTTGCCTGTCATCAAAAACGTGCTTGAGGTCCCACTTGTTCACTAAGCCACTCTAAGCCCTGGGACGCCCATACTTAATTGAGAGTTAATAAATAAATGTGGTTAGAGTAATCCCTGGATCCATCCCCTCAGAGCCCCAAATCTAGCTCTGTGTGTGTGGCGCGGCCGCCTGTGTGTGTGTGTGTGTGTGTGTGTGTGTGTGTGTGTGTGTGTGTGTGTGTGTGTGTGTGTGTGTGTGTGTGTGTGTGCGCATACATGCATACGCTGGCCAAGCTCCCTGTGCCACTGCAATTGTGCCAAAGCAGACTCTACTGTGGCATGCCAGATACTGGTTTATTTACCTGAGATGCTCCCCGTGTCACTGCATGTGCCATATGTTTGATCCCAGGATGACGGGTCCCAGATGGGTCCCTTTTTTCAATTTTAGTCAGATGCAATATGTGCATTAAGCAAGTGTAATGTAAAGCTTAGTGTTTAAAGGAATATAATCTACTAAATGTACTAGTGTTATTATAAAAGATATATGCATATATATGGTAAGGAGTGGAGAAATGTTTGTAGTGAAAATCTTTATTGAAAAATGGAAATTAGTCTATAATCAACAAGAGTATTTGTTGGTTGTGCACGATGTATAAAATAAAGAGTAATGAAATAAAAATGAACATAAAAAAGCAGGGTAGACGTTAGATGAAATGCCAAGGAGGTAAAGAAATTAAATAAATGGATAAACTACAATGCAGGATGTGAGTTGCTTCTGATGCTAACAGCTGTTGGATACCGCTTCTCAAATATGTGAGAAAATAGTGAGTAAAAACTTGGAAGACTGAAGCTTGGAGCTTTACTTCAGATTCGGAAACATTCAGATTTTTTTTTTTTGTCCTCTCTGTCCTTTTTTTTGTCCTCACTGTTTTTATTATACTAATGCAAATTTTCTCGTATGAAAAGAAGGAAAAGGGGAAAGAAATTGAGGGAGAGAAGTGTGTGTTTAGCTAAGCAGGGGCAGCCCCTGGTCCATTGCCCATCATTTATTGATAAAGGCCCTGGAAAATGCGCGGGGGGAAAAAAAACTAATGAAATTATCAACGTTGTTGAATTAATGATGAATGGGAATAAGAAAAGGCCGGGTTCTCTGTGGAGTCAGAGAGGAGCGCTGCTTCATTAGCCATGCAGTCTCATCACATCCTCTTTTGGAGCTGCAGACACTGGGGCTCTCCACTCTCTCCTCTCCTCACCATCAGGACCTGCCATTGGATTTCATTCAAAAAAAAAAAGAAAAAAAAAAAGGAAAACCTCCCATCTTCCCTTATTCCCTCCGCCCCTACCTCTCAGCTTTTTCTCTTTTGCTTATCTTTTTTTTTCTCTTTTTAGTTACATCACCTGCCTCCGCTGCTGCCACCACCCTTTTTTTTTTTTGCTTTTTAGAAGCCAGGATCTTGTGGTGGCTATTTTTTACCTGTCACTGTAATTTTTCCCGAGATGAAGCTAAAGACAACCAAATCAAAGGTGACCAGATTTCTGCAGACTTTTGTGGTCACACCTCTTTTTCTTCTTCTTCTCTTTTTATTTTTTGTTCTCCAGCTATCCCATCTGAATACATCTCTGTGGATATCCTTCCTGATTCTGAACATGCAAATGATATGGGAGGTAAAAAGGAGGAGGGCGGGGGGTGTGGGGAGTTTGCTGCGTTTGGATTCATTGCCCCCTCCTGCTCCTCCTCTTCGTCTCCTTCTTCTTTTCCCTGGGTGGAGCAGAAGTGGGCTGGTGAGGCGAAGCACGCTGAGAAATGACGGGCATGGGGTCTCATTAGGTAAGCAGAGGCCAGGGCAGCAGGGCTTCACCCAGACGCTGATTATTCTGTGAGCAATATCTGGAGAATCACCTCAGCTATACACCTGATTAAAGCTACTGTCTCTTATAGTTCACAGCCCTCTTTGACTTGAAAAAATGAATTAATCTTCTCTGTTAACTTGGATTTAGTATGAGGTTTGGAATTTACTGCATTTAAAGGTCAAATAAATGTGTTTTCCCCATTTAAGCATTGTCTGGTTAGGCTTTTTCGTTTTATGATTTCTAAAGCATTAAAAAAGCATTTATTTTTCTTTCCCTCACAGTCACTCCTCCATCTGAATCCCAGCTGCTGTTTTCTGCTTCTTGTTTCATTCATCTGCCGCTGAATGCACTAAACGATTGTACTGCCACTCTGATAGATGTAATTATCTGTCAGCGCCGTATTTATTTCAATTCATTTTGTAACAGAACGAATCATTTTGCAGTGATTTTCCGAGCTTGGTGCATGCGTGGAGCCCACTCATAAAAATTGATGACGCGAAGCACAATGTGTGACAGACAGCAGTGACACGCATAATGTAATGTGCAGGCCCTTACATGGTAATCTGATCTGAGAGGGATTCAATTATTTAATAACAACAAGACAGACTATCATTAAAACAAATTGTGTGTGTCAACGTGAGCACACGGAGTGAGGTCACAGGTGTAATGTTACGTCCCACGCGCAAACGCGCACGCTCCTTCTCCATCCGCTGGCGCTTTTCTTATGAATTGGCTGAATTGATCCTCTTATGAATTAGCCTGTCCTCAAAGGGCTCCGTCAATACATTGACTCCTTTTATGAGGGTCATCAAACACCCATTACTGGGCATCAGGGGGTCCCGTTTGGGGAGAGACTGCCCAGGGTGACTGATGAGGTGGATGGGGATGGTAGCTCGTCTGGGGGCCTCGGAGCTCTGGGCCTATAGCGAAGAAAAGAGGGGAGGGGGTGCTTATTGAGTGATAGATTCATTAGTTAAGCAAAGACAGATGAATTTGCTGGGAAACAGTGCTGCTGCAAGTTGTTTATATTCTGTCTGCTTGGAACTGTTATATTTTCTACTACTTTGGTCTATATGAAGTAAGGGTACACCAGGGTTACAACCACCACTGTTCCCTTCAGTATTCATTATCATACTCTGGATGTGGTCATGTTCTTGCATAATTACTTTACCTTTTTATTTATAAAGTTAAAAGAAAAGAGTAAAAAAAAAGAAAAGAGTAAAAAAAATAGCTGTCATACAATTTCTGTCAGGGTAACATCAGATCCATTGGATTTGTCTGACCCACATTACTGATTCCCTAAATCTCAAGGAAGAGCAGAAAATCCTCACAGTGAATGAGCTGGCAACGGTGACTAATATGTCATCTTGAAAATGATGATTAATCATTTTTCAACACACTTTCAGTTAAATATTAACAAACCAACCCAATGTTTCAGCCTTGGAGTGGAAAAATGATCTTCTTCCGATGTATTTTCACTGTAATAGGACTACTTCTGCTGCTGTTGTCCTTTAATAATAATAATAATAATAATAATAATAATAATAATAAACAAAGTGCTTCACAGCGTGAATAAATGCCACACATTAAAGAAAAGCAAACATGTTCGAACATGCAGACACATAATCAACCTTTGAGGGAAAGCTAAGGCACAAAAAATAGTTTTCTGCAGTGTTTTAAGACTAATAACACAATCAGCCAACCTGATTGGCTGAAAAAGACTGTTTGAGTGCAACAACCTTAAAATTGGGATCACTGCTGATTTTAAAATCAGATCGAGGGTCAGTTAGGTTGACAATGGTTAGGAGACAATGCCGGGCTGTATTGATAAGGTCTTAGAAGCTCTGCTCTATAAGCAGGGACCTGCCATGAACCTTGCTGTCCTAGTAGAGTGCATCTCTTTCAGACTGCAGGCTTTTTGTAGTTACTAGAGAATTTAAAAGTAGAATGGGAGACAGAGCCTTCATCTCTCCAGCTCCCAGTTTGGATTCAGGAGACAGGCTCAAAACTTTGCCTTTTTTGATAAAGCTTATAGTTAGGACTGCAGCAGGTGACCCTGAATCATCCCTTAGTTATGCTGCAATAGGCTTTGGGCGTTTGGGGCTTCCTGTGATGCTCTAAGCTGAACTCTGGCTCTCTCTGTCATAGTTTTCTTTTTTTCCCATCTCTCTCTCTGCTTTCTTCTCTTTCCCTCATCCCAACTCTTCACAGCAGATGGTGACATGGCTCTTCCTGTTAAAAGAATGTTTTTCCTTCCTAGTGTCACCAAGTGCTTGGTCATCTGGGTCGTCTAATTACTGGGGTTTTTATTTCTAAAACCCTTTACAATATAGTGCCTCGAGGTGATAAAACACAGTTGCTGCCACATAAAGTCACTTTGTCATTTAAAAGCACAGATTGTTGATCTTCTCTGATATTGCTACTTTATGTCTCAATTATAACTGCGTGGATTTTTCTTTTAAGTAACTTCTAGCCCTAAACATATCTAACTGTTGCATAAGCAAGGCTGGACAATCACTTTCTTGATCCAGAAAACAAACAGGGGGAAAAAGAAATCAAACAAAGTGCTCAAAGCGTGTGATATTTTACTCATGAAGCAGAAGAAATTGTGTTGATGTGCCAGCAATAAACAAGCAAAGGGGAAAAGGAGTCCTGAAATATTCCCCTTAGTTGCTTTCAGGTGTTACGAAACAATCTTTGAAACCGAACGTAGACACAACGGGATGTAAACAAACTGTCACTGCTGTCAAACACTTGCTTCAAGAAGTGTCAAAAGTTCAGACTTTTCAATTACAGCAGCTTTAATATGCACGCAAGCCTCCCCTGACTGATTAAAATGCACCATTTTAAGTCTAATTGTTCAAGAAAACTGTGTTTTATGTTGCTGCAATGGTAATAACTAATGATAGATGCATAAAATTAGCATACATTTCCCAGACCAAGAGAATATCTGATCATTGTGCCATAGAGAATTGCTCTAAGTTAGGAAGTTAATTTCATTATCTCCTCCTCCTCATTTAAAGCCCGCCACTTTACAATAATTGGAAAACAGAATAAAAGATTAGCTTTTGACTGGATGACGGGCGTTAATAAAGTGTGATAGAATGTGAGTGTTACAGAGTGGGTACCAATTACAGCAGCCAATCCCAGCCAGGCAGCCGTTGATGGTGGTGGTTCAATCTCTTCATCTGCTGTATAGTACCATCAGGGACCCACTGCAGAGACCTCTGCTCCAGCTACCAGGCTAATTGTCAATTCTGCTTAAGTCATAAGGAGAGCTATTTTACCCGGGCTTTGGAGAGGAAGTGAACTGTAAAATGAAAGTTAAAGGGGAGTATGAATGTAGAAATAAAGTTCAAGGAGAAGCGCAGGGAGATTTTGTGGAATAATTTGGGTGAAAAGATGAAGTGAAAAATGTTTTTCGGGGAGAAATAATCCAAACGAATCATATCAGTCAACTTTATGAAACTTGGTACAACCTGGTACGATAAAATTGATAAAGTTTATGCATAAATGTCCTTTATTTTTCAAGAATGTGGCCATTATCTGCAGAATAATTGCGCCGAATGAAAAACGTTAGAGTCTTAAAGGTCCACCTTGGGCTAAAGCAGAAAATTCATGGCATCAGTTTCTTCCCAATTCTCATGGGTCACCCTCATCCCTCATCATGTCACCGCCTTAGTCACATAAATCACATCAGTCGCGGCGGCCCGACGGCATCACTCACCAGCTGTTTCAACTATTTTAAACAAGTGACCAACGCAAATGTAATTTTGCTTTCACACTGAATGGTATGTGTAGAATTAAAAAATAAGACTAAGGACAGAAACAGCACTTTCTATAAACTAGTCAATGCACTTTTTTTTATATAGCACAGCTACTAACACATTATTTATATAGACCATCCCTTTAGGAGGTGGTCTAAAGTGCTTTCCATTATGCAGAGTTTTAATATGTCAGACATTAATTTTGGAACTGTTGATATTGATGTTGATGTTTGTGCACATTTAGGTTTAAAATTTAAACACACTAAATCAAACTAAAAGAGTTGCAAGAGGTCTTACACAAAACCAGAGAACAGAGCTTTGCTACATGTGGTAAAATATTTAACTATTTACAGCTTGTCATAATGTTAATAGGTGTGCTGCTAAGAAAGACGCACTTTATTACCCCAAACTTAGAAATCTCTCTTTTTTTTTACAGTAGGAATTAAACAGATATTTACAGATTTGACAAGTTATCTTCATTATAACTACTATATAATAATCAGTTTGCAACTCTTATAAACCTTTTTCGTAAAGGTGAATTAAAGAGCAATGACCATGTAGCACCAGTAGTGTTCCAGTCTGGCTTTTAAATCACTGTCACCTCAAAATCTAAGATAAATACATCATGTAATATGACACTTATTACCAGTTTGCATTGTTCAGGACATAAATTAGAGTAACAATATGTTAATAAAGTTCTCATTCTAAATTCAAGAAAATGCATCAAGCAAATGAATCATATCAGCTGTTCAAAACACCTTTCACTTCACCTTTCCACTCCCTCTAATTGGATGCAAGTAGGACAGAATAGCAGGAACCTGCCGATCTATACACCCTCATACATACACACAAAACGCAGACAATGTAGCCTCATCAAAAACAATGCGGTGGGCCCTTTGTTGTCAAACTCTTCATACCGAACTCGCATATTCATGGGGGTGTATTTAAGCCATTTCTGCTGGCATAAGCACGCAGTGCAGCAGCGGTGTTCTGAAATGTCGTTTTTCTGCTATTCTTTGCCACTTAACCTACCTCTGTGTTTGAGAAAACGTGGCACCTCGTTTTTGATGCTCTGCTCTGCATCGCGGCCCCCGTCACGGTAAAGTCTCCGGGTTTAACAGCGGCTCGGAGGCCTGCGGTAACTCGAAACACCTCCCGATTATACACTAAACAGCAAGATTTGCAGTTATTCAACTGACATCAGTTTGCTGAGAAGTGGCAGTGGACAAACAGGACTGCTTTGAATTAGTGAGCAGCTGCAGTGTTGGTGGCGTATCCTACAGATGTTGAATGCAGCTGCCTTCTTATTCTAACAATAAAGGACATGCATCATATACATACCACCCTGAACTGGAGTATTATTATTTTATTATTACTCCATGCTCCCTGGCACCTTTTTTTCCCAGTAACACAGATGCTCTTTAAAGAAGTTAGAGACGCCTGATACAGATTTTAAATTTTGCATTTTGCAGCACAATTACTTATTAGTTCAATATCGATACCATTTATCTTAAAACCTGCTGAGCTGGCTTGATATAAATTATAGGAGAAAGCATTTTCCTGAATCAAATTTTGACACAAACAACAGAAAAATCACCTCAAGCCAGCCCCAATCCTCCTCCGACCAACAGAGTCATAAGGTTTTGTTTCTCCGGTGCAGAATGATCCACCTGCTGTCAAGCCTCTTTGATCCTCAGTAGGTTTAGCATTCGCCATTTCCATTAAATCTCGCCTTTGGAAGAGCTGCCAATAAAGACAGGCTTTTCAGCAGCAATGTCCCAGACCTGCCGGATGTGGACCGTAACACCCTGTCGCACTTCTCTTCTCGTGTGTCTTTGAACTGACAATAACATTACACCACTTCCTGCACAGCAGATTCTTAGGAATATGGCACTTTGGGATATATGCTTACACTGAAAATGAAGCTGCGGGATGCAGCTGGTTAGCTTAGCTCAGGTTAAAAACTAGAACTGGGGGGAGACAGCTGGCCGATCTCTGTCCGTGCATAAGAAAAGCAACAAATATTAAGACGGAGGGCTCTCTCTTATATTCTCGGTTTAATGTGTGTCTGTTAAGTCGTAACACAAGTTTGCAGCTTACTAATCGATATGTCCGTACCAGCTGGTGACTAGATAAGATATCAGTTCCAGAATAAGAAAACTTAACAACTTCATCGTACTTGAGAGTTCTGTAATGTGTATCTACATGTACAAAGTAATTTGTAATTTACCCATACCAGCCACACCATGAATTATCTTAATTAGAAAAAACACCCCGAGCTCTTTCTATTGATCACCCAGCATGTTAAATCAAAAGTAATGTTGGACAGTTATCCAAGAAAGTCATTGGTGATTAATCAAGCCATGCTCAATGATTAGTCTTCTAAAGAAATTCTTCTTCTTTTAATGTCTGCTTTTTCACCCCAGCGTTTTGTATTTTTAATTTTCCTTTCCCACTGCCTTATTTGATGTTTTGTAACTTTTCATGTGTTGCCAGTGCATTGGTGCCGTTAAAAAGGAAACGCTTCCCCTTCTAGGGTGGCAAGGGTCTATATGCATATGAATATTTTCCATTGATGAATACGATAAGCCACCGCAGAGCCTTTGATAGACCGCTGCTCGAGTCCTGAGTGATGTCATAATGGTGGGACAGCAACCCTGGGCAAAACATCCCAATGCACAGTCGAGAGGAGCAAACGTTAGAGCCCTTTGACGCCCTCTGTGTTTAATATTACAGGACTGTTTACAGAGGAGGGAGCTGGTTCTCTGATCCACCGGGGACCACAAGTATGTTTAAGGTCAAGCCATCTCAGTTCCTCTTCAGTCAACTTCAGGATCTTTGATCACTTGTTGTTTTTGAGTGTGCTGTTTTCAATCGTGGCCAGGTCTTTATAATGCATGAGGACATTACATAGTGATGAACAGCTTGGCAGGCGAGTCAAGGCAGTGATGGAACTTGTTACGTACTTTCCAAAAAAAACCCCCAAAAACTTCATATTCTTCAGCGTACCTTAAACTTAACGGGGTAGTTTGAAAATCTGGGTAAGGTGCTTATTTGCTTTCTTGCCGAGAGCTGGATGCAAACATGGATGAAACTCTGAGCTAAACTTTTCAGAATTCTTAAAGTTCAGCTAGTCTAATAAATAATCCGATGCACTGTATCTAAAACCGCACCTTTAAACTCTGACTCTGGTACAGATGAAGGCATAGGCATGTGATATACACTATTAAACAGTGGTATTTAGACGGTTTGTTGGTGTCTCTGTTTAACACAGTCAGGATACCCAATTTTGAGGTCTTCATGCTGGTTAGAATTTATTTAAAGTGTTGGCTGACAGCTTCAGCTTCATCGCTTCCCTCCCAGTGCAGCTGATTTCTGTTTGGAAACACTCGCATACAGTCAATTTATATAGCAGCAACTTTTTTTACTTACTGAGTTTATTTGGAGCCCTTTCAGCTGGCTGAGATTCATTGCATGTCACCTTTCTATACCAGTTTTTTAGGGTCACTGTTTGAGTTACATCCGAAATAAAAGGTAAGTTTTCCAGGAAAAACAAAAGCATTATCCTCTTCCTGAGGCTTATAGAGAACCATTCAACAACATTTTTATTAGGATGATGATAAGTTAAAGCAAAAACTACTTGCCTATTGCCCATTTTATTTTGCTCTCACAAGAAAGCAAATATATTTACCAAATTGTCTATATGTAGCACGAGCACCACATAATGCATAAACCATAACTCCAATCTACTTATCATTTGTGACTCTACTCTCTAATTCTCAGGAGATGAGCAATGGTCACACAACTTCTTCTAACATCCAGTGGCCCACACCTGATTTGGCACAGCAACAATTTAAAGCTTTTAAATCATTTAAATGTAAAATGCATGTAGACCAAACACTGTTATTTATTGTTTAATCATACATTTGCTCCTCGGAGCAAGTGTAAAAATGTAAAGGGGAAGCATCAAAGTCAAACGCATGTGTTACTGATTCTTTTACTCTTTTTTTTTAAATTTATACATCTTGGTTTTGAACAAAGGTAGTAAAGATGTCAGCGTGTTCACGTGTTAAACACATGGGGATGCTCGTTCGCTGTCTTCGTAAGTCTTTGTAACCAAATCCAGATTTTTAGTCAGGTGTGTATACATCATTTTATTTCCTTGATGCGCATCAACAAATATGCTGCATCTCTAATATTATGTAAACTCAAGGGAACGTATAGACTAAAGCTTCCCAGGGTTAATTGTGTCATTATTTAAAGAGGAAGAAACACTGATCTGGAAAATTCTGGGACTTTTTTGTCCCCCTGAACAAACAGACAACCTGCACTATATTTAGAACTCCCTGATGTAACCTCACTTGTGTGGTAATTTAATAAAATTCAGCCAGAAAGGTTATAATATCAATGATAACTTGTCAGCATTAAATTAATGTGATTATCCTATCATTTTTTTATGACTAAACTTTTTTTTTAAAGGCTGATAACTGCACTATAAGTGCTCTTGACATTTCAGGCAACGTGATCCATGTTTACTTTCTGAAAATCTTCTTCTTTTTTTTTCAATAGCACAATTAAGACCTGATGTTTAGACTTCTTTTGCGCTTTATATGCGAAACCTTTGCAAGCACAGAGCCTCTTTCCTGTTTTGAAGATTTTTGCAGGTGCTGAAATGATCTAACAAAGGTTACTGCCGGTGGAGGCGGCAGGAAGAAGGGAAGCTATCGAACTTGTGTCCTGGTTTCTCTACTGGATAATGATCTCTTGAAAGTGTGTGTTTTTTCCTCTTCTTCCAGTAACAGTGTGTGCGAGATGAAAGATAGTTCCGGGGCTAGTGCACCGGCGCACATCTGACTGAGGCAGGTGTTAGAAATGTAGATGGCTGGCGGAGACTAAAGACAATACAAATTTGAAGTGAAAACGCTACTGGCACGCCTCCTCTGTTCTTAACACGTGAAGCCCCAGGCCGATCAATTATTCATCCTACTGTGCGTGCGCGTGGCATAGTGTTAGTTCTGTAGTCGGAGAGGAGGTGTCTGTTGCACTTAAAGAGCGAGCGCCACATCGTTTGGCAGGCCCAGGTCTGTCAGCCTGTCTCTGTCTGTCTCTCTCTCTTTTTCTTACACACACACACGCACACGTAAAAAGCCCTTGTTCTGCCTGAGCCTTTTTAATGATGGGATCAGGGGCCTGAATTGGTGGCTAAAGTGCAGCTCCAGTTATTCTGGGGGAAAAAAGGGGAAAAGAAAGAGAAACACAGCGCAAGAAGAGTGTGAAAGAGAGAAAGATAGGGTGGGTGGAAAAAAAAGGGAGGAGGAGGGGGGTGCTTTGTACACTGGGGGTATTTTTCAAAGCAGTGCAGACTTGAAGCCATTGGGAGACTCCTTTGACTTTAATCTTGGCTACTTCTTTGAAAATTATGACCGAGGACCACGGTTGCTTCATTAAAAGACATGTTCTGTTTTTTTGTGTAGTTTCAGCCAGATTTTCTTTTCTTTTTTTATGCATGTGGTGCTGATTTCAGCTTTCCACCCTCAGTGCTTCCCGCAGCCTCCTGAGCACCTTACCAAGTTTAAGGACCACTCATTTAGGATGTGTGTGTGCAAATAGACCTGCGAGCGTTAGTCGGGCGGACACTTATACATCGACTGGGCAGATTTTCCGTTTCCTCAAATTGCCACAGAGAAATACACACCTCCCTGTTCCCTGGTCAACATCATCCGTATCCAATTGGCATTAGTTAAATGGTGATTATACCATCTACAAAGATAGAAATCCTGTGCTGTGCTTGGTGAGATTGGGTCATCAGTGTGTAAAGTGCGGTGTGCCTCTGGTAACTCTTCTCTAAATATAGCGAACAAAGTAGGCCGGGGTGATGAACTCAGGGGTTTGACTAGAACTAATCTGTAGGAAGCGTTCATGGATTTAAACACAGTCATTCATGTGAAAAGTGACAGAAAAGAAATGAAAAGGAAAGTGAATGCAGTGTTAGGGAAAGAAGTTTAAATCAAAACTTTGGTTTCGCGTTCGCACAACTGACCCAACTTGGTGTTCATGTGACTGCTGGATTGGGTTCTTGTTGGCAGCTCATCCAGAGTACAATAAGAACCATCAATGGATGAACCATATTACTAGTACTTTAACTGATCAATCTTGGTTTCATTTAACTGTGAATAAGACTTGTTCCTAAGCTTAATCAAGTAATTTTAGCCACATGTACACATCCCATAACTGAGTCATTCCTTTTTTCTGGCGTGCCACTATTCAGAAGCTGAAAACAGTCAACACCCCAAGCCTAAATAAACTAATAATACAAAAGGATCCAAGCTAAATGTTATTTAAATACAGCCTTTTGCAGTAGTATTAGCAAACTCAAAAAAATTTATATCACCGGCTCAACTACACTGCAGATTGTGTTGAACCTACACTGGTGTGGGTGCATTTGCTCATATTTGTGCTTTTTTAGGTCATTTATTTTACCCCCTTCAGTGAAGACAGGATATCTTGTTGCAGTGTGACACAATTAAAAGTGTCCAATGCAGCCACTGCTTGTGTTTGCAAGATTTTCTATGTGTGGTCCATCTTTGGTGGTTCTTCCAATTCATGGTGAAATCTTTGACCTGTGCATAGTATCATCAGTGTCAGTTTAAATGCTGCTGTTTTTGGATTTTGAAACGCATCAAACATGCCTCAAATGGATGCATTCATTCCGAGCACCCACAGACCTACACAAACAGGCCTGCTGGCTTTTTGTGCTTTGATTTGACTGTCAAAGTTCTCCTTTCCTACACACATTTTACTAGTACTGCTCTTCCTTTGTTTTATAGCAAAATTAACTTGAACTTTTTACTTCACTTTTGAAAGAAAAAACAGCCACGAATGATCTGCAGTAACTTGAATCACTTTAACCGCAGTGTTGAAGCAGAAGCAGGAGCATTAATTCTTCCCCACAAATGGGATTTTCTGAGAATCTTAAACTGATTAAATCTGTAAATGTTGCTGACTGAAAACTGTTCAAATGTGACAGTAATATTAGCTATGCATACTCATGCCTGTTGCCCAGGTATTTATACAACTGATATTTGGCCTAAATTCGGTGTTCTGCATTGATAAAATATTGAAAACTCTACTAATGTTCATGGCTTAGCTGTTGCCTAAGAGCACAGGACACACTGTTGACAAAACAAAGTCTTTTGACAGGATAACACTCGGGATCCTTTTAACCACTCACCCTGGCGAGCTGACTTCTCAACTGGTTTTTAGCACCACTCCAACACAGGAAAGGTTACTGGTTTGCTATCTTTCTCTCTCTTTGCACCCCCCCCACCCACACATACACCCACATGCAGGCGTGCAAACGCTGCATATCGTAGATCTGATCCAGTTGATCCAGTGACAGTAGAAAATGAAGGTTGAGAGATGAGACCTGTGTGAAATGCCACACAAAGTACTAATCGATGTCATGCTGTGTTCACATACTGTGAATGCACAAATCAGGGCACAGCAAGCTGCTTCTAATGACCTGGACCAGAAGACGCGCACACACAGACACACACACACACATCTATACACGCACATTACGCACAGACACAAGCAGCCTGTAGACCACAAAATATATACAGTATGTATGACACACATAAACTGCTTGTATGCAGACGCTGAGCTAGGATGATTTGCCCTTTTGCTCCTTCATCATCCTCTCACTCGTCTCCCTGTCTGTCAGTTGCTGCTCTCTGTGAATATACAGCTCACACAAATGTTGCCTGGTAAATGCTTTATGAAGTGTAAGTTGTACAAATCATGCCAGTACAGTTCCCCAAAGCACTGCCAGCAGGAAGCATGTGTAGGTTGTGATCCTCTGTAAACTGTATGTGCTTTAAACATACTGTGCATGCAGTATTCATGGTGTACCAGTGCCATCGCCACTGTGTGTGCAGTGTGTGTGTTAAAATGTCACGGTGTGAAAGTGTGCTTGTTTGTTTGGTTGTATATTTGTGTGTGTGAGGGGAAAAAAGGGGAAAAGAAAGAGAAACACAGCG
>NW_005187423.1:3396290-3402085 GCF_000239375.1 Pundamilia nyererei | reverse complement strand
AGTGCTTAAACCACTGAGCATTAGCCAAGCTGCTTTTAATCATTATAAAAACTACATAATAACTTGAAATCTACACCAGCCTGTCTCCGTTCAGGCCACACCCTCCATTCAAAATAGAGCTAGAGGTGCCTGTGCTGCTCCAAGTAAAAGTATGAGTGTAAACTTCCTGTAAAAGGAATTTTAGGATCACTATTTTGTACGTGTAACACTTTTACTACTTTCAAGTAAATGATGTTGTAAATAAAATGTAGTTTTAAATTGCTAACAGATTGGTGCAGACAACTGTAGTAAGCGTGGAAGACACCGTCTTGTCTGCAAACACTCGCTATGTACTCTCCGAGATGTAGTGAAACAAAAAAGCGCAACAAAAACCAGAAATGGAGTAGAAGTCATGTCTTACTGCTGCAGGCAAGACTTTTTATTTTGAAGGTGAACGGTTTCCGTGTTCATAGTTTCACTACTGCTTGCCAAGTAGTTTTTTAATCCAAATCACAACAACAGTCATCTCAAGGTGTTCTATACTGAAAGGTAGACCCTACAATCATACAACATAGGGAAAAACAGACAACAGTCATATAACTCTCTATGAGCAAGCACTTTGCTGACAGTGGGAAGGAAAAACTCCCTTTTAACAGGAAGAAACCTCCAGCAGAAATAATCAGTGTGTTATCTTCATGAAGGAAATTTTATAGCATATTTTTATATTTGGGTTGCCCTCTTTATAACAATGTTACTGGTGCTAGCAGTTAATAACTTGAGGAGTAATAAGTTACTGTAACTGTAAAGGCCAAAGATAATAATACCAGAGATTAAACACAATGGTAATATTCCAGAAGTCTTTATGTGTTCGTTGTGTTTCCTAAACTGTATCGAGCATCGTGGGGCTCTCACTATTGCAGCTTTATTTTTTAAACTTGTTAAACACACATGAACGTGTTTGCTATACGAGTAAAACTTCTTTCGTTCCCTTCACCGCGTAAACATTCGGGTTTTAAAAGCCTGTATGTTTTCAGACTCCAAGGTTTACACCGTGTTTACACAGTACAGAAAGTCAAGGTCGGGACTACAGAACTAGGTGTGTTATAAATCTCTTTTAGTGTTTATCAAATGGACTCAAAAATTACAATTTTCACACTACAGTAATAAAAGCCAAAAGTGTCCCTCAGTGTGCGCACATGAAACAAACGGAGACATGCGGGAGCCCTTTGATCAATCAATCCGTAAACAAACCCTGATGCAGAGAAACCCCGCAATTGGGTATGTGCAGATCAAACTGTGTCAAATCATCAACGGGCGAATAATAAGCACTTGTTCTCTGAAGGGCAGCAGTCACAGCAGCCCCATCAATTAGACTCCAGACTCTGTGTCTTTTTCCCTTCTATTGATCGTGAGCTGAGCGAGTCAGACTCGGCTTTGTCTCGTACCATACCTTCAAACTCGGCTGTTTACATTATGATGGAGATGATGGAGAAATGAATGCTGGTGTCTTTAAGTGTTGATCGTTGAAGGGGTTAAATTACAAATGCTGGCATGTTGATGGGAGGAAATTGTTACTGTTTCTTCTTTTTTTTCCCCCATCTCTCACTTTTAATTTTATTATTTTTACCTGAAGTTTGTTCACATGCTGACGTGAGACATCTGGATGTGGCATATTTCGAGATACGCCTGTCCCGTCATTGTTTGCTATGTTTTTTTATTTTGTCCCTGATTGCGCGGCCACGAAGGTAGGAGCTTCACAACTATGGATGAAGTTTGGAACATTTTTTTTTTCAGTCTGCTCCTTCTTGTTAGTGCATGCCTCACGCTGTGCACAAGAGTATTACCCTCAAACAAGTCTGTCCTCTTTGTTTTGAGCTCTATGGGGACCCCCTCCCCACCCCCCACCCCCTTGCATAGAAATAATGTTTTGGAAGGCAAGCCAAACCAATGTGCGAGAGAGAGCATGGAATCAATAGTGTCTTCTTTTCTTACTTGATTTAAATGAGGGCTACCAGCCTTGAAGTTCCTTCTTGCCATGTTCATCTTGAAAGAATATACGCTGGTTGCACCGACTCCAAAGCCCAGCACAGTTACCATTGGCATATTAATAATTTAATGCAAATAATCATTGAGTATGCAGTTTGTGTGCGAATTTGAGCTGAAAGACAAAAGTAGAAAGTGGGGCCTCACATTGCGTTGAGGAAAATAAAGTGAGATGTTACACATCCAGCGTCTCCGCGGGGCGAATGCTGGAATGAATCCCCCCAAGAGCTGTACCATCTCATCTAGCTTTCTCTGATTCACATCCTATCAACCGCTCTCATTTCACGCTGCCGTAATACAAGATGTCAAAGTGTAATTTGACAAGGTTTCTCAGAGTAAACAGACGCCGAGTTTTACTCTACATTTTTATTTGTGCCTCTTCTGGACGGCTTGTAACCAAACCTGAAGTGATTAAAATTTTTTGGGAAGGTATGCTGGCAAAATTGTTCTGTATCCACTCAGGTTTTGTTGTGTATTGTGTATGCACAGGTGTTAGTTGTGGTTGCGGCTGGCTGGGGTGTGTATGCGGAGGTTGTTTGGAGGTTGGGGTAGTTGATACACATCATGCAGAGAGAGAAATTGGTATTATATTAAAGCTTCTCCTCACAATGGTTGCTCTCAGGCTTCAACTCCAGCATCATTCGCACAGTCCCATTAGACTGTCAATAATTCATGTCAGGGATTTCATAGGATTCAGAACATACTTTCGCCTGTACTGATGGCAAATTTCTTTTATTTACACGGGGCCTGTAATGAAATAAGAAGCCTCACATAACTCCACACTTAGTCTGTAGGCTAATTTCTAAGAGAGAAAACAGGAGGATTGGTGGTGGGATTGTGAAGCTGAGGAGCTTTAGTTGTGCAAAGGGTCCCAGAGCAGCTTTCTTGCTTTGTGCTCATTAAATGTTGTGCTTTTCTTCTTGACTTATTTGCGAGTTTTGGTTTGCAATCCTATCAAAAACTTTCTGCAAACACATGTAATTTAGCAGCACTGTCGACTTGAAATGACTAATTGTTTCTTTTGCCATAAACATTTTGAAGTGTATTGCTGTCTGTAACTGTACAATCACCTAAAAACATGCTTTTGCATACCCGGCGTTGGGAGAAGGGCCCACTTCTTATTGTCCACTGCTTAACTGTTGTTAAGCTGAAGCTATAGAGCTTCAGTAAGCAGACGCACTATTGTATCACGTGCTTATCCAAAGGAACGCACAAACAGGAATGTTTGGTGATGCTACGCACATAACAACCGGTGGTTTCCCACACTAAGATGCAGCAATGTGCCAACAAAGTCGGGGAAAAAGAAGACGACAAGCTGATGTAAATATTCATGAATATATATTTTTAGTCAGGTTTGCAGCAGTATTTCAGAAAGGAAGGAAATGCATTCAGCATATTTGCTGGCTCAGAAGGACTTGTTTAACACATTTTGATGGGACCATATCTCGTGCAGAAGAAAGCGCCACAGGGCAGCTTTAAGGTTTATGTTTATTGAATGACGACACTGGTGAGCCAGCAGGGAATGATCACCCAAATCTGTAGTCTCCCTTTGGTTTTACAAAGCAGAGGGTGTCCAGCTTAAAACTTTATTCTTTCTGTTGCTCTCACATCTTTGGCAGTCAATATTTCTGCGGAACCATTCAAAATAAGCTACTGCTAACTAACAGAACCTAAATGATCATGATAATATGACAATGTTCAGCCTCTGCCAAGAGGCCAGAGAATTTATTTGTAGGATTTTATTTTATTTTTTTAAGTTTTGCTTCCATTTAAAAAAAAAAAAAACTGCTTCAATGTTATTTTTGTAAAATTTCGCTTTTCCATTTTTTCCTCAGTCACTTTGGCACATTTCTTGCGTTTTGAAGTTTTCGACTCTGAAGATGCGTTTCCCAAAGCAGCTCACACATGCAGCAAAGCACTATAGTTAACCTGGAAAAGGCTGTACATCTTTTGTCGTAACAACAGTGGAATTTGTTTGCGTGTGTTTCTCTTCTTCTACTTCCTCTTTCACTCCAACATCCCTAGGTTAACAGGATTTCCACTACCTGGGCCCACGTCCTCATTTTAGGTTTGACAGTGTTTTAGTAGGTAAAGGTGAATGCTTGGACATGAATTGAGCTGCAGTTTGGGAAAGGCCTCGAAGGGCAACCTGGCAGATCCCCATGTACTAAATAGAAGTGAAGAAGTTAAAGAATTGAAAAGGGGAGAGAGGGTGGGGCACGTAAATGAGAATGAACATCTTGCAGACCTGGGGGAACATATATAGATAAGAACCGGAAGGAGCGTGTTGGAGGCGTGGTTCTGCTCCTGAAATTCCGATACCTAATCTCCAATTATTTTTCCAGAATATTACTAAATGCTATTGAGTATCTCTATTGATAGATTGAGCATCTGCTATAGATTAAAAGAATGAACATGAATAAAATAAGGGGCAGGTAAATAAGAGAACAAAGTCCAATTAAATGATGAAAAAATACAGGTATTGTGCCAAGATAAAGGCTGATAAGTTAAGAGTTACTTAGTTTCCAGCAGTGAGCATCATAGCAGCTAATTCATCCTGTTTAGTTTTAGATCTAGGCACCACTTGGCTTCCTGGAGTTCTCAAAGACTTTTTCTGGTTTATGATGATTAAATATGTCAGCTACATGTTAAGAGCCCAAACCCTTTTTTAACTTGTAAACAAAAAGTTAATACTATGAACTAAATGCCATATCTTACTGGAAGGACTTGAATAAGCTTTTTATAAAATAAAATGTAAAATTTAAGAAATATATAAAATCAAAGTTTTATTATTTGTATAGAAATAATAATTCATTAAAATACAATTTGCTTGATATAAACGGGATATATGCCAGTTAAGTTTATTTCATTGGACCAAATTTCATTAAATGTAATAATTTCCACCTTACTCACACAGCAAAATAACATGTCAATTTTTACATGTAATCAAATGAATTAATTAATTACTTTGCTGCTATCCCATTTTGATAATAATAATAATAAATCAATAGGGCTAAAATAATTTGGTGAGAGAGCTACATAAATCTGGGTGTCATCTGCAAAGGTACAATACCAAAAACATGTACTACCATAACAAAACACAAGCCTACTTTGTGCATATTACAGTAGCAAAACAGTGCTGGGAATCACCGGTCATACTGTCACTCCTCTCTCTTTGGTGATAAATTCTCATCAGGTATGGATGAGTAGAAATAAACTTTGCTACACACTTTATCCTTTTCAGTGAGGAGCTGCTCAACGGACTGAGGATAATGTAATCCTTCAGGTGGCTGCAGCAACATTATCTCCTCATCAGCTGGGCTCAGTCCTCAATGAGATGTTATACAAGAGCATAATGTGTGGAAATTGCCCTTTCATTAAGTCTTGCTGTGGGTCTAAAAGTTCAAGTGCTCTGTGTTTTCCACCTTTCCACAACACTAAGTAAAAATAATTAAAATGCAAATGTGTAAGCCCCCATAAGTCAGAATGATCAAAAGGTACTCTAAGCAAGCACAAAAACAGCCATAGAGTGGCTTCATCACCTGCTATAACAATCAATTAAAATACAATATGCAAAGAACGTGTGTGTGTGTGCTCAGCACAGTGGAATGAATCAGCGAGTGCCTGTGGACATTGTCATACGGACATATTAGCAGCAGCACTGGAATCCTTAGTGTTTTATGTGTATAATTTCCCCCTGATAGTGGTGGTGCTTATGGTGTTTTGTGAGTGTGTGTGTGTGTGTGTGTGTGTGTGTGTGTGTGTGTGTGTGT
>NW_005187423.1:3394985-3396270 GCF_000239375.1 Pundamilia nyererei | reverse complement strand
GAGAGAGAGAGAGAGAGAGAGAGAGAGAGAGCGAGAGAGAGAGAAACAGAAGCAGAAACAGAGAGAGAATGAGAGAGTGAGAGAGGTGATGTGGAAGGATGAAGGAGGCTGAGACAGGAGAGCTGCCCCCAGTAATGAGGCCCTTTTATGGGCTTTAATTTGTCCCGCTCCCCCGGGAGACTGATGAATGGCTCTCTTTATGCTCACTCTCTTTCTTTCCCCCATCTGTGATACAGAGGATTTATTTATACCCTGATATTACCTCTCTAACAAGTGCTGCCTCGCTATTACGACCGCCTGACTCTTCATGCATAGATAGGTAGACAGACAGATAGATAGATTGATTGACTGACTGATTGATTGATTGATAAACAGATATGTGGCTCTCTTATGTTCCTGAAAAAATAAGATTCTACATGTGTGTTTGGATGTCTGTAGGCTCGCCTTGCTGTCTGTGTGCAATTCTTCCTCTGTTCCTTTTTTTTTCAGTTTATTTGTTTCTTTTCTGTTCAAGTGGGTGCAGGGGAAAAAACAAAACATTTTTGCCCTTGGGCAATTCATTGCAAATTCTAGCTGACTCCTGCTCGGTTTGACTCTAGGGAAATGAAATTTAAAAACTAACTTAAAAGTTTATCACCAGTTGGCAGCTTTGGCAAGTGATAAAAATGACCGGTTGGAGAGGCAGATTTAGGTTGACAGCCACGGAGGGATGAAAATAGCACGCTGCATACGTTTACCTTGGCTGTTTCAAAGGAATGGGCGCCACGCTGGCAGTGCTGCCGATGCCCATGTTCATCCATTCATCCACGGCTCAGCGGCTTGTCACGGCAGAGACTTCAAAGGAGAGTTTTGAGTCACAACAGTCCTTTGCATCGACAAACAATGCACCAGTGGACACATGCTGAGGATGAATCATGTGGATCATACTTAGCTTTTCTCACACTGCTTCTAGATTTTGGCTTCGTTTTTTATTAAATAATTACACAGTGTGTTGTTATTCAGCTCGGGTTATATTTACCTTATTTTAAGACCACAGGAGCATGAGTTGATTTTTTTGTTTAAATTACATCCTGATGCATGAAATCTTAGAACTGAAAGATAAGATTCAGATTTATTCTGCAATCTCAACAGTGAAGGGTTGTTTTTACTTCACTGAAAAGTTCAAATACATTGACATATTTATTTAGTATAAGTATTATGTATTATATGACTTGTTTCTGTTTTCTGCTTTAGTTTTACAATGATGATCAGATGAGAAAATCCACCAAATGGTAAATATTCGTAT
>NW_005187423.1:3393096-3394556 GCF_000239375.1 Pundamilia nyererei | reverse complement strand
AAAAAACAACAGTTACTATCCTAGCTCAGTTTCCTTGAAGATAAATTGCTGCTTTTTACCTGTTTCTATCCATCTCCCATTCACTCCGCACCCCCTTCAGCTCACATAAATGAAACAGCAACACAGGAGAAGAAGAGCGCTGAGAGTAAACATAACAAAAATATTGGTTTGCTTTCTTTCTGCTCGCTCTACCCCTCTGGATATGTGATCACTAACATCTATTGCATGTATTGAGGGCTGGGCGATGGTTTGGCACGTAGATTGTCAAATCACACCTCTGAGTAACTCTCAGCACACTTAGCTCAAGGCCCCTCCAGCTTACATAATCCTCTGATCTGTCTGCTGCTGGAGCAGGGCCAGCTGAGGATTGACAAACACACTGAGCTAAAAATGAGACACGCCATGCTGTCTTACAGGGTTGAGAGAGCGCAGTGACGACAACCATTGTGAGTGGTAACACCGTCTACGTGGATGTCTGTTCTGAACAGAAATCCCACAGCATCATGAGATTCCCTGGTCCCGGCTTTTTTGCAGTGTTTAATAACTGTCATCAATCCTTAACACATGGTCCTGTTATTACAGGATACCTTTCCCTTTAATAAAAGGAAGCAGGGTGGTCTGCTTTTCAGACCTCACCCCTCTCACCCGTGCATCTTTTTCCATCCATCCATCCCCCTGACCCTCCACCCGTCTGGCTGGTGAGAAGGGAAGCCCACTTGCAGAGCCCCCTTTGGCAGTTCTTTTCAACTTCACAGTGTCCCGTGGTTGAGCTTGGATCAACTACAGAAAGCCATCTGCCCACTGTGATCACTTGCTAAAGTGTCTTAATTAAGCCTCATTGCCTTTGTGTTATATGCTCCCCTTCACATGGGCCTCAGAAATACTCAGACAGCGCTGCTAGGCGGAAGAAATATTGTGTAAGTGGAAGGGAAGTGAGAGCTGGACTTAATATGCGCACACTGACCCGTGTGATATCGTATCTCAAAGAGTGGTGTCACACTCTCTGACATATATTGTCATTCTGCTATGTGGCTGTGCTAGAGGGATTTTGTTTTTGTTCAGGGGCTCACGGGAGAGTTCAGGCAGCGAGTGGCCCCGCTGATCTGCAATCATTTGCATGTTGAACACACCCACGGCTCCTTGATGTAGACATGGAACAGTGGATGTGGACCGTGCCACACGTGCAGGGTCCAGAGTGCCAACAATACCCTACGCACGATGACACATACCAAGGGAAGCTCTGTCATCCAGTGTCCTGTTCCGTGTCTTCATTCTGGGGCTGCTGATGAGAGGTTTTATGCTCTCAGGACCTTCAGATCTGTCAGCGGTTGCTCACCTGTTGTCACAATTTGATCCAAAAGAAAAGGGCTGTCGTAGCTTAGCATTATCACTCAAGTATATATCTGTGTGTGTGTGTGTGTGTGTGTGTGTGTGTGTGTGTGTGTGTGTGTGTGTGTGTG
>NW_005187423.1:3386596-3392316 GCF_000239375.1 Pundamilia nyererei | reverse complement strand
AATTATATAAATATAATTCAGATTCAAATTATTCTTTTATGTACCTACTCACATGTGAGATATTATAGTTTTGAATTTTCTAATTAATTTTTATTTTTACGTAGTTTCTGGATTGTGTTTGCTTGTTTCAGGTTTGTTGTTATTCTTAGTTTTCGTTTTTATTCGTTTCATTTGTTTTCATCTTTTTAAAAATATGATTAAATGTTTGGAGGCATATTCCCAGTGTAGGTATTACAATAAAAATGCAGAATGTTTTGTAAGCAGTTGACTCACAGTTCATCAAAACCTGAATAAGCAAGCTGTGATAACCTATTCTACCAAACCAACAGAAACTAAATGTGAGGATATTTATTTTAGCTAGTTTTTCAAGTTTACAAAATTGTTTCAGTTTGTTTTAAATTCTTTCAAAATTCTATTTTTTTTTTATTTTAGTTAACTAAAATGTTTTTTCAAGTCTAGTTTTAGGTTTTAGTCTAGTTTTAGTTATCTCTAATAACCACGGTTCAGACAGCTACCATTTTGGGTGGCCTGTTCAAAAACATACAAGTCAGTAACAGTGCTTCGGATTAGTAACTGCAGTAAAACTTTAAAAAACAATCCGATGGCAATGAAAGGATCACTAGCTATCATGTCTTAAACAGCAAAAAAAGTTTACAGTTAAAAATCCCAGCTTTGTATTTACTTTGTAAAACAAACTAAAAAAATATATTTGCAGGAAATTTCTAGCAAAGTCATGCATCTTAAAGATTACCAAACAAACAAATGGACACCAACAGCTGGAGTCTGAAGATTTATGTATGCCCCTCCTTGTAAAAGGATTATTATTAATAGTGTACAGAAATGGTTTTATATTAGTTTGAATTATTATTCTAAATTTGATTTAGAATAGCTTGTTCAAAAAGTCATTAACTTCTTGTACAGAAAGTAAATACAAATCCAACATTCGGTAATAATATTTCTTCTTCACCCTTTGTGAGCTGTTGAAAACAGATGCACAGCTATCATATTTTTTTCCAAAAAGGCCGAGGGCTTGATTGATCCTTCATTTGTCAAAATCACGGGAAAAAATCCAAAAATACCTCTAACTGTTCTTTTTTTCTACTTCCTCCCCCTTTCTTTCTTCAAAGTCTTTCTTTCACCATCCATTACAAGTGTGTGACAGGTTCCAGACGGGTTGAGAGGGGAGAACAATGTGTTGTGACCCTCAGTACCGCCCTCAAGCTCAGCGCCTGGCTTCAACTCCTTCTCCCAGCAGGCCGTGGGGGGGGCCTGGCCACCGCCCCTCTGCCCGCCTCCCCTCTCCTGGTCCCCCCCTTCTACCACCACCACCAGAATCAATCGCTCTGTGACACCATACAAACGATCCACCGAAGTCCATGCATCACAGTACAGTGCACCACCAACAATGACTGGCCATGTGGTTCAGGAGTGAGAAAGAAGGAGCCAGAATAAGATGGAAAGTTCTTACGGGTAAATATAAAATTAAAGGAGGGAAGGAAAAACAAGAGAGATGTGGCAGCAAAACAAGAAAAATGAAAAAACAAACCATGTGCACATATTGCTCCTAAACAATTCGTTAAAATATTTTAAACTGAGTGTCCGTAGGAAATTACACAGACCTTTAACCAATTAGTATATGCCAGTGCTATGGTGTCTGTGACATGTGCTGTTGAGAATCTGATATACTTAATTACGAAAGCATATTAAAAAAGTCTGGTGCAGTCTGGTGTTTATATGCTAAGAAATGGGCCATTTTAGCTCTCCGCTAGGTGGTTCCTAGGCATGTATCATTACATTTTTGTATATAAATAATGAGTAACACAAATGAGATGTTATTGTCATGAAATTCAAATAATACAATGCTTTTATAATGTATTATAGGTTCATAAATGCTAAAAACAGGTCATTTTAGCCCATTGCTAAGGAGCTGCTAAGCAACGTGATGACATCATAGTATCTGATATAGACAAGAACCTTCAGGGGCCTAAGATGTAGCTGAGTGGTGAGTTTGGTTCCTCAACTCCTGAACATATAGGAGGAGTTAAAGGACAAACAAACAAATAAACACACAGACAGAAACACAGATGATATGTATTATAGTAAGCTATCATTATAATTAATTAGATGTTTGTACCAAGTGTAAACATACACTTGTAAACAAGTGTAATATATAACTGTAAAAGAATGAAACTACTCAATTACATACAAAGAAGTTTAAATTAGCAACACCATCTTCACTAGTTAAACCATGAAAAACTAGTTTTCCTTTTCTAAACAATAATATTGTCTTGTTTCCTTAATGATACGTATACTTTGGGCATTAACTGATAGTAGTATGTAGTTTGACACTTTTAGGTATAGGTTAGAAATAATGAATGAATTCTATAGGTGCTGGTGGGCTCTATAGTGTTATGCTGCGCTGCTGGATTAAACCATGTAAGCAGTTTTGTATGCTGTCTGTGTTCTAAGCTAACTGTCCATATTTTTGTATCCCACTATGATTTTATGCAAGTATGTACCTCTCAACACACCCTTTCTAAATACAGGAATACAAAAATTTTGAAAAAGCACCCCGGGCCTGGCAGAAAATGCACATGGGGTGGGTTTTTGTTAGTTTGCATAATAAAGTATATATCAAAATCTGTTTCATTCAGTCCCTTTCCTTATCCTTATCCATAGCTTATCGCTGCTTCATAAATGTCTCTGCAGAATATCAAAGTTTTGCAGTAATATTTCTATCCTGGCACAGTGGTAGTGACATTTCTTTACATCCACCAGAAATAGCTGGTTTACCAGAGATGACGCAGGGAGCAGCTATAGCAACACAGGTGATCTAGGCTTACATAAACTAGAAGCATGGTGGAGCCACAGTGAAGCGTTTATGATGTTCCACATAAAAGAGAAACTTTGCATTTGGAGGGATAAAGAGAGGGTATGATAACTGTGGCGTTTCTTGTTCTTTCTTGTTCTTCTTAATCACATATTGAGAGCGTTGATGTGTGAGACAGACATATTGCACTGAAGGTAAAATAGTGTGGATCTTCTAAGCTAACTCCTACAATGAAAGTAAGCAATTCTCATGATGTTAATTTAACACATTTACTGACAGCAGCTGCTGGCCGACGGTCACTAGGTAACTCTTTCACATCTTACTGTTTGTTTTAATGCTGCTAATTGCGCATGTAATAATCATAATAGTAAAATTGTAGCTCTCCGTCATTTCACAATGCATCATTCAGTTGTAGTGCATGTGTAGATGACTGAAAATTTATTATAGCTTCAATTATAGCCAGAAGATCCTGCAAGCATCTGAGGTCCTCTCTGGTCAGCTACTGCTATTGTTTACTTCAAGCTGTATTACTCTGACTCCCAGAGGTCCCCTGGGAACCAAGTGCCCTCCGTCAAACCTCCCCCTTATCGTCACGCACACACTTACACACTTACACACACACACACACACGGTGGAAGAATTGTGTTAATTTACCCAGCCAGTAGTATTAACCATATTATATCAAATAACTGCCACAGACAATTGGGCAGCCAGCTCCGTGACTTCATTTTAATTGATTTTCGTACATGCTCTCAGCTGTGGATGATTTGGTTTCCCTCTGACACTATGTTTATTAAAGGCATATTGCATAAAGGAATAAATAGATATTGTTGGTTGGATTTATATGAGCTTGGAAAGAATGCCGAGATTCGCCCCTTGTTTTAATATGAGCTGGGCTTTTAAATGTGTAGTTTGTTTAAAGTCAATATATTTGTTTAACCTTTGGGCAAAAGGGACACCTTTTGTGCGTGCGTGCATGCATATGTGTGTGTATGTGCAATGGACTTTACCTTAATATGTGTAATGAAAAAAGTAAAGAGAAACAGAGAAATGTTTAGATTATTCCCGACCTGTCCATCAGAGGAATGACACTCAGCTTCATGAATGAGGTGACTTCATTGTAATATGCAGCACAGCCCGTGAATAGAGCCGTGCGCTGTGTGTTGGCCTGAAACTGTTTTTATTTTCTGTCTTTTCTTCAAGTGGAATGGCTTCGAGGAGACCCCAGGACCATTTCATCTTGAACATCCTTTACCAGCTGTCTCAGTCTTAAAGGCATGCTGTTCAGCCAACAGAAAATCCCACTAATCATCTTTTTGTGTTTGAGGGCACAATATGCTGAAACAGGCAGGGTGCAAACGCGCGCACACACACACGTATATATAGATACACATAAACACACACACATGCAGACACTGCCAGCCTGCTGCTCTCTTGTCCCCATGCCCTGAGGGGGAGAAAAGGGAGCGGAGGGATGGAGGGGGGTTCAGTATAATCACTTGTTAGAGGTCTGGCTCCGTCCCCCACGCTCCCCTCTCTCCTCTTCTCTCAGGAACCTCCTTACTCCTCCCCCAGCGTTCTGTCCATCCACCAGTTTGTACAGTGTCTCTTATTCTGGTTACTCCATGACTTCCTCCTGTGAGTTTTGTTGTTTACGCACACACACTCACACCACCTTATATACTTTGTAATATTTTCTATTTTCTAGTACTGTTGATATGATCATTTATGGAAAAAGGACCACAAATTACCTAACAGAGAAAAAAATTATTTAGGGCTTTGGTGTTATATATGAGAAGTTTTTAAGTAACCTAAATACTGTAGTCGCCTACTCTATGTTTTCCACTTTAGTATCAATTTTTATTAATTTAGTAATAAATTAATAAATGGTGTTTTTTCAATAACATATATAGAAGTCCGTTAAAATAGAAGAAGGAGAAGAAGGAGACTGTGAAGAAGGCTGCCACATCTTCTGAGGAGGAGGCCGAAAACTCCACTTCACCAGGTGACAGTGCTGTTCACACTGAGTGATATCTCCAATATGGGAGAGACAAATGTCATATAAGTCTGCATTTTCATCCTGGTTAAGAAAGACTTATTAACAGAACTTAATATGTCTATAAATTCTCAAATTCAGCTGTGTGCTTGATAAAGACTGCGACAGCCAGACTTGAGCAATAGTTCTCCAAGCTTTCTGGAGTTATTTCTTTCGGACATTGGCTGCTGTTTCACTCATTTCCAGTCCAGTTCTTGTACCCGATCATTTTCAGACCAGATGGTTTTTTGTTTGCTAAGCCACTTAATAGTGACCTATGAATCATTCAAGCATGAAAAAGATGAGGCAATGTTTGGTCTACACAGAACAGGCAACTTAGCAAAGAATCAGGTTTGTATCTATCTTTTGTCACTAGCAGCTCATTGCAAAAACACGGGATTTTTTCCCATTTCTTTACATGAATCTACAAAAAATACCAAACATAACAGAGTTTGGCTGGCGTAAAAGTGTAAAAGTTTTTTTCACCAACGAGGTGATTCCAAAAAGGTATTTGCCAAAAAATGTGGCATAACTTGGGCCTTAAGAATTGTGAGAAAACTGGACAAGAGCAGGATAAAGGAAAAAGGGACAGGGCTAGAACTTACAACAAAATAACAGAACCAGGAAGAAAATCCAGGAAAGACCTGATACAGGACCTGAGAGATGCATCTGGCCCGTCAGGTGATTCATTTACTGTTCACTGAAGCCTCATCAGAAATGGGCTCAATGGAAGGTTGTCTGTCAAAAAGTTTGACTGTCAACCTTCCATTGAGCAAATTTGAAAGATCTAGTTATAAGTATGTATAAAGGCACTCAGGAGAGAGGTACAACAGTGAGTGCCTGCAACCATCTGTA
>NW_005187423.1:3377268-3386576 GCF_000239375.1 Pundamilia nyererei | reverse complement strand
CCATCTGTACAGATAGATAGATAGATAGATAGATAGATAGATAGATAGATAGATAGATAGATAGATAGATAGATAGATAGATAGATAGATAGATTGATTTAAGTGTTTAAGACACATTTTAAAGGAAAAAGTTGCTGTTTTGTGCATTACGTGTCTTTGCTCCTCTTGATCTTTAGTTTGATATTTACACAAGGAGCTGAAGTCATGTGAACATTAAGTTCTTTCTCTAATTTCCCCACTCAATGACTTTATGAGTGAACAGGTAATACATCATTCTTCCCATTGACTAATGTTCTGGTTCATTTTGTCCTTTCCGCTTCACCATCGCCTGCCGTGCAACACTGATTAATACCATCACAGCAAATTAGATAGCCAAGGAACAACATGTTTATCATTTTCACACATTAAGAAAAGTACTTTCTTTCCCTCAGTGCATTCAAAGCAGTGGCCACATCAAGGTGATCTATGCATACACAGCACAGAGGGGAAATATTAATTGGAATTATAGCCAGAGATGTGGCCTTTCTTCTAAAGGTCTTTAGACAGAGGACGAGAGCTGAGGGTAAGGCACCTTTACGTAATGATGTCATTCTTTACAGTGATCCACACAGAAAGTTCTCATTACGTCTTTTGAATTTTAAACATGCTAACTAAGCAATGGACATACAGGCAAAAAAATGTGTCTATGATATTTGTATATCATATACTTGTGTCTTTGTTGTCAAATACAGTTTCTTCCTTTCTAATTGTTTCCAACTTGCAACTTGCTGCGGCGGTTTTAACTGAGTGTCTGGGGGGGACAATAAAACAGGCTACACTTTCCTCAAAGTTGTGTTACACATTCAGCAAACACAGAACAACTTTGACAATCCAAGACTCACTTTTCTTTTTCCTCCGTTTTCATCTCCACCAAGTCCTGAGGAGAATCTTGGGGTGTTTGGAAACTAAACTGCTAATTATTTCACACTTTTCAGTGGCTGGTTGCTAAAACTTTGTCCACTGGCTGCCGTTTGGGGCTGGGCTGTTGGTCTTTTTTTTCCTTTTTTGTGTGTCTGAAAACAGCTCCCTGCTGAGGGCTGCTGGATTTTTGTGTGTGTGTGTTTGTAGGTTTGTTTGTTTTGTTTTTTGCTGAAACAGCTGCCCGCTGAGACTACAAGTTGACTGACATAAACAAGCAAGACTGAATCAAACTAGTAGACACGGAGGCGCTAAAATCAAAACATTTAGCTGAAAGACAGTAAAATTAGATCATAATTAATCTCGGTGTCATTTTCATATATAGTCGATAATTTCTCTTTAATTAATTTATTAATATGATATATATATATATCTATATATATATAAATATATATATATAGATATATATGTGTATATATAACCTCTAAACATGGTCGCCATTTCTCTTTTACCTGTTTTTATTTTGTTTTACCTTTGTGCTATATAAGGACATCAGGAATTTTGCGAAAGCACCTTGAAAATCGTGATGGGCCATTCACTTACAATCGCAGCCCCAGGTATTGACAGAAAGAGAGCAAGCACTCAGAAATTCTCATATCATTTTCATCCTCATATCATGCTGAGAACGTAGCCTGGCATTGGTATGTTCTTACCCAGTGTTCCCTCTCTCAGGCTGTATATCACATCATAAAGAATACATAAACCCCTTCTCCAAAAAAACCTAGTCTCTAAGGCATCAGTGCCTAGCCCTGTTCTCTAACTCTGAACAGAAAGAGCTGAAACAAAGAACTTTCCTGAGAAAGAAAAAGAAGAAAAACAACATCGCTCAGAAAAGAAATTGAGAGACAATGCTAATAACTGTAAAATATGAATGGTGACTTGACATATTTACAAATGCGCTGAGAGGCGCCCTACTAAATGTGATAAAATGGGAAACCAATGGCATGGAAGAAGGCGGTTGTGGGCCCCCATCTCTTGCCATTAGATGTTCAGTGGAAGCTGTCAACAGAAGGCGCATTTGCCTGCCAAGCTCCCTCTCTGACTGAGCTCTCTGCCTGCAGCACGCCCCAAGCTCCTCTTTGACTCAAAGGGTTCATTTCACTTCTTTTAGCCTCATTCGCATGTGGTGCTACACAAAAACCCAGCTTGCTCGCAGCCTGCCTCTCGTGTGTGTGTGTGTCTGTGTAAACTGGTGTGTGTGTGTTTGAAAGGGTGTGTGTTTCAATTTCTTCTTTTACTTGTGTGTATGTGTTTGTGTGTGCTGTTTTTGCACGAGTGCACGTGCAGATGCATGTGTGTAAATCAAAAGGTGATGTCAGGATCCTCACTATTGCACTGACGGCCTTAAAGCAGCAGTGACAGGAACAAGAAGAGAGCAGAGGACCAAGTCCATCATCACACATTATTTTCTAGTGCTATTAGCATGAGCTCCTTTCACTGAGGAATCACAGCCAGCTTGATTTCACTGTGATATCTCCATAATTACATCACAGCTGAAAAATCTACCATAGTAGTATCCTCCCTCATGCTTTGTTTACTCCTCGTCATCTGTGCATAGCTGTTGTTATAAGACTGGGAGCTTTGGGGAGTGTTGATCCTTACACTGGGAGCCACATATTTCCTTACACTGTTTTCAGAGAGGTTTGTTTAAAAACTAAACACTAAATCGCTTGCTAGGGTCAGAAGTTATAGGTGTTGCAAACCCTGAAGCTGAGGGGTGTATAAAGTATCCGTGTTTGACGTTGGTAGGTTTGGTTTGGTTACCAGCACGGCCTCATGGCAGTTTATGAAACAGTCACTCAACTGAATTTATACATTTGTTTTCCTGGACACAAATTTTCCCAATTCAACACAAACCTTTATCTATTGATTTGTGTCCTTGTCACAAAGTCAAGTGTCTGCTTTAGTTGGTTGGATCACTGGCAAAGGTGCAAGTTAGGTCAGGACTAACATCAGAGACTAAAGTCTGAATCTGACACAGAACAAGTTTACCAGAGATTTTTAAACCTTTTTTATTACTTTTAGACTTTTCTATTGGTTGTTTGCTTTTGGTTCTCACTCTGTTTTTAGATTTATTGTTCAACTGTAACCACCCCACCCCCCACGCCCACCGCACATATGGCACGTTCTCTTGAGTGTTGTGTTGACTGTACAAAAAAGGGGAAAAGCATTTACATACAAAAATGTTTGGGTACCTGAGGAGTGTACTACAAAGCAAGGTTCACTTGATACAAACCGTGGTAACTTATGCCTAACATAAGTTATTCACAGCATCTTTTAACTGCCGTATAGATTCTCTGTTTCATTTGTTTCTACATCACAAATGAAGCCTCGCTGTAACGTTAAAGCAGGGCAAACTACATATATCATTGTCACTTGAATTTAAATGTATTCAGCTGGTGACGCAGAGAACATATAAATGTTTTTGTACTTTTTTATCTGTTGCTCGGTCTCTGCTACACTGCTGCAGTCGTAACTGTTAGAACACAGAACATACCAAGAATACATATGCAGCCAATAAATTCAATTTGACTTTGATTTACTGACAAACTTCCACATCTCCTTTATTAATCTTTATATATATTTAGACACTTTCTAGTTTCAGAGCTCAAAGGTGCAGCCTTCACATTAGAAATAAACAGCAGCATAGAGTGCACTCAGCATTAGCATAATTAACTTGAATTAAAAAGTTTACTTTAATAAACTAAAATTAATTAATTAGTGCTAGATTAATGTCGTGTTTTGTTTGCAACAGTGTTGCAATTTACTGTTATATTTTTTTTATTCTTTATAGATTTTTTTATCACCATCGCCTGATAATGTCTCAGATTAGAGGAGGTGGCACTCACAGGGATCATTTTGTGCCAAAAAAGTAATACAGCACATAAAACACTTTTTCTGTGAGCGTGCCAGAGCCTGAAGCAGAAAGTCTGGCTCAACTGAGAAAATTGATAACCATCACCCTGTACCTGTTGTCGAGCCAGAAATGCAAAAGAATCCATGTTGAACTTTCTTCATATTTTAGCCTTCTAGCTGTTATTACAAGATATTAGGGTGCGATTACTCAAATATTTTTGGTTAGATTTTAATATTTTAAACAAAACTGTTATCTCATGATTTAGTAAATGTAATTCTGCAACTTTGTAGATATGTCCAGTTTAATTTATCTCTGCAATACTGATTAAATAAAATAAATAAGATACATTTTTGTCTCCAAACAAAAATTCTTTGTGTTACATATTTTTAAGAAGAAAAGATTAAATATTAGTATTTTCAAGCATTAAAAAAACATCTGTGTAGTCTTTTTTGGTTGTATGCTTTGTTGTTGTTTTTTGCTACAGAAGGAAATCCTTATGATGATGATGAAACCTTTCAGATAAGGACTCAAAATAAACCAGAGACTGTTTTCCACGAATTGATTTGAAAAAAAATTGAATTGGATTAAACTGATTGTCTCTGTGACTTAACTCTGTTTTAACAATTAAAACGTGCTGCATACATTTTTTTAAATAGCAATAATAATTGGCAATTTAAAGCCACCATTTTTTCTCACAGTATTTGACTTCATAAGGCTCTGGCTGTCCTCTGGCCAGTCTCTTTGACTAGCAGCCCAAGGGTCAGACCAGTGGAGTGGAAGTTGAAGAGGGTTGTTTGAACGTAATAGGTTTTGACTGGCATGTGTTACGCGCTCCACTGCACCATTGATTGAGCGCTTGTTTGCTAAATCACTGCTGGTTTCCCCTGTCTGGTAGCCCTGTGACACGTGTGGTGTGTGGTCACTTCAGCTGGAAGAGAGAGAAAGGGAGAGAAAGCAGTGGGTCATGTGATCAAAAGGTGACACAAGTCAAAGATGTGAGTCAAAAAAAAAAACAAGAAGAGTGGAAATAGAGGGTGGAGAAGTTTTTACTTCCTTTTATGATGAAACTCTCCAGCTGAGAAATCATCAGTCCCTTAATTCATTCGCAAATCTTAGCACTTTAGTCTTTCCTCCATGGACACTTGGCACAACACCCCTCCTCCTCTTCCTCTCTCCCATTTCACTCCCACTCTGCCCGCACCCTCTGCGATTCAGACATGCTTTTTACAGCTTGGAGGAAGTGGCAGTGAAGGCAGGCTGGTGTCATGGGTCAATGTCACTCAGCCAGCCATCAACTCAACGGATGTGGATCACTGGGATGAGACCTCCCAGCAATCTCTCTTCTGGTCTCACGTTGCCATTATTAATCGATCCCAGCTAATAGACTTCACACTAATGACGGGGGGGGGAAGCCAAAATGTGCTGTGCATCACAATACTTTGACTATGTTTACAAATTGAGCATGGGTACTAGGTACACCTCAGACATGCAGGTAATTGTCATCTTCCTGCTATTCATGTCTGATATCAGCTAGATTTGTTCTTTAAGTGAAGCAGCCCTTTCATTGAGATTCTGGATGTAAAACAATATAATCTGTTATCATGAATGCAGGTCCACATGAATTCAGCAAACTAAGATCTAAAAATCAGAGTTAAGAAACTGAAGGGATCGGGCCGATTTGTGAAATATCACGAAAATCACTGGATAGCGAGCCATAAAATTTGCTATTCATGTCTTTTGAGATGTATCCCAAGATTTGATGCATCTTAGTTATTATTATTGTGTCTAATACTTTTCAGAATTAGATTGCTAAAACTCTATAGCTGTGTCATAGTGTAGTTGTTTAAACATTTTCCTCACTAGCTAAAGATGCCAGTTTGATTTAAAAGGAGACAAAAATGCCAAAACGGTTGTGCCGGTAACTGCATCTGGTGTCAAAATCTGCCAGATCAAATATGTAAAACTTTCTGCTGGGGTGACCTTTCGTGAAAAAGGGAGTTGCTAAAGGTAGCTTGGTTTGCTAAACTTCTAAGACCAGACATTTTTATTTGCTATCTGAATATCCTGTCTAAACCACAGAGCCCAAAATACTCTTCTATGGAAAGCAACACTTCAGTCCAGCCTATTGGCTACTAGACTGAGGTATGTTGCATGAGTATGTGCTCACATAGCAAATGACTGCTCTAATCTTGAAATATATATTTTTTGATATTTCAGTTTTGGATAGCAGCAAGTTTTTAACGGCGTACAGGCTAGCATAGTATAAGCTATGCTATATGTTAGCATTTACATTAATTTCAAATGCAGAGATGTTAAGTGTTAAGTAAACCTTTTAGATTTAAACTCTTCTGTTCTGCAGAAAGACATTAACTAGCTCATTGTTTTATATCATTCTCTTCTATTTCCCTCTGTAATTCTAGATAGGTTGTTGAAAATATCACAGCTAGCCTACGCGGCGCCTGGAGTCCTCCCCGTGCCTCTGGAAGGCTTGGTGAGTAAACAGTGTCTTTGCTGATTACAACTCCTCTCTCTCTGCAGCCCAAGGTAAGCTAAAACACTTTGATCTGTTATTGATTGTCTCCCTCCTTCTCCTTATCCCTCCACCCTCTTTCCTCGCTCCCGCTAAAACATAGGTGAGTCAGCCAGCGGCCCGAGGCACTGAAGCAGAAACCAGCAGGCGCGCTGCTGTGTTTCTAATGCTGACCACTGAGGTTAATTGATACTCTCTCTGTGGTGTAAAAATTATAATTATGTTTAAGGGAAACTGAGGAGCTGTTTAGACAGGAGAATACTAATACAGCTTCAGATACAGAGTAGCTGCAAAATGAGTACCACAAGACTATATTGAATCACCATTAGATTCTTTGACAGGGAGTGTGACGCAATGCACAGGATGTAGAGAGGAGCAAACAAGGAGAAAAAACCCAAAAGAGAGCTGTGACAAATTAAAGGAGAGGTAGTCAAGTGTGAGTCGGCACAAAATAAAATCTGGCAGTTAGTGGGCGTTAGTTTGGACAAATACTGGTATTTTAAGAGTGCAGGAAAAACTGTAGAAGTCCTTTGAGCTGTTGCAGAATTGAAAAGCTTCCTATGTTTTGGCATGAGCCAGGGAAGTGTAGGCTCTTTGGCCCTGCTTCAGATCCCATCCTTCTGCAAAATCCAATCAAAGAGCAGCTGAGGATAATAGTAAGAACTCCATTTGACAGCTTTACTTTTCATCATTTTCAAATGCGATAACATGCAGTAAAATGGCACATTTTCACATTTTCCTGACTAGCAAACTCTTCGGGTCTCTTGAGTGATGAGAGCAGCGGCCTGCCAGTAGCAGCCTCTGTCGTCACCTTCATAGTTTCGACGGACTGATGGGAGAAAAACACATTTTTAAAATGAAAGGTTCAACTTAAATCACAAAGCACTCACGTGACCTGAGTGTTTTTTGAATGTGCTACATGGTAGGAAGGGAATAACCCGCTGCTAATATTGTGGTGTACGTAGATTTATAATCCTAATCCAGTAGGGGACTTGAAAAGGCCGAAACACACAGTATAAGAAAATTACAGTGGCAGCAACCAGCTGATTTGTACTTCATATATGTTGCTGGATGCTCTCATGATTTTGACCATCATACTGCAGCAGCAACAGAGCAGAACCCCAAAGGACTGAGGCCAGATGAAGGAATTGAGGAATCGATCAAAGCCCTGGTAGCAACGAGCTGAGCTCTATCCTATGCCTTGGTTGTGCTTGACATTGGAGAGTGATTTAGTGGCTTCAGAGTGCTAAGTGTCATGTTCCCACACACTCTCCTTAATGAGAAAGTGTGGAAAAGAACTCACTATCTGCTTAGTCTGTTTTCATTTTTTCTTCTTGTGTAGCATGTCTGTTTCATTTCTCTCTCACGCCTCTCCGTGTGAGGGGGGTGCAGCTGTGAGATGATGAAGTTTCAGGGAAAGGTGGATGTGCCATCCATTACAGGAGGTGGAAAGGTGCAGATAAATCACCTTATCAGCCCTGCCTTCTCCCCACTGAGCTCAGGGAGCAGAGCAAGGGGAAATCCATCAACCTCCACAAATGGGACATGACTTAGAGATCACTCTACCTCTATATAGGCCTCTGTACATACCTTGCACTGGCTTTAACATTGTATTATAACTCAGATCAGGTTAAATCCTTGTACAAGATGCAAAGAATAGTGTCTTTACTTTTCAAGCGTATTTGTTTGGTTATGGTTGATGTTTTCTGCTAAATCAAAGTCCAAAAATGTGCCTTACTTATATAGCAACAGTGTACAACAGTTTCCTGGTTGGACTTGGTGATGTTGGGCTTCAGGAAGACATTCAGTGCTTTTGTTTGGCTCTGAAATACCAAACTAGTAATGAAATGTTGTCCCCGCTGCAGGAGCTGTGTGCACGGCCTGGCTTTTGTCATTTGCATCACCTTCTAACAACATTGCCAGATAAGACTGCCAGTATTAATGATTTCATCATGATTCACTCAAGATTCATCAAGTATGTATAACCCAGGATGTTGTATTATTATCATAATGGTAAGGCTAGATTTTGCTAACTATGACGTTTTTTTCTGGTTGAGAAAAAGTTGTGGTTATTTGGAAAAGGACAAATATTAATTGCAGGTTTGTAATGGTACACAGACTTCTATTAGAAACAATATTATTACTGTCATGGTCCTGGGTCGGTGACCCAGTGTTTTTGGTTGTGTACGTTTTCTTTTGATCGTTTTTTGTATTATCACTGTTGTGTTGGGTTTCCCAGGGTTTAGTTGGGTTCCCTCTGTTTGGTGTCATCCCTCCTTGTGTATCCCCTTTAGTGTGGTAGGTCTCTGTGTTTAGTCCGCGTCTCTGAGTTTGTGTCATTACGTGTATGTGTTTCCTGTTTTACTTTGAAGGTCTTTGTCTGATGTCAGTGCGTTCTGTTTACGTTTCCCCTGCCTCATCAGCTGTGATGTCTTCCAGGTGTGTTCCCCTCCTGTTTCCCATCCCTTGATTCCTGGTGTGTGTATTTATAGTGTGTGTTACCTCGTCCTCGTTGCTGGTTCGTCTGCTTCTCTCCATCCGTCTTCCGTGTATTTCCTCGTACCTCCCTGCATATCTGTTTCTGGTTAGTTTCTGTTAGTTTTTCCCAGTTTAGGTTTTCTTAGTTTCATGTTCACCTTCACCATCCCTGTTGTATCCTCTTTTGGTTTAATAAACTCACTTGCACCAGAGCTGCCGCATTTTGGGTCCTAAATCATTTTCACACGGCTTGCACTGCAACTTGTGACAATTACCTTAATCTACAAAAAGATAACGACATGTAAATGCACAATTTGAGGGCAAGAGCTTTGGTACTAGCAGCTATCTGGTTTCCATTTGTAGTCGTTCTATCAGGTTTTCAGTGCATGCAGGAGAACAAATACAGGGAGTGCAGAATTATTAGGCAAGTTGTATTTTTGAGGAATAATGTTATTATTGAACAACAACCATGTTCTCAATGAACCC
>NW_005187423.1:3347167-3375932 GCF_000239375.1 Pundamilia nyererei | reverse complement strand
GTAGGCTTTCGAGCCTATACAGCTTGGAGTAAGACAACATGCATGAAGAGGATGATGTGGACAAAATACTCATTTGCCTAATAATTCTGCACTCCCTGTAGAGGATCACTTTTCCCAGAAAGGAATTTCAGAACATAAGCTAATACCTATGGCCTCAGTCCCAGGAACTGCTCAGAGCCGACCTGGCTACAAAAACTCATCAGCTACTCACTAAGTGGTAGTGAAATAACCAAACATGCTGCAGCTAATAAATAGAGACTGTTGGTCTTCAAAGTAAAAATAGCGGTAAGGCACAACTTTCATTTTCAAGACAAATGTTCTCCATTTCGATTGCATCGCATTTTTCAAGTTTCACTACAGTTTGGCAAGTAGTTGGCCAGTGTTTGCAGTCAAGTTGGTGTCTTCTATACAAACCATGTGACCAGCTTCACCTAGCGACTGCCAACTAGTTGGGGAATTCACATTTTTCCCTAGCCATTTAACAGCGGGTCAATCACAGGTCTCTAGTCCTGTGTGACTGAGGCCTGATAATGATTTAGCTTTTCATTAGCTCTCTAATAATGTGTCTGCATTAATACATAATGGATAGGATTCGTATGGGACAGGAAGTCTTGAGTCCCATATCTGCTGGCTACTACACATGCCCCAACTTCTTGGCCTTTGTCCAGTAAGACTAGCTGATGAGTTTTATTGTCATCACCCCAGCATCCACATCTTTAATCCCACATATCCAGTACATCATGATCCCACACTTCATACAACACAACAGGCAAATCAAGCTTCTTACTCAAAGTGCTTTATGTAGTCATTCAAAACATAAAGGAATTTAGCAAATTAGCTAATCCAAAAAATAAATAAATAAATGAAAAAACTCTAATAACTCTTGTATAACTAAGTTGGAACATTTCAATTTTGTGTGTGGAGCTTTATTACTCATTTGATTTTTTGTTTGCGTATCAGCATATGTGTTTTCTGTTCACACCGACAACATATTTTTCATGTCATTACTCAAGTGCCAAGGACTGGAAGCGCAGCCTCTTTGTCTATTAACAAGTCACGGCAACAAGTCAGCATCTTTTTCTCCTTACTCACATGAAAACCTTTTAAATTTGTTGATATTGTGGGTCTTTTCCAATTTTATGTATGTTTTATTCTCATAATAAAAACAGGCGCATACATTTAGCCGCATGGGGTTAACGCGAATATCAGCGCTATCGAAGTGATTCATTATACACTCATGTAAATTTCCCCGTGATCTTCTGCATCTCAGCATCCACAATTGCTGTACGGTGTACACCTATGGCTCCACACACAAGGTTGCTAAGCAACAATAATGACAGTGACCTTTTAGAAATCAGTGGGATATGTCCCGCTAGTGGAAATGATTTCACCACACACTCCAGCGCACGTGTGGGGCCTCAGTGTTTACCTCAGCTCACGTCCTGAATAGGCTGACAGAGAAAGAGAACACCTTCATACAACATCATGCAAAGGCATTAAGCACATTTTTGCCCTTGAGGAAACCGGAGGAGTTAGCACTTCCCCGCTAGCTCTGAATGTAGTGCCTTGTCACCAACCCCCTTTAATGTAAAAGCAGTCTATTGGTATTCAGCTGCACAGGTATCTAAGAGAGAAAAGCCTTTTAAACATCTTAACCGCTGTTTGTTCTGTCTCTAGAGGGCATGTGCCGTACACTGGGGGTTTGAGAATAGACAAGGAGAATTGCAAATTTGTTTTGCCAGCTACATGTGCTCTGTAATTCCATGCCCGCTGCATTGTGAGAGATTGTGTTAGATTTTGCATAAACACGCACAAAGGCGGGATGTTTTGTTTAATTCTTTGAAGATTTGGGATGTTTAGTTGTGATTAATGACTCCTCTGCAGAAGGAACATTACACAGAGAGCAGATATGATGTTACCTTTGTGTTGTTTTGCTGCTACGGTTGTTGTCTTTTTCTGAGAACAGCTAGAGAGCAACAAGAACACATGTAACAGGTTTTCATATTTTACTTTTGATTGGCATACGAGACTACACACCAGAAGACGGCGATGGTTGAAGCAAACAAACAAGACTGAGGCCTGTAAGATATTTAGGTTTAGATGAAGACATCATTATATTGAAGTGATTTGCTATTTTGCTTACTTACAATATTTTTCAGAATTACTTTAATGCATTTTGTTGCTAACATTTATAAAACCAGCATCTGAATGTTGGTCCCCGTGGCTTAGTTTACAGTAGTATACTGAAAATGCTTTACTGTGTTATCAGTATAACTTCAGTATAATTAACATTTTATAGCTAAGGGTTAAATGACAATGACTCAAAATGTCCAAATATAAGGCAAATATAATAATTAAACCATACGAAGTTACACATCACTGAGAGCGGAATATTGATTTGATGAGACTGGTCAACATCACATTTACACCTTTACTGTTTGTGCCGTAATTTCTTGACAGACCGTGTCATTGGGAAGGCACTGCACATCACATATGAAAAACACTGATCACAGCTACAGAAGCTGGATGAGGTTTTTCAAAAAAGAAATTCTCTGAACGCTGCATTGCAACAGAAGACGTCAGCTGATATGAACAGATATGAGTCTGTGTCTCAGTATTTGTCAAACTGGATCACAAATCAGAAGTGGAGACCTTTTGACATCAGAAGTAAAGTAGTACCTGTTGAAATGTGTTGGTTGTCTTGGTTGGAACTACTACCACTTGGAAGACACGCTTTACGTTTCCAGTTGTGTCGCAAGTTTTCAAGTATCACTAGTGCTCAGCAAGTGTTTTTGCAGACAATTCAGCATCTTTCACACAAAAACTGCAGATGACCGTGGAAGTCCTCATGTAACCAAGCCAAAACACACAGGTTTTTTGGTACTGCACCTTCACTGCAACCAGGATAGTCAGCAACTTGCAGCAAACACTCACCAAATTGTTGTTCCCCCTTTTAAGAAATCCTTTTACAGAGTCACCAGGAGGTTGCCGACCAATCTAGGCCTGTGTAACTGAGGCCTTATGAAAACTGGTTCAACATTTTGCATGAAATTGCTCACACAATGAACCAATTCTGAGGTGTTTAAAGGGGACTAACTTTTTAACAGAGAGCATGATACAATTTAAATAACATGTCGCAAGCCCTTGTTTATGCAGGGAAAAGCAGACATTGGACAGTTCTATTTATGTGCAGTTGTGCCAAAGCACTTGTGATGTGTTCAAAAGCACGAGAATTTGCATTTATTACGCAACAAGGTGACTAAATGAGGTTTAGGTTAAACAGGTACAGTACTTTTGAGAATTTTAGCTCACATCTGAGAAATGTACCAAGGCAACAGAGAAAACTGTAAATTCAGCACAACAGGGAATGACCTAAATGAAAGGAGAAGAAAGTTCCCCAGGCAGAAAGTGTAAGAGAACAGGAAACCTCCTTGGTGTTCGTCTCTTAAGTCCTGGGTATGCATCTGAATGACAAACCTGTGTGTCTGTCCCCCTTTTAAGAAATCCTTTACAAGTGGTGAGACACCAGGGCCAGGGCTGTGGAGGCTGTATATTTCTATTCATAATTGATGATCCGGACCCAGACAGACAGCACACTACACATGTAATATGGATTCACTCTTGGTTTCAGATGCATGCCCTCGTCTGGACTTGACTCTAAGCCATCATTGTGTGTGGAGCTGGAATGGAGAGGGAATGGCATATGTGTATGGGAGGCTGGCTACATGTGCAAGGGTGTTCACATGTGTGTGTGTGATATGGTTGTTACAGCCAAAAATATAATAGACCGACCTTGTGTTCACCAGCACAAGTTTGGCTCATGTTGTGACTGTTGATTCCAAGTTTGGCTTTCCAAATTTCTGTTTTTAGAACTATTTCTTTGACTTCCTACCAGTTGCTTATTTTGTTTCACACTTACTTTGGTTCCTGTGCACCTCTGAGACAAACACAAGCTTAGGGGCTGTTACCTTTGTAGATTCCTGGAGACTAATTGATCAGGAATCCAAGCCCTGGTGTGTTTGCTTGGTCTCGCGTTACTGTTCCAGTTTCAGTGAAGGTTCACTTGTTAACATCTTGTTTTATTCAAATCCCTGGTGATTTTTCTTACACCCTGTGATCAGGTGATCGAAAATGTGTCTTCTCATATTATACGTCTATGGTGCGAAATTCATAAAGGAGATGATGATTAATGCTGGCAGTCAGTTTTGGCATATTTTGACATAATCTGACTAATTGACTAATCCACGTCTGACAACAGACATGGATCATATTAACTTTGTTATAGGCTAAAGCAGCGATTCCCAACCTTTCCATCTCCTTGATGGGTTTAAAAAAAGAAGATTTTTCAGGTTTAAAATAGTTTTATTCCATATTAGCTTCTTATTTCAACCATTCAGTATGTTCGGTGACACTCTAGTTATTCACACATTTTCGTATTATTATTTTAACCTGTTCAGGTCTTAACCAAATATTATAGTAGCGCTTATTTTTCCACTTACCGCTGGCCTTCAGAAGTACCCCTGAAGCACTGAGGTATTCACGGGGCTGAAGTACAAACTAATGTGTAAAAGACGTGTGTTGCGATCATGTGTGCCATGCGACGACAAGCCTTAACTGGACAATTTTTAGCTGGAAAACCAAACAGAAAATCTGTGCAGAAAATAACCACCATATTAGTGACTTGAAAGCTGTAGATATCCTCATGATCATTGTAAGTGACCTCAAAAACAGTGTGTCCATGCTGTTCTGCTCTTGCTGTTCTTGATTTTGGACTTAATTTTAAGACTCATCTTTCAAATTACAATAACAGGTGTAATCATTAAGCATCAGATTCTACAACACTTGACCTGGTAAAAAAAAGAGCGCCATTAATCCATGAATATTATAGTCACAATGTGTAATGAGGCTACTGATGCAACAGATAAATGCACCATTAACAAACATAACGTGTTCGTACATTGTGCAGTAACACAACTCAGTTTGCTCAGTTTTACTGCCTGTAGTTGAATAATGAGCCACTTCCTCCATCTGAACAAGCCCGTCACTCGTCCTTGCCTCCTGATTGATTCTGCGCTTTAATGGAGTTGTGTGGTAGCCCGTGAGTCTCACCCTATCCTCTGGTCTCAGCTGAAGTTCACAGAGGCCAGAGTTCATACCCAGCATCCCCATAGCAACATATGACGAGTCAAACAGAAACTCCCTCTCAATAATCTGTAATGGATTTGACCTTTGAACTCTGCCCCCCACTGCCCCTCAAACTGACACATAGCCAAGTGCGAAGCCCTACTAGCTGTAGCCCGCAGCCATGTCCACCACATTTCCCTCCACATACCTGCCACGCAAAGGTTCGTGATTAGCTCTGCTGTGGCATATGTCATCTAAGTGAACTGGCTCACATGTGCCGTTAATGCCGTCACGGCTTAAAACAGGCACGCGCTCTCAGTGATGACACAAAGTAAAGAGGACTTCATCTGTGCCTGTCATGGTCTGGCGCAGTCATCAGCTTTACCTGCAGTGCCTGACTCACTGCGACCTCACGCAGGTCCCCTGTCATCATTATGCAGCTTCACCTCGCTGCAGCCAATCCCGTTCTCCAACCAGCCTCACTTGCTGCATTATTTATCATCACTAATCAGGACCCCAGCACTGGTGTGCTAGCCACCTACCGGTAACATCACTTCCCTGACCCGACCCTGCCTGTTTCCCCACAGCATTAACGTGTGTTTACGCTAACGCCTGCTCATTAGGTCTAACTATGCTAGGCCGGGGCCAGCTGCCTGAGCTGCAGCTGTGGGGGTTGAGGGCTGGGGGTGCAGAGGCGGGGGGGCTTTTTAACATGCTCTAACCAGCCCAAGCATCCCCCTACTGGGGTAGGGAGAACAGCTACGTGCTAATCTCAAACAACAGGAAAAAGCAACATCGGTAGCTAGTACACAAAGAGGTGGTTTACTGGGAGACGTGGCCTGCGAGGACCTGCGATCAGGCTCCATTATTGTTGTAATTAGCGTGCCTCGTGGAGCTCGGGCTCCCAAGCAGTGTGCCTCGACCTCCCCGCCTCTCAGTCTGTTTACAGCCAGCTAAGGCAACAAGGAAAGGGCAGGGGGCTGGCCACACGGCTCGATGCCTCTGTATCGCTCCAGCAGCAACACAGCTGTTTGCTCATTTGAAGCAAGACTCAGAAGGCTTTTCATTTCTCTGCTGTCCTACACAATGCAAATATTGTATTGCAGTATTGACGAAGAGAAGCCAAATACCCAAGGAGGGGCCGTTGGAGGTCAGATATAGGATTTCGGTTTTTAATCAGTTTCACTGAAAGATTGCAGCAGTTAGCAAGTGTGCAACAATAAATGACAGGATCAAGCTGACAGCAACACTAAACATTCAAAGCCATCTGAAGGCGTGTGTGCCCACATCAAATCATGCATGACTATGTTATTCCGTGTCGGGTCTGAACCTTCTCTTCCTGACATTCTCATTTCACTTCAACCTTTCAGCAACTGCCTGAACCTCTCACATTTAATTCCAACCCTTTGGTCCTCCATCAGCAAGAGGCCACCCACCGGTGCGACACCCGTCCCCTGATCACCAATTAGCAAGGCCCGTCCTTTTCCCCTGTTGAGATGCAGAGATGGAAGCGTGGAGAGGCAGAAAGGCAGAAAGGTAGAAAGGCGCTATCAGGGCAGTTTGAGGTGGAGGTCCCGTGAAGGACACGGCTCCCTGGGTGGCTGAGCGATGAGCACGGGACCGTGAAGGGCTGAGGCAGGTCTTTCCCACAGAATATCAGTCTTTCAGCAAGTGTTCCAGTGCCTGAGCTAATCAGACAGCTTCTTATATAAGAATAGTGCCACCTTTTCCTCCATAAGGACTTGAACAGATGTCCGTTTTCACTGTAGATGTGTGATGATGTGTGTGGTAATTTTTTTCCAGCTGCTCTGACATAATTTCAGAAGATAAAGAACCATTTTGTCCGCGTAGACGGCGTCTTTCAAAGGCCTTCCCCAATCTTTCTCCTCGTTGTCTCACTTCATTCCCTCTCTTATTGTACCTGATAAGAGACCCTGTGTTGCAGTGTGGTAATGAAGCCTGTGTTAGAAGAGCAGCACCGCCGGGCATTCAGGCCCCACACACCTCGGAGAGGCAGAGAAGCATGTGCATATCGATCTTATATTGTTTCCTTGAACCCAACTGCCTCAGTGTGCTTTGTGCTCTGGCTGCACTGCATCGCAGCTCGCTGTACTCTCTGTTGTCTTAAAGAGCAGCAAGTGAGGTGTTTATGTGTACGAGCTCATGTGTCTGTACTTGTGGCTTAATTAGAATTTATTGGAATTTACAGAGAAAAAAAGAGATTCAAATTCCTCAACCTGTTTAAAGGGATCTTATAATTTCATCTGTACATAGTCAGGTTTTTTAATCATTTGAATATATTTTTACTGTTACTTAATACTATTACTTTTTATTATTATTTTATACAGAAAGGATGTTTAATAAATGAAGCAGAAGATGGATGGAAGTTTCACATATAACATATAAATGTTAGTGTAGATGCGGCGTGTTTACACAGGGTCTAATCTGTTCATTCACAGACTCTGTGTGTTTATGTTTGTGTGTTCCTGATTTTTATTTTTTTGGAACGACAACATGAAAAAGAATCTAAAGGGCTAAAGCGCCATCTGGTGGAAATGCAGCAATGTGTTCTCTACTCATATGAGTGTCCATCTTCACACTAATGAGCCTTCATTAGTACACAGACATGTAACTACAGGGATGTGGTGTCAAATTATAGGCTAAAACTTGAAAAAATTGCTTTATCACTACCTAAAACTCACATCCAGGATTTTACCTTCAAATTTCTTTCCTCCACATTTATTTAATTTCTTCATAGGAATGTTTTTTAGGCCAGAGAGGAGTGAATTGCTGTCTTATTTTATTTATTTGGGGGCTTTTTTTAAGCACATTGCAAAAAGCAAAAATGCAAGAGCTTTTTTTTTTTAATGCAAAACGTAAATACTTGTTCATGTTAAAAAAAAAATGCTGAGGAACACGTTTAAAATTTGGCCTCACACTAACAGCAAAAAAGCCAACTCCATTATTTAGCATTTGTGTGCATTTTTTTCTAGATTCAAATCAGCTCTAATTCACTTCTAATGCACCTGCGGCATCCACCGAACGTGGCTCTAAATCTGAATTATCCTCAGAGTGCCTTGTGCGTTCTGCAGAGTAAATCTGTCATGTTCTGGCATCAAAACAAGCACCAAAGTTTATTTGTTTGCAGAATAGCCGGTGAAGCCCGTTCACGCTTTTCGCTGCAGTTCTTTGTACACAAAAGACTTATTTGGAGTAATGCATGTAGAAAGGGCTGGCTGTTCTGTCCTCTCTAATTGGCGCTGTCAGGCATCCCTTCGCTGGCTTGTTTCACAGTCTGATCGGATAACCCAGTCCACATGAAGAGAGGAGTGAAAGACAGCCCGAGCAAAGTTAAAAAAAAAAAAGAAGAAGGAGAAAAAGGGAGAATAATAAAAGATGTGCAGGTTGTTAGGAGGTGGTGAGCTGCTTAAGAATGATCAACTGCCGAGCAGACGACAGGCTGCGCTTTCTTTTATACATAAATAGTTGTCTTTCACTCTGTATCTTGCCAAACAATCGCTGATCAGAGGTGTGTAAGCAGGTAGAGGGGGTGGGACTCTAATGCAACATGACAAAAGTGCTACTTTGATATTGCTGATATCATTACCCTCGTTAGCAGGTAAATGCCACTGATAAGATGGAATGGGAAAATAGATGTGGAAGGCCTGCTTTTAAGTGCAGGGAGGAGCGTGATGTTTAAGTGAAGGGAAGAATGCAAAAAGAAAGATTATTTTATTCTCTTTTATCCCGCAACACTCGAGTCGCTCTCTGTCCAATTATTTAATAAAGCCTGCTTTTATTTTTTGTTTTTTTATTTATTGTTTTCAAACCATTTTAGCGCTACTTTTAATTAGTCGTGTGTTTTGTGTGTTTTGTGTGTTTTGTTCCCATCCCTATGTAGGTTTGTCTGGGCGCGCGAGAATGTGTGCGCGCCTATAATTCGGGTTCTCCGTGCGCACGTGTGTGCGTCAGTAATACCTGTGTTACAGTCGAAAGTAAGTAACTTCAGAAGTCAAGTGTATCATGTCGCCGGGATCTTCTTTGTGGTGACAACAGTGATTAATAATGGAAAGCAGATGTTGGCATCTTGATCTGAAATTTTCATGAAACTTCGCTAACGTGATTAAAGTGTATGTCTTCCTCAAGTCACTCCGAGTCTTTTAACTCCTCTCTCCGGGGAGTGGCAACAAATCATGGTTGAGACAACATGTCAAATCACAGAGAATCGTATGCATGTCAGAAACAAGCTCTCTGTGTTTCACCTTGGAAAAATATGAACTCATTCTCCCTCCATTGACGTTAACAGATGTGGGCAAAGTTTGATTATTTTGCAACATTTTTTTTCTATAGCTCTAGGAATTTCACTTTCATATTTCTTTATTTCCCACTGATTCGGGCTATTTAAAGCATTTTAAACTTTAAAGCAGCTACAGGCCTTGTAAGTATAATTTCTTTTTCCCCCGCTCTAGGGCATCCTTTTGCACGTAAATCAGCTGCAATAGAAAAAACAACAACACAAACAAATAGAAGCATAAATAATATAAATAAAAGGCTTTCTATTGGCGGTCTTAAAGTAGTTCAACGCCTAAATTTAAAACTTTATCAAATTATTTCAGCATGAAGATGAAATAAATAAGCGTGACTTCGTGTCTGCTAGCGTGTCTTCTCCGGTGAAAAGTGATCTATTTTTCAGGGGAAGTTTAATGACATTTCTATTTTCTCTACTTCAGACTTGGGGATTCATTTTTATATTTCTTGTAAGGTGGGGGCGGTGGGAGGATAAATGCATTTGCAGCTTGCTGCTCAGCAAAGTTTATTTATATCTTAGGATGCATTTAAAAGCTCAGGCTGCTGTCACAAGGAGATAGCATTGCTCACTTTGGATTGTGAGGTGCAAATGTATGAAAAAAGGCTCGAGCTGGAGATTCAGCGCAAAGTAGCCGGGAGTGTTGTGGCAGCAGAAATATCTGATCACTTAAATGCTTTCTCAAACATTTCTGGAAGAGGCACCGAGACCGTCTTTCTAACTATTTCTCTCTCTCTCCATCCTTTTTCCACCCCTCTGCCTCTTTCTTCCTCGCTTTCTCACCACCTCTCCAGAATACTACAGCACTTCACCTGCAGTGCATCACGATGATGCCATTTTTTCTCTGCGCAAAAATGTACAACACAATACAACACAATCGATAAATTGTCCTAGTGTGATCAGATGCATGCAATTGGTGAATGCCTTATTTTTAAAGTTTCTTCCCACTCATGTATGACTCAAGGATGCTGCTGAAATCCTCAACTCAAAAGATACATTTTTATTATTCTTGTTGCAAACAAACACCAGCACTTCTGCAGGTTCCTCTGTGACACAAATCTCCAGTAAAACCTATAAATCAATAAGCCACAGTGCAGTAGTTAATTTCAGGTCAACAGGCTGTTTTTTTGGTCATTCGTGGCAGAGCTTGACCGTCAGTCAACTGACAGAGAATTACGCAAGACCTCGCACAGACAGTTTGGCTATTGTTGAACCATCTGATGCACAGCCTGAATTCTGGAGACTTTACCTCCTAAATTATAATGTTTTCTAATCATTTCTGCCATAATTTGAACAGAGGAAGAGAAGGGCTCCTGCAGACAAATTTGTAGACTCTGTCTACTTGAAATCTACTCTATTTGAGCCCATAAGTGCAACAAAAAAGTGCCCAGCAACCGGCAATATCCCCTCCTCTAAATGTATTAATAAGCCCACCTGTACATTTTGCATGTGACAAATGTTTTATGCAGTTTTTGTGCAGTAATCTGTGTTTTAGCAGCCACAGATAAAGGAAACAAGGTCGAATAAGACGTCTTTCTTGACAGGCGTCAGCGTCTGCTGTAATGCTTTACGAGTTATCCTCGACGTATCTCACCAAACTTATCATTTGTCTTTCAAAACTTCCTGACAGCCCAGTCCTGTCTACGCCACTAAATCCCAGCGGCGCACTAGTCTGGAGCAAGCGGCAGAAAATAATGCAGTCCATTACAGCAGTATTCCTCAATGAAGGTTATAATGTTGGTTTATAATACTTTAGAGAGGTCTTAAATCAGCCTGCACTAGCTTAAACGAACATTTGCCAGTATACAAACAACGCAGTTCAACATCTCAGAAACACTTAAGCCTCTAAAGTGGTCAATCAACACCTATTTTAGTTCAGCTGAGATTTATTTCAGAGCTGTTATGTTAGATTGAATAATGAGCCAAATGAACAGGACATTTCTAAAATGATCAAGGCCTCAGCACTCACAGCAGAGTCTGACCCCACTGACAGCCATCTCACAGTCTCACATCCTTTTCACAGACAGCTTTGGCTGTTTTTAAACCAGCACACTCGGAGCCTGCCTCTGAATTCAAGACACTTTACCTCCTGAATTATAATGTATTACAATAATTTGTGCCTTAATTTGAGCAGAGGAGGAGGAGGGCTCCTGCAGACACAGATTTTCCACGCTCATTTGACTCTGTCTACTTGAAATCCACTGTATTTGGGCTCTTAAGAGCAAGCGCCATAAATTGCATGAAAGGATGTGTGTGTAAATGAATATTAAACGCAGTATTCTTTCCAGCGAGCCGACAATAGCTGTTTTCACATTCTATCTCATTTTTGTGTTTTCTCATACCTTTCCCGCTCTTCCCTAAGGCCATAAAACAGTACTTTTACATATATTACCTTTTGATTAATGGAGCTGTATTCATTATTCTGGCCTATTGCTAATTAGAAAATGCTCTCTGCTAATGATATACAGTTGGAATAATACTTGCCCACGAGGCACGCTATCACATCAGGTTTCATGCTCGTGCGCTCGGCGCGAGCCTTTACCCACGGAGCCGGATCTGCCTCGCTCCTCCCGACTCAGCTCGTCCATTAGCAATAGAGTCACGGCGAGCGCTGGGTGTCATTGTTTTTGTTCTGGCATAATGAGGCCTGTTTTCTCCGGAGAGTTGTCACTGAGGGTTGATGAGGTGTGCAAGAACTGAGTCAAGTCTTAATCAGGAGATCTGTGAGAGCACGCGCGTGTGTGGTCTTGATTTTTTTTTTTATTATGCATGAAGATATATTCATTTTGTTGTTGCTTTATAGCGTTTAAAAAAAACATTTACATCTATTAAAAATGAATCATTAGCAGGCAGATCATATTTCAGGTTGGTTATTGTATCGGGTGTTTCCGCTGCTCTGAAAAGGCTTCCGTGTTTCTCCTCCTGTCACGGTCCAAACGACCAGTGGCAGTGACAACCGTCCATGTCCCACAAGCAGACTGGTCTGTACTAATGCAGCCTTATTCCCCTGGCTGCCCCCTGACTGTGTTAATGGCTGCAGGGGTGTGATGGAGGCATAGTGGGGTGGGGATGGGTCACAGCATGCTGGTGACAAGGTAACATCAACTTTTTTTTTCTACATATAACACAATATATATGCTATATATATATACTCATGAATAAATCAAAGTATGAGTCCTACAATAAGAGCCTTAAAAGACTTGATTTTCATGTGTCTTTTCTACTTTGCTACTTTACTGTATTTGCTACTAAATCAAATGGACATGTCTGTGTTTATACCTGCTTTATCTGTCAATTGGCTTTAAAAGTCTATCTCTATATAGTAGTCATGGTAACAGAGCAATCTTAGACATGTGCTGTCAAGACAAAGTTACAAATTTTGTTGCAAAACATGTAGAAACATGAAAAATACACTGATTCATTTTATGCACTCAGTAATTCAATTGTCAAACACTATCTACTGTAGCCAAGTAACATTCAAATATTGCTTCCTTTTAACACTTACATCTGTGTTCTCGCTAATAGTTGCAAGCGCACGAGTGCCAGAATGTTTCGACCTTTGTGTTTTGTTGCTGCTTTTTTTAAGCCTGTTTTTGAGCCTGTTAACAGAAATTGATATTAAACCCATCCTTCAAGTTCGCCTGCAATAATTTCAGCACTTTATCAAGCCTCTACATCCTACAGAGATACACGTGCATGCCCAGGTAAAATAACCACAATAAAAATCCACGTTTCTCATCTGCGGGTAAAACAGACAGCACATCAAAAAGACAGCAATTCAGCCGCAGTTTCGTTTGACCCTACAATACGGCCGGTGAAACGTCTGTAGTAACCGTAGGAGGAAGAGAAGACGAGGTCTGCTCTCGAGAGTCTGTAGAGAGAAAAGGCCAAAGGTTAAAAAAAAAAAGCTGGAATAGTGCCAAAGAGCTGTTAACACTTCCCACCTAGTTTTTGTGGCTCAGAGGTCAGCATTTTCTGAGATTACTACTTCTTATTTTCCCTTTTCCGCTCTAGCCGAGCACCATTACAGGCCAGCACACAGCCATTAAAGATCAACAGCACATACGGTTGTAATAGCACTCTCATATAGCTCTAGGGTCTACTAACCTATAGCCTCTCTGTGTACTGCATTATCCTGCTGCTGAAGTTCTCACTCAGGTCAAGCAGGTACTGAGGTAGGTCTCTGTTACATTGTTTTCAGGCTCTGGTTAAATAGTAATGATAACGTGATGCTTGATAAGTCCTCGTGAGGAAATAGTTAACTCTTCCAAAAAGTCACCACACTCAGCACTTTCTTTCAGTCTTCATGTGTAAATAATATTGTCCTTGTGAGATTAGAGTTGGGAGGAAAATAAAATATTATCAAGCACTTTTAGAAATTTACACTGAACCAGAGTAATATGAGAATCAAAACCCAGAACGTAACTTTTTAAATGTTCACAACTCATTGTTTGGATTTTGAGGTCCAAATGATGGTCCGGCAGCTCAAACAACAAACCTGGACCAGCCTTGTTTCCCATAATGAGACAACTAACTGCATTTTCACTGAATTGCTGCACAGAGGCATCAGTTATTGTGACAAGGACCCTTGTAAGCTACGTAAAAAATCATTTCCTCTACAGTTGGGGGCCCATCCAAGAGGCAAATAAGAAAAAAAGGCCAGATTTGTATTGTCTCTAAAATTAGATCTTGAAACCACATATTAGCAAAAAATAGTTTTTTAATAATAAAAAGTAGATAATTGGTATATACAGTTGTCTGTATTTTACCTGACCCTCTCTCCCCTACAAGTGGCAAGTGGTCTTTCCCAAAGTTAGCTAGCTAATGATCGAAACAGGCATGACAGGAAAGCAGGAAAAAAGGTTTTAGTCAAGTTGTATTGTGATGATTATTTACAGTTTTCCCCAGTAAAGTATGGTTTCTCCATTTTGAACTATTCTGTGTACATGTATGCACACATTCCTGTATGATATGTCTGATTAGTTAAGAAAGACAAAACCTATGATCCTCAAAACAAGATGGCAAGAGCCCATCAAACATTTGTGCTCGGGGGTGTGTAACTCAGTGCTTCGGCATGATTACAAGCAGACTAAAAACAAAAACCGGAAGGCAGATGACTTCAGATTCTGCATATTTATATGGGAAAGGCGTTATGCAGAGATACCAACTTGTCACCAACTGTGTTCTGGGTTTATTCATAGCTCTGTGCTACTGAGTTTGGAAATGTTAGCGCTTTGGATTGACATAGGACTGGGAGCCAGAGTGACAGAATCAAGACAACTAAAACAGATCTGCGATAGGAGAGGAAGACATAAACGGGTACCAGACAAGGAGGAACGTTTTTCTCCCCCTCCCCCGTCCCTCTGGACTCTCCTGTTTGAATCGCAGTTTTCCATTTTAATAGCGTCACAGCCAGAGTACTTAACAGTGCCCTCCAGAGGCAGTGACGTTTGTGTCAGAGTGACACGAAGGCAATGAAGTCAAAAAAGAAATTCACAAGAGGGGGCGCCACTCTTGGAAACAGATACAGGAGGCAACACATATTTCAGCATCAGTCAGACTAAATCACTTGACATAATTACAGATGCATATAGCTTCTTTTTTTTTTTATCTTCAGCCTGTTACAAGTAATTATATGACTATGTCAAACCATACTGGTCATTTACTCCATTTTGAAATGTTTCTGGCATTCCCACTTGTCACCTGTTCATAGAACGGCAAAGATACTATAAATAACTTTAATCCTGCATTAAGTTGAAAACGGTAAAAAGACAACATAACTGAATTAAACCTCTTTCAGAAATAGAAATAGTGAGGTGTTCAGGTATGGTTGTGTTGTGTTTCACTTTCTCTGTCATCACTCTTAGTGTGTTAATTTTCATGTCTCATGTTTGTTTTACTTCAGTTTGTTTCCTGCTTTTCTTCCTTACGTATCTGAGACCTGAATAGTTTCACCTGTGTCTCATTCTACTCTAAGCCTTGTTTAGTCTTGCCTGTCCCCCTCTCCTTTGTCAGACTGATTGTTTGTTCTCCTCATGTCAGTCTTTTGTTCTTCTGGCCTTTCGTGCACTGTTTGGATTCCGGTTATGTTTAACTTGTCCTTTGGACAGTGTGTATCTTGGTTTTTGCACCAGCCAAATAGATGCTTGCTTTCCATTCATTTCTCCTGAGAGCATGTCCTGTTTCAGATCCTGTCTCCAGTGCTATCATGACAGGTTCACCGCTCTGTGAAAAACTTCCTGGGCTAATAGTTTAAAGAATAATATTCACTTAAAATTACATCACCAACATTGCCAAATATTTAAAGTGTCAGGATACAGAATCAGGTGATCCTGAATTCTCCGTTAGTTATGCTGCAATAGGCCTAGGCTGCCAGGAGCTTCCAGTGATACACAGATTATTTCTTCTTCACTTTTTACAGACACTATGTGTTTACACACTACTTTGAATTTAATTACCTGTTAGCAGTCGGACGTACCGCCCACGGTACATTGGATGGTTTAGGGGACTAATTGGACTGCTAAGGGGTTAATCATTGGATCTCCACCACAGTGTGTTTTTTGTCTTGTCTTCCTGCCCTCAGCCTCAGCTGATCGCGGCAAACAGTTGCCCCTCCCTGAGCCTGGTTCCACTGGAGATTTCTTCCTGTTAAATAAGACTTGCCACTGTTGCCAAGTGCTTGCTCCTAGGACATTGTCTGACTGTTGGGGTTTATTTGTATTATTCTAGGGTCTCTACCTTACAATATGAATCATGTTTGTGTGTTCATGATATTGTCGTTATTCGTTTGTGTTTCATTTGGATGCATTTTGATTGTTGATGTTTCTCACCATTCAGGCCCACTTTGCTTTTAAGTAGGTCAGAATGGTGAAAATCGTATTTCTGTCAGTGTAAAGAAGTTTAACTGCACATTTAATCCCTGTAATTTCTCAATATAAGATTATAAATATGCAATACAATAAAAGAAATCTGTCAGCAAAGTTGCTTGAACTTTTAAAAGCTGAATGTGAAATTACCTAAAAGGTTCTGCTAGTTCATTACCCAGACTGTCCTGTAATTAATACAGTAAGAAAGTAAGTAAATTAAAAAACGTTTGTTAAGTCACAGAAAATGTCCTATTTTTACTTTTTTTTAATTTATCTACCTTACTTTAGACATATTGTAAAAAATAAAAATAAGAATTTTTATAGTAGATTAATAGTCATTGTGAGGTCTTTATCAGTAGGGCAACCTGTAAAAATTATGAAAATACAATTAAAAATCCAAAATTTTTGGCCACCCTCACATTCTCCAAAGATGTCCAGTGGGCCGGATTGGAGTCTTTGCTGGGCCGATTCTCACCCCGACCTTATTTTTGACACCCCTGTAGTAATTAAAATACATATTAGCATCCAGAAAATTATTTGTAGTCATTTGAAGGAAACTCTGGTTCATTTAAAATATTCACGCTATAAGAGAGAAGTTAACTATAAACACGACACCTTTTTATAACATTCATAGAACTAAAAGTTGATGTTGCTAAACTGTCACTGCAGTCAAGCCGCTAACAGAGCTGCATTTTTAATAAGATTTAAGATTTAGAACAACATTTGGTTTCACATTACCGATTACCTGAATAAAATAAAATAGGTATGAGAGCAGAGTCTGTAGCTGTCCCGTTTAGCTATTACAAAGGTACAAAAGTAACTTACTAAATGTATTTTTAAAATTAACTGTAAATCACTGCATGTTGTTTCCGTTTACATTATATACAGTATCCTAACTTTTCTTGGATTTGTAGTTGTAGCCTGTAAATTACTTAACAACCACATGTTCCTACAAATTTCACTTTCACATTTTCTGGCAGTTCTGAAAGCAGAAAAGTGATAGAAATGTTTACATGCATTTAAAATTGCACAAACCGAGGTTGGAAAACCTGAATATCACCATCTAAGCTCACATAATAATGTGTTATTCGTTAAGGTAATGAGAATGTGATTAATGTATTGATCTTTTAATTTATTGAGTCAATAACAGACAGAAAAGTGATTGTTTTTGTCACTTCCCTGTGTGGATAAATATAAAAACTGTGTTATACTGTCTCTAAGAACATTATCTGGGCCAACATGCCACAGTATTTCCAAGATGATGTGGAAAAGTGAAAAAGTAATGATGCAAGCACAAATGCTGCTGAGCCCACACAGTGCACTTCTAATGTTGAAGCTAGTGGGCCTGGTTTAATTAACTTGTATTCAGGTTTCTGGCTGAGGAGAATAATCACAGTGCAGCTCTACTTTCACAGGAGAGCCAAATTAAAACACACACACACGCAAATGAAGGATATTCTTATGAAACTGTGTCAGTTAAGTAAGTGCATCATGTTTCCTGCTAAGGAAAAAGCATGTTTGAACTCAGTCAGTTTACTCTGAGAGATTTTACTTATAAGTTATTGAATGTAATTGATCACTTGCATGATTTTGAACAACTGCTGTTAATAAATTGCTGTTAAATCTTAGGAAAATAATGACAACAGAAAAAATAGCATATTGGAAGGAAGTCAAACTCATTTTATATGGTGGGTCACACTAAGCCCGCTTAACAGGGGCAGACCAGGGAGTGTCCCTTTTCTCTCAGTGTAAAGATGTTTAATTACACATTTAATCCTTTAGATATCTTAATATAAGAAAAAAGAAGTGCAATTTTAACATTGTGTCTCAGTGTTTTCTAAGAAATGGGCAAAGCAGAAATGCTGAATGAAATCTGTCAGCTTGAAATAAACATGCTAAATTACAGAAAAAAGTGTATTCATGTGTACAGTGGATAGTAGGGGGAAAGATTTCTGTAGCATATAGTGAAAGAAAATCTGCAACTTTTCCGTCATTTGTTTTTATTTATCTATTACTTAATTGGTTTAATGTAGCATGAACAGCCATGTGAGAATCAGTAAAGCTAAAGCTGTAAAATCCATGAAAGTACAGCTCAGAAACACAGCTAAAAGTTGAAATGAAGTAAATCTTTGGACGGTAACCCAAAAATTACAGATGAAGAGCTCAAATATGTCCCTTTAGGGATGTTTTTTGCTTTCCTGCAGGAGCTCATCTGTTCTTTGGATTGTTTTACATTCTAACCATTTCATAACTGGCATAGTTAAATGTGGCGTCCTAAACTTTAAGCTTAGTTGAGCTTAGATGTGTGCCTTATTCCTCTGCCTTCCCAAAGCATTATGGGAAATCTGGATCACAGTGCATCTTTACAACCATTCTTCACATGAGAGCCAACCTCAGGCTTTCAAAGAGTTGAGTTAAAGGTGTAGACAAGACTACTGGCATCCATCCCCAGGACAGCAGGCCAATTATAAAATTATGAGTGAAGAGTTCCTCTAGTGCCCCGATTGCACCAAAGAACCCTATTACCCAGCAGCCTTAGCTTTGAACACCTCTCCCACACAAAAAGATGACACATGCCTCCGTCGCTGACTCCTGTCAGGCAAAGGTTTTGCAATTGAAGCTATTTTTTGTGTCTCTGTCTCCCAGAGTGTTTAAAAGCAGCACAACGGAGCCACACTTCCTAACATCCTCGGCTTAAAGGCAGCACTGGCAATATGACAGCCAGAAGAAACAGCAAGTGCCACTATTGACATATTCCCCATCCTTTTGGCATGTCATCTCCCTTTTTCTGGACACCTGATTGATTCTGACAGCCTATATTGGGTATTTCATACGAAAGAGAATTTTGTGATTAAATGTTAATGAGCTGGAATTTCTCTCAGTGCTTTTATTACAGGCCGCCAGTTTTGAACATTTTTCAAAGTAACACACCCAAATTCCACTGTTTGCAATGAATTAATAATACAGTCTTGTCACTGAAGTATCATGCATTCTTTAATCAGGCTCCGGGTCTGAAACAGTAGCTTCTTGAAAGGTATTTCTTTATGATCAGAATAATTAGAAACTTAGCGGCACTCATAAAGGGCTACTCAAAAAGTCATGCACTCATATATACAATATATGTGTGTGCATGTCAGAGACAGAGAAAGCGAGACCCCTGGGGTGGACTACTTTCTTGTAGTTGCTAGCTGAATTATATGTCCTGACTGGTTCACATCAGTCATGACTGGGGACTTGAGAAGACTGAGGCCAAAGGGCTGTGTGAACTGTGAGCACAAAAGAACAGAAGCGCGCATCTTTGTTCCAAGAACTCAAAGTGCTCGCCAAGTTGTAAAATAAACATCCACAAGTTTAGCTCACCCCCCCACGCCTCACCCCTTCCTTCACGCAGCCAAGCCTGGAATCGGGCCTCCGCTGCTGTTCCTGTTGTTGAGGACAAGACACAAAATTGCGCTGGTAGTTTGGGTTGTTTGGTGTCCTTTGTACTAAACTGTATTTGAGCTGACATACAGTATATCTAATGTCTGCATCTGCCTCCTACCTGAAATGCTCTGCGGCTTTTTCTACAACTGCCAGCAAGAGACGAGATGGGAGCAGCCAGACTTGTTTTATTTCATCATCTCAGAACATGATAGTGCCTACCTCACCTACACTCTCTTTACCACTTTACCACCCTCTGCCAGTTGTGTCTGTGTGCACTGACATAGGAATAAAGGGATTTTTAAAAAAAACAAAACGGGAATGGGTAAAGTGAAAAATAGAAGGTGCTCAGCAAAATGTCTGAGGTGTTCTCACCGTTAATGCAGTAATCACAGCAGGGAGTGTTATTCTGTCAAAAATGCTCCCCAGTTTCAGGATTGTAATATGCTTGGTATGTGGATGCTGGCTTTCCTTCTCAAGGCAGAGAAAACAAAAGATTTTCACAGCTATTGTGTTTCAGTTTCAATTCTTAGGCTACTACACTTCCATGTACTACACTACGAGTACTGTGTACTTTTTGTTGTATCGCCAGGGTTATGTGAAATCACTGATCATAAGTGTGACCACCCCTGTTGCGCTGGCTGGTACAATTTGTGAGGAAACAATTGAACACCTGAACAACACATGTAACAACAGTAACTAAAGCCACCTCTCATTTCTTTATATTTTGCTTGCAAGGAGACAGATTTTACTGTCATTTTTCAACGTGGTCTTGAGCGATATCTCTACAGGCTTTCATCTTTCATAGTTTTTCTTTGGACATTTTAGCTGCTTTTTTACTCATTTTTAGTCCAGCCCTTACACCTGACCATTTTCAGAGAAATGTTTTTTGTTAAGCCACTTAACACTGACCTGCCAATCATTCAAGATTAAATAAGAGCACGTAAATGAATGACCCAGTGTCGTGTCTACACAAAGCAGAAAAGTTAGCAGTGAAACCATTTTAAATAGTGTCTTTAGCCACTTTCAGCCTTTCACAAAAACACATAATTTATTGCCATTTCCTGAGCTGAATCTATAAAAATGCCAAACATAACACAGTTTAACAGACATAAAATAGTATTTTTGCACCAACAAAGAGATTTCCAAATATTAGTGTAAAATTTGGTATATGGTGAGCAATGCGTTCTTATAAAATCTGAGGAAATTTGGCAAATGGTGGACGAAATAAGAAGCGGTAGGCCTAAAAAGAAAACTATGAGGAGCTGATGAACAGTATCTGAAAATCCTTAAGAAATGGGAGCAAAGAAAGACAAAAGACCTGAGAGATGCATCCAGTGTTTCAGTAAGTACACAGGATGTTATGAGTGAGGCATGTAAAACACGTTCATCTGTAAAACACGGTGGAGGTTTGGGATGGTTTGGGATGGCATTCCAGTCAGTGGTGCTGAAGATCTTGTCCGAATTGGTGGAATTATGGACGCAGAAAAGTACAATCAGATTTTGATCCACCACTCAATACATCTACACTGCCAATACAGAAAAAAGAGACATGGATAGAAGGACACACAGAGAAGCCCTGAGAATAATTTCTGGAGGCTAGTTAAAAAAAATTACAAGAAACCTGCCTAAGAAGTTTTGAAGAATAGAGGTAGTCATGCTAAATATTTACTTTAAAGGTTGTTAGAATTCCACAAATTCTGTTTTTATCCCATATACTGTATTTTCATGCATGTTTCCTAGCAAAGAAATAAAGAAAAGAGGGGAAATATGTCTTTACTGTACATTGCCCCACATTCAGGTGCATAAGCTGCCAGATTTGTCGGTGTAAATGCACTCAAAATAGCAAGTGCAAGTATGGAAGTATGCAGCACGGAAGAGATGAAGGTTTCTTTTTTTTGTTAAAAGAGTGAAATCTGCTTTTGTAGACTGATTGACTTTCTGTCTCTTTGGAGTTTGTTTTTCAGAGTCTCTGCTGTTCTGCTCTGCAAAGTACAATCTGTGAGAAGCAGACCTCTGAGCTCTCTCCGTTCCTGAGCAGAAGTTAGAACAGTTGGTGCCCCTCAATAAGTTATAGCGCCATCATCCCAACTCAGGAACACGCAACAGTCTGGAAGAATTTCAGGTAAAGGCCTGTCTAATTAGTTCCCATCAAAAATGTAATTCTTTTCTGGAATTACGCCGCAAGGGCAGAGTAGCCAAAAGCGAAGATACCTGGTGGTAAAAAAAAGAGGAAAAAAAAGAAAAATAATGAATGAAAAGAGATATTCTAACCTCGAGCCATAAGTACATTTATATGCTTGACATGACTCTGCCATCAATGTTGGGTCGAATTCTAATTTAATTTCTGAGATGTATGTGTAATTTTGCCATTAATATGAATGTTACCACCCTAAATATTTTACGCTTCTCATGGATATTGTGAGCGTCTCATATATCCTTCAAGACTGTATTAATTAATAAACTCTTTTCTGATACTTTTTTTTTTTGCTGGAAACTTCTAATAGGAGCACGCAGGTGGGATGATATAGTGAGCGGAGCCAGCACATAGATGTCTGGTGCCTCATTAACATCTCCGGTTCATTAGGAGGAGGCTTTTTTCCTGTCATCTTTTTACTATGTGCCAATGTTGTGTGGCCTTTAAGGTAATTAATAATGAATTAATTAACCAAATTAATTCGTAGGTTGGAGACGTTGTTCTGTAGTGAGGCCAGTCAGCTTGGATTTGGGCCCTGATGGGTGAGGCCCTTTACAAGCTGATGTTGTTCATGTTTCTGACAGTGCCAGCCCCCTGTCTAAAAGCCCTAGCAAGTGCCATTTGTCTCCAGGTTAACAGAAAGACGAGATATAGGGCGGGCTGAATTATTTAAGCTCCCACAACACATGCACTTTTGCTTTTCAAGCATGAGTTATAATTTAATTAGAAACTTCTGGTGCGTTGCTGGCTATTTAAATATTAAAATCTTCCGCTGATCACATTGGATTAGCCATCTCTGTGAAATTCCCTGAGATGTCAGTTGTTGTCTTTCTGTGTCCCCCCCCCCACACACACACACACACACACACCTTCCACTCTATCCCTTTTCTCACTCTTGCCGCTTCTCTTGCATCTCCATCAGCGTTTCCTGATCTCCCGCGCTCACAGGTTGTTTGTCGACTCCTCCATTAGAGACAAAGGACTTGTCATGGACCTTTGGGAACCTTAATGGGTGTCAGCGAGCTCAGAGTATGTGAGCATAAAACTGATCTGATGTGAATGAAAAGAGAGGGTTATGCCTTACAATCGGGCTGCGTCAGAGGCTGATTACATTAGAGCTTCTCCCCCGACAGCAGTAAATAATCGTCTTCCTGCGGTCATGTCGAGCCCTGTTTTCCGCCACCTTTTATGCTCTGAATTTAACAGATGCAACTTGTTGACTTGTAGCTCCACACGCGTGTTTGTGCCACTGTGTTGATGATTGTGGCATCTAGAAAACTGAAGTAGAAGCAGTTTGTTTTCCAAAAGCAAGAAAATCTTGATATAGCATAAATTCCAATAAGGTGGAATATGCCAATCAGAATCAGCGGCAGTGGCTGTATTCTCTAGAACAAAGGAACGTGCCATCAACAGTGTGGATAATTTATATGTAGGTCTTGAAGTACAATGGAAGTCTTTGTCACAGATTCATAATCAAGTTCTGACTATGCATACAAAGCTTGGTTATGTATCTGTGCCATAAATACTGAGGCACATTTATGCAGACTGCAGCTGATGATAAGTTTATGCATTGCTGATTTTTTTTTTTTAAATTACCACGATATGCACTAATTTCAAACTAGTTTCTTTTTTCTAGGAAATTTTAAGAATATGAAATCCAATTACAGAAGGTGAGGAAGCAGCTAAAAGCTGTTTTTGTCTGCCCCAAATATGTAGGTGAAAGAGAGAAAAGACAAAATTGTATCACTGCAGCGAGCCGATGCACGGCTTTACTCTGCACTGTATGTATGAATTATGGCTGACAGGTTGCACGGTCAACCCAGTGACACACACACTCAATCAGCAGTGGCAAAGATGTACTAGTGATCCTAAGCAGTAGGCCTGCTGCCTAATTATAAACCAGCCTCTACCTAAATAGTCTCCCCCTGAAGGTTATTTATTCCTTTATGCGCCTTTTGAAGCCGCTTCCCTTTTAGCTTTAGCCCCTCTTTCCTGCTGCAGATCAATGGACGCATATCTCACCTGCCTTTGATTCAGAAATAGCTCTCACATGACAGACAAAGAATACCTTACTTTTCTTCCTCACCATATGCCTGTGTGCTTCTGTCTTTCTGTGTATTCCTACCTGTCATTTTGGCTGTATGAACAGGTGTATTTGCCTGCTCGCAGTGGGTGCGCCTTGTGCTGTTTCTCCAAACTCTGGGAGGTGCCCCGGCAGCAGCGCTGCAATTGTGTGTCAATCAGGCAACGCTGCAGACGGCCTCTCAGGCCCCCCATCGTGTGGGGTCCTCTTCTTCTCCTGTCTCATCCTGTCATCCCAAATTCTTTTCATCTCCTCCTCTGTTCCTCCCTCAACCCTTCAATCATCATCACCAGTTACTCTCTGAGAAGCGTTTCCCTCTTCATGTCTCCTCCATAGCATTTATTTGCTGCACAATTCACCGATATAACACTAAAAATCAGTTAAAATCAAATAATGCGGAGGGACATCTGTGGCTTTGTTATAGACTGAATCGATTATATATGTCATATATATATATCTATATAGATATATAGATATATAGATATATATTTAGATTCACAGTGTACTGTGTGCTGTACATTTTCTCCATTTTGGTTTTGTTTTCTCATTGCATTGAATCACTTTCTATTTAAATAGCTTTAAGGTCAAGTTAAAGGTAAAGGTTCAGGAAATGTCTTAACATTTGTTTTTTCTAGAGAGAGAGAGCATTTAAAAAAATATACCTTTTCACCATGAGGAGCACAGTGGCTCATAGTAAAAGGGTTATGGTTTCAATGTGGAGCTTTGCATGTTCTCCATGTGCTTGTGCAGGTTTTTCCAGAAACGTCTTCTGGAAAACAGGTTAATGTTGTCTATGTCAGCTCAGGACACTGGGGCAAAAGTGAGTCTTAATCTTAAGAATTTCACATTGTGGTTAAATGAAGGTTAAAATGAAAAACGAAGTGTGGCGTGGGTGTGGTCTCTGGCCCGCTGCAGAGGAGGAGTGGCACGTAAGCTCACGGGGCGGCGCGGAGGCGGGGCTGAACAGGTGTTTGGGACGAGATTGAGATTCTTGTTATGTTTCAATGACAGTTGAGGAAGAAGGAGAGCGACTACTGAGCGGGAGTGTCTGTGTCCCATGCGTCAAGCCAAAACCACAGTATATAATAAAAGAAGTGTGTGTCACCATAACCACGGCGTGTGTGAGCGTGTGCTGGGGTCCGACGTCACACTAAGTAAATAACCAAAAGCGGAAAACTCTCATGTTTCATCTTTAAAAATTACATTTTATATGGAAGTTAGATCAATTCGGGAGAATCAGAGCTATTTCTAATTTTGTCTCATTCATGTAGCTTTGTGCTATCAATGTGCATAAGTATGTGGACACTCTTACAGGTGCCATCAGTGTAATTACTGACTGCAGGTATGAAAAGTTCTCTAAAACACTTTAGTAGACAAGTCCCGTATTTAGAACAACGGTTAAAGAGAATATCATCACAGGTGCTTTGTTAGCCGATCAGGACATTACAGTCAACAACTTTGCTCACTCTCTCTCCTTCCCTCTCTTTGCCAGACCTCCCCAGATGTTATTTGACTCTTATTGGCTTTAATATTTCAGCAGTTTGCACAGTTAGAGGAGCTCGATTCGCTGCAAGCCCTAATAATGTTACGTCCCTGTAAACACAGTTGTATTTACTGTCTACTCGTAATCACACTGGGGCAAGTGCTGGATAATCAAAGAATGAAGGAGAGGATCCGATGTGTGTGCCGCCTGATGAAACGGTTAAAGAGGCAGAGGTGCACCGACGGAAACATCTAAATATGCTGCCTGCGTGAACGTCTGGAGGGGCTTCAAAAAAAATCACCAACAGGTCTTTTGGGACGTATTTGACTCAAATGAGGTCGACAGGATTCAGTCGCTTGCAGCATATATTAGTAAGTGAATAAACTGACCTTCGGCCACCCCCGAAGAATTCTTTCGACCTTCTAACCCCGTATTCTTTCAGATGTATTGATTATTTTAAGCCTCCGTCGGGCCTATGAAAACAGTCTCAGTACAGACCTTTTCAGTCTGCTCTGTTTTGTATTGTATTTCCATTCATAATGAGCTCATCTGCAGCCAGATGTTCAGCTCAAATATGCTAAAGCAACCTCTGAGTCCAAGGCTTTCTTTTCTTTTTTTTGGCAAGAAGACTATCAGATGGCCCTGACAATTAATACTATGGCGAATAGGGCACTTTAATTATTAACCCTGCGTTACACTTGAAGAATGCTCACCAGGCGTGAGATTTAAAAGAAGCTAATGTTTCACTATCAAACCATTTCATCCAATCTTCATAACAGATGTGTGCGCTGGGGAGAGCATTACTTTCCTCAGTGGGTGCTGAAAATATGCCTGCTTTCCTCTCATCAGGAAAGAAGTCATGGTTTGTCTTGAGGGGCCAAGTGTCTTCTTGTGACTAGCCATTGGTTTTAAGTGGCTTGTGCATTTTTCATGGGACAGTGTTCAGTGGGAATGTCTTGTCACTCTATTAAGGCCTATTCAAATGGTAGTGGCCATAAAAACGAAGCAGCCCTGAAATATTAATTTGATATTGCAACACACCACAGTGTGTGTTAATTAAGGAGAGAGCTATATGCTTCAGAAGGGACAGGGCTTTCATGCCGTAATGGTGGAAGATGAGTTAAATGAAAGCGGCGTTTGGGCTTCCCAGCTGATTTCAGTATGTAGATTTTATTTTATAAGTAGAAATGAAATGCCCGCCTTACATGGAGGGCACTCAAGTGCTGATAGAGGGCTGCTGTTAACAGTTCTGCTATTCATTAATATTTTTTTCATAAATTCAATTAAGTAGTACAGTTGTTTGCTGTTTGGTGGCTTTGTTTAATTAAACAGAAACAGCGCCGCTCGATTGAGAGCCTATAACTGAGTCAGGGACAGCCTAAAGGTTACATTTTAACCGCTGTACCTGTTAACGTGTGTCCTGTATAAGTGTCTCCTTAATGTAAGGCTGAAATGATTAGCCAGTAAATCGACTGGCGGGCTGTTATCTTTCTCAGTTTGATATTTAAGCGATAATCCACAGCAAACATCGTCAGAATCCTTTAATACGTTTGTGTATGTGATCACAAAAACATGCTATTTTCTAATAGTTTTAAGATTTGTTGCAGTCCCGCACCACACAAGCACACATTTATAAAAGACTCGGTTATATCATCGTCACAATTCTATATTGTTTCTTTATATGTTTTTCCTTCATAGAGCAGTTAAAGTGTCATTTTGTATCCTTCTCCCCTCCTTCTTTTGGCCTTTTTATTACTTCTCCACCAGTCCTCCTTCCTCTGTAGGACAGACTAGCGATTATATACCCTATCTTCCATCTTAGAGCTTATTAACCTTTTTGTTGGAATATCTGGAGCATAAAGACCTCATTAAATATTTACATATGCACTAACCACTATGAAAAATTAAGAAACCCAAAGTTTTATTAACCTGTGGTGATATAATGTCTACTCTTAGCCAAAAAAAGCAGGTCTTTTTTGCACATTAAAGCATTCTGTAGCGCATAATAATGTATGGTAAGAAGGCTCCCCGTGCATAGATTAACTCTGCTTTAATATAACATTAGGTTTCCCCTAAACTAGCTTTATTATAGAATTATGCTTTTCATACAAGGTGTGGAGCTAAGGGCAGGGGAGGGATGTTTTGCTTGCAGAAATAAAGCATTTGCGACAGTCTTTAATTATCCATGGCTCTGTGTGTTGCGACTTACATACGTGAGGGTTTCAGAAAAATTCTCATGCCCTGCATTTCATGAATATATTAGAAGCCGTAGTGTAAATACCTGTCCCTGCTAGCCACACTGACCCGCCATAGGTGCAGTTGATCCACAACACGCTCAAACTTTCAAATGGGACTAAGTGGCGTTCAATTATTCAAGCATATATTCAAGAAAGGCAGCATAATACTTACAATCATCTGCTCCCGCTACTCCACTCCTCTGTTTTGGATTGCGAGTAATACCTCACAGGAATGAGGCACTAATATCTCTTCACTGTCCCCTAAAATCACTCCCCTTTACTCTGATAGGTACTCAAGCACCCTGCTTCCCAGAGAGCTGTTACTTTGATTCTTTCGGTGGCGCATGCGGAGCCGGCTATGCTTCAAACCTGCATACCTGCAGGCACCTGCATGTCACCGGTGCAGTTCATCTGAAGGGAATTATGATTATAATTTCAAAGCAGGAACCGAATCTTATCATCAGTGTCAAGGCCAGATAGAAAGACAGATAGACTGTAATGTAATGTGGTGGCATATATTAAACTATCCAGCAGAATAAAAATTGCCTGCACATCAGGCAGTTATAACATTGTGCTGGCAATGATAATACAGTTAAATAATGTATCAAATAAAAGTGACAGGAAACAAAAACTCACATTTTTATTCGACTACATGCTGTTGACCATAATTGTTCTTGTGCTTGGAAAAGAGAGCTTGACTTTAGATGTTTAGATATTTAAGTATTGTAATCGTATATTAGTCCTTCTCTGCATAATATATGATATAATCTTATAAATTTAAATCTTCAACCATATCTCCAGTAGATGCTGCTTAAATTCTCCAAAGTTGGACTTTACTTTATTGCTGTAGAAGATTGAAATGTGTCTTGCCGTAAGAAAAATGGAAGAAAAAAGTCAACGGTCAGAGAAGGACACGGGTGCGGTAAAGAGTTAAAAAGACAGAAATAAAGAATTGCAATTACAACGCATGATGAAAAGCTTGGAGAAACAATCCGGGAGAGGAACATGGAAAGTGAGAGATGAGATGCGACTGAGAGCTGTAAGTTGTA
>NW_005187423.1:3335572-3347116 GCF_000239375.1 Pundamilia nyererei | reverse complement strand
GGGGGCAGTAAAAGAGGGGTAAAAAAAGAGTAAAAGACAGGAGAGGCGAGCCATACATAGTTTGAGTGAGACACAGCAAGTTAGGGGGTGCAGATAGTTTGATTGCGAGAGAAACAAGAAGGTTATCCATGATTTAACGCCTGTGGGGCCCTGAGATGAGCTTTTCCAGTTCAGGCTGCTGTGATTGCTGGCTGGTGCTGACTGAGGCTGGGGCCTTTCAGATCATTTCATCATGGAGCGCCTAATGAGGCCTGGGCTCACTCCCCGAGCACGGGGGGCTCCAGACACACCTCTGATGGAGAGGCTCCAGCATCTACCAGCAAACACCATCAGGTCCTGCGTAAGGAGGCTAGGAAAGGGGCACTTGGAGGGAAGTGGTGGTGGTGGTGGTGGTGGTGGTGGTGGGTGTTGCTCCAGGGTGAGCTGAGAGACCCACTTTGTCCCGAGGCTGTGTGAAAAGGTCACTGCCCGTGAGGAGCGCCCACAGCCCCCCGCTGCAGGGCGTCTGCAGGGAGAGTTGTTTTTGTTCAAACAGGAAGTGGCAGGTTAAGAGGAACATGTCCACCGAATCTATGTCTGCTGTTTGCTCGTGAAAGCAGAAGTGGGAGCTTTTGTTTTTTATGTTTTGGAGTTTGTCTGGGCCACTCTGAAAACACGCTGTGCCAGTTATTTTAGGTTACACCTTAGATGGCTCTCAAATTTATCAGGCAAATAGTCAAGGACTGTGGGACATATGTGGCAGTGTGGGTGCTTCTCTAATGAGAGGCGGCTCTTGGGGATATGAAAGGCAGAGCGGTAGGGGCGGGTGGCAGGGGGTGGGGCAGCAGGCTGGTGGAGCGACCTGTCTGTTCACCCCGGCTCTGGCCTTTGTGCAGAGTTAATGATGCCACTAATATGTTCTTTAAAGACCACACTGTGATTCATGGCTTTCATTAGCCCTGTGTGCCAGGGTGTCTTTCTCTCTCACTCTCGTTCTCTTTTCTGTCGCCCTTTTAATGATGGCCTGGAGACGAGGTGGCACGCTTGACCCTTAATCATACGAGTGAGAGGAGGCTGGGGCGAGTGAGAGGCGGTGATGAGATGGGAGGTTTTGGGGGAAAAGTAAGGGGTCTGAGGAGGAAGAAGAAATCAGATGGTTGTTCTTCATAATCTAGCTCCCTGGGGCTGGTTAAGCACAGCTCTTCTGCTTGGGCAGGGCAGTGTAGTGTCCAGTATATGTGTGGGCTTACAGGGAAAAGGCATAACTATCATTTATCTAAAATATCACTGAGCCTGTAAAATTCCTAAAACTCAGACTTTTCACCTCTGAATATAACAATAGGCTAAACCTGACGTGAGCAGATTAGTAACCCATCTCCTATTTAAAGATAATGATTTTTCATTCGTTGAGGTTTTGACATAAGCTCCAAAATAATATTATTATATTATATTTGATAGAGGTTTTAAGGAAATTCCTTGATTTAGGATCCAGCATGTCTCCTCATAAAATACTAGTCCAGCTAGGCTAGCTGGAGAGTGGTTCTCAGAGTTTATTTCTATTTCCACTGTAGCTAACTGGCTGGCTGGTTTACACTGGCATGTTTTCTTCCTCAGTATTGTACGTAATTTTTTGTTGTTGAGGTGCTGAACATGGGAAAAGTTTGCATAGAGTAGCTAGCTAGATTACTATCAAGTGGTGACCTCTGGGATAGAAAACAAAGGAAAATAAAGGACTAAAAACTGCAAATAAATTAGAGGTGTCTTAAGGCTGGCTCTTTGTATTGACGCTTAAATATTTCAATTTTTATTGAGCTGCTTTAAGTGACAAATGGGCTGCTAGCTGCCTTGAAGAAGTCCCTCGCTAATATTTTGGTGAACTGAGCATCTTGATCGTGTTTGGAGCTTTGGTGCCTTTTTTAAATACAGTTATTTAACAAATATTTTGGCATGCTGTATCCAGGTTTTCCTAATAAGTAAGTATTATTTTATTTGGAGTTTAGCAATAATTCACTGTATGTGATACAACTATGCAGTCAAGGTATGCTAACCAAGCTAGCATTAGCTGCTAACTTAACACTATACCCTTTCTTCCAAATATGGAAACACAGACTGTATGACTTGTCAGTCACAAGTCATTTGCCACTGAGCACACCAGAGATAAGTGTTCACTTTAATACCCTGTATCACTAATTTGCAGTATGACCCAAAATGAGCAACTATCACCAAAGGAAAGTGTTTACAGTGACCAAGGCTGAAAGCCATTTTCCTTTTTCTTCGATCTGTCTTTTTTCAGCCGCAACTCTCGCCATCTGGTGGCCTTCAGATGGAGTGCAGGTCAGAAGTCAAATTGGCTTCATTTCCTTTCTTTCTTTCTTTTTTTATGTCCATCTTTTATACTGTCACTTGATGTGCGTACAGAAACCAATGGGTGAAAGCCCCCATATTTAATGTATAGTCTATGCAAATTTTGCAAGATTGTTAGCTTGGTCGTTAACAGGGTAAACAAATAGGAGAGTTAAATGACAATATTACTTTTTTTAAATCCTTTTTTTTTTTTTACCATCTAATTACAGGAAGTGGACGGACTAGATGGTGCAACAGAGTCAATAAATCCATTTCTGTCTGAGATGCACCAGTTCTCTTGTTTCCTTAAAGGTAAACAACTCACTATTCATCACTAACGTTGAAATTGATTCAATGAATTTACACCATGGATACATTTTTTGTGACAAAAAATGATATTTATTGGCAAATTTATTTGCTTTTATCTCATTTCAAAGGGGACACTAAGCAAACGATAAAATCTGGCTCAAGTGGCCCACTGTAATGGTCACTATTTACAGATGTAGACCTTTGACCCAGTGCACTCAGAGCTGTCGGACATGCACGCAATTGTTGTCTTGTGGCAAGGACGGATTTGATGTGCTGAATTTCCTTGAACATGGTTCTTTTGTTTACATCTGTATATCCTGTTTTTGACTCGGTCTCTCTGTTTTTGGGAGGTCTGAAAAGGTCGTGCTCGGTGGGAGGGCGTTACTGGAGCACACTGGTCACATCCTGCAGCTGACCTCGGGACTTCCATTCTTGTGTCTTCTATTTGCGTCTGTGGAGCCCTCAAGCCAAGCCAGGCTTTTACTTAATTTGGGAGCACATACAGGACTTACCTGTGTTTCCTCATGTGGAAGGAAGAGTAAATGTTGAAAGGGGTTTTAAAAAACTTCTCTCCTGTCCGCTGGAAAAGATTGTTACAGACTCTTTGACCGTGTTAGGACTCAGGGAATCGCAGGATGTAGTGTTACTTGACCTTAATAATGGCTTTGTTGAATGTGATGTTTATTAAATCATAGAAATAAGGGCTAAATTTAAGATTTAAGAAACACCACCGAGATTTTCTCTCCTCTTTGTGATAGACAATGACATGAGCAAAACTTAAAGTCATCTGAAGCAACGCTGCAGTCATAGCTGATGCTTGAGTTGTCTGTGAGTCTTTGCATGTGGCCTGGGTGAGTATGTTCACAGTGGGGTAAACAGAGTATCTATCACCTCCAGCTGCCTGTTGGTAGGCAGATAAATAAATGATAAATAAATTACACGCGGACATTCTGTACTTGAGCTTGCTTTGCACAGAATTACAGTTGTTTACAAGTGTGTTGGGGGACCTGGCAGGCAGAGCCACGTACGTCTCTGCATCATGTTGTGCTGTTTTAGACCACTGACACCGGGGATAATTTCAATAATTTACACTCTACGTGATTCTAGGAGACACCTCGTGTGTTGCTTTTTAAAAATGTAAAGCGGGCCATGTTAGTCCCTGCCTACCGACCGCAGCCTCCAAGTTCAGCACACTCACAAACATAACATGGCTTTGGACCAGCACCCTGATGATGAAGAGCAGATGTTTTCCCCAACTGGGGGCATGCTCTTAATGCTTCTATACCCTCCATCCTATAAAAACTATCACCACCCCCTCCTCCTTTTTTCTCTTGCTTTTCTGGTCTCTATCCAAGCCATCCATTTTTCGACAGAGTAAAGACAGATTAGGGCCTAAATCCTCCGCAATTTGAGTCACGGCCTTTTGTGTGCTCCACACGGTGTGAGGAGTGGCGCACAACTGGCCCCCCATTTGCCAGAGATCAGGGGGTTAGGCCGGCCACTGATTGAGGGGGAGCCACAAACTGCGACCATGTTTGGAGAAATAATGAGATGGAATTAAGAGAGAGTCTATAGTGCAGACCTGGGTGTCACAGAGAGGAGGAGTGCTGGAGAAATTAAAGAAAGGGCTAGAGGTTTCATTGTGAGGAGACCGGTCAGCAGAGGTGTGTGTCAGCAGGAAAAGGTACATTTGTGACCCTCTGAATCCTCTCGTTATACCTCAATTCTGCACAGAAATGTCTGGCTCATGCATTTTTGTGGCATTAGGCTACATAGCACTATAGCAGGTGGTGGCTACCAATCACAAGGTCTGTGGATCAATTCTCTAGTCTTCATGTCAAAGCATCCTTCGACAAGATGCTGCACTTTGAGTTGCCTATGTGGGGGTGTGTGCGCAAATGTTTGCACACTTTTCTTTTCTACCAGGAGACCAATCCAAGCTATCACAGCAGCACAGCAGTTGTCATATTCTAGCATGTTGCTAACTTAGCTCACAATATTAAGCAAATTAAACAATTAACTCTCATGTATGTCAGTTAAACGCTATTTGTGTATGTTTCTATTCATTGTGGACCCTAAAGACTGAAGTCAGAATAGTTGAGTAGTTTTTGGCCCAGGCAGTTTGACGCTTACAATTCTGATATTAAGACCAGGTTTCTGCAAATAGAACAGGAAATACCCTCAAAGAAATCAGCACATGGTTGCAACAATGCCTCTTCTCCTAACTTCAGTTTCATCCGTATTACCATCTCATCCTCAGTTCAAAGCAGCGCAATGTTAATGAAGGTTCCCATGTACAAAGAGAAGCTTATGTAAATGTTACCTCTCCAGATGTTCCATATCTCTCAGAGCCAGAACTGCACTTAGCCGCCAGCCACATACTACCAGTTAGCATTTAGACAAACCTTTGTACCTTCACTTGCCTATAGGGCCTATCAGATCGTCGTACCCCCGAAAATCAATATCTGCTGCTAATGAAGTTTAGCCACACATTTTAATGAAGGACCCAATTTGCATTTGAAAGTAACGAGAGGGGAAATGGGTTCATTTTCCCCCATATCTTATTTAGTATGTACGTTTGAGCAGAAAGCAATGCGCCAGTTTGTTGTGTGTGGTAACATTTGTCCGATTGTGAGGGGGGTGTTGAGGGTTATTTTGATTGGTTACTGTATACACGCTGTTATTGCGTGTCTGAAAAACTCAGTTGATGTACGTGTTTGTGTGATAAGCTTAAATAAAATCAAGCACGTTGAATCTGTTGGAAGTTTAAGTTGTTGAAAGCAATGGACATTACATGTCTGATCAAGCAACTGTTCTGCAGCAAACAAAGCTAAGCTAGCACTGGCCAGATTTTGAACCTTTCTACTGTATCCTGCTTGTTTATGAGTATTTATGAAAACGTTTCTCTGCTTTATGTGTGCGTTTAAAGCCTGATTCTGACATGGAAATGCCTGTCTATCGGCTGTTGTCCGTGTTAACCATGATTTAGCTTTCTATTGCGTTTTCTGAATTTATTTATCTGCAACTCATTATATCTGCAAACGTGAAAGTGGAGAATAAATATCAACTGGCTAAACTGGAATTGCAGAAACACTGACCATTAGCCCCAGAGGTTAAATCAGCATATTAGCTGATGGGTGTTTTATGACCCGCTTCTATTGTGGGACGAATGAGAATCTAAAGATCATAAGTAACCTGTGTAAAGACAGTAGTGCTGTATTTAGACTGTAATTAGCTCAAAGGAGGCGAGCAGCTTCTCATGAGTCCCTCTCCGCTCGCTTTTTTCTCCTCCACAACAACGTCCGTCTGTTTAATCTCTCCTCCACGACCGCGAGCGTCTACTGCGTGCGTCTCTAAACTAAACTGGCTTTAATCCTTATTTATCTTGCTGCTCTACATGGATCATCACACTCCCAACCTGTGTGTATTTTTGTTAGAAGTTAAATTGCTACAGTAGAAAGGCTGAAGGCTGTTTTCTTTCTTTCTTCCTTCTTCTTCTTCTTTTTTTTAAAGTGAAGCCCAAATCCCACATTTAAGAGAGGGAATAAATGGTGGTTAAGGCCTCCAGACTGAGGACTTGATGATATTCAGATAAACAACCTGCATCCTGCACAAACACTTGCGTGTTTTCGGTGTAATCCTCTTTTAACGGGCGCTTTGATATGTGTTCTTGTGGGAGATTTTCTCCTGGACCAGGTGAAACATTAAAGTCTTATCATTTCACTAAACAGCTGCAGCTCACCTCAGGCTACGTTGCTTTATTTTTTCTTTGTTTTTGTTTTTTTCTGCCCCGTTTTATCTGTTTTTCTATGTTTGAATGTTTTTCACATTCTTGCTTTGCATGTACTGGATCTTGAGTGCATTATTCACAATTTACAGCACAATTTAGCTGTGCTTTTTGAATAGTTTATATCAGGCTGTAATGACCCCATCAAAGGTGATCATCACTGTGGCAGTTCACATTTAGACCAAAAATGAGGGATCAAAATTTGCCAAATGCAGCTCAGTAGAAATGCAATAAAGCCACTAAGGACCGCTGTTCTTCACAGATGGGCATCCTCGTCTCCGTCAGTTAAAGTTCTCCGCGAGCAAGCGCATATTTGTATCGTGTCACACTGCGTTCATGACCCTTTTCTACTTGAGCGGCTCCTCGTTCATGAAAGCCAACCTGCTCGTCTTATGTAAATAACAAGGCTGAGTCTCCGGCGTGCCACACTCGGTTAGAATACTGTGAGATCTCCGCAACAATTTTCGCGCTCTCCCCTGTCGGCAAAGTGTGCCACAATACCAGCTGCAGCAGGAAGGCAAGTTAGCCTCCAGCAAGACTAAAGTGTGCATCAGAGTAAAACAGTTGTTTACTTTGTTTGAACTGCAGTATCTCACCCACGGGAGAGCGCACGCTTGAAGTTTCGCGTCTTTCACTCCAAACTTGTGACGAAGGCCTGGATGAATAACAGTGTCATTTCTCTACCTCACCCCCCCACCTCACACCCCTCCATCCTCCCTTGTTCTCTTGTTGTCTTCTCCTCCACATTCACTCTATTTCTTTTACCACCCCAGCCCGCGAGTGCCACCGCCACCCTTCTTCCCCTTTGCGCTCCCCTCGAATTATTCATAAGCTCTTTTAAATTTTCAGCATGCGGCAAATTTATGGTGACACGCAAACTACATTATGTTTTTTCACCCCCTTTTTTTTATGAACTAACAGCACTGCTCATTTCTCTTTAATTGCACAGCAGTTGGGGACACAGATGCACACAGATGCACACAGATGCGAGTGCAGGAGGAGGGTGATGTGAGAGGAGGGAAAGTGGAGATTAAAAGACAGCAGAGGCGAGGATTGTGTAACTTAGTTAAAGTCATGAGGCAGTGGTCCTAAGTGACCTGGCTCAGATGGAAGTGCGCCTGTGTGTGTGTGTGCTTATGTGGATACAAGAGAAGGAGGAGTGAGAAAGGGCCGGTGCTGTTTCTCTGGTTTGCTTCTGCTTCAAATCCAGTTCAAACTAACACTACATCTGAACATCTGTTTTAAAGTTCCTCACAGAAAGATAACAGTGACTGTACTGGAAAAACAGTTCGTACAGCTCCAGATATAAATGATGAACTCAACATGCCGTGAAGTTTTTCCTTCGTTGTGTTCCTATGCTGAAAAGAGTTTTGAGTGTGTGTGTGTGTGTGTTTATACTTTACTGACCTTTTCCTGACAGCGTGCCTTCAGTGTATCTAGAGCAGTCTGAGTACATGTGAAAGCAACACTTTATTTTAACTGCTTGTGTTATTTCTTCAGATTTTTTATTGAGGTATTTGGGAAAACTTCGTTAAGTCGTAATGTGAAAAGTACTGTGCTGAAGTCTTGAGTCCCTCTTCATTTCTTTATATTTTGTTGGGAAAATGGGAAATAAGTCCAGCAACTTACAAACATGTGACACCGAAAAATAAAGTTGTTATCAGTCAGACACTTTCCAGATCGTATTGCATCCTGGATCAAAAATTGAACTTTTCTGCGTTCATAATTCCATTTTGGCAACATTCCCGACACCACAGGCTGAAATGTTGTCCCAGAACATGTAGATAGACACTTGCTGTTGTACCTCTCTCCTGACCTCCTTCATACACACTGATGATGATTTCAATCAAAATGTTTTCATTTGGATTCATGACTCCATCAGACCTGTTGCGGCTGATTTTCAGTCAGGTTCTTGTTACTTTGGCATGCCTCAGACTTTTCTTTCTGTTTCCCTTCCTTATGAATTGCTTCTTGACAGCCGCCCTTCCACTGAGACCATTTCTGCTGAGGCTTCAGGGAACAGTAGATGGATCAACTAAAGGTCCAGGTGCATCTCTCAGGTCTGTCAGGTTTTTTTCTAGATTTTTTTTTTTTCATGTTTATGCCTACCACTTCCCTTTGGTGGTCCACTTGTTCAATTTCCTCAGTTCTTTTAAGGACACACTGCACACCATGTGATATGCCAAGGTTTCAGCTAATAAATCTTTGGGAATCACCTTCTTGGTGCAAAAATAAAATTATATGCCTGTCAAACTGTCTTAACGTTGGGATTTTTCATAGATTCAACTAAAGAAATGGGAACAAATGATATGTTTTTGCTAATGGCTGCTGGTTAAAAGGTGGCTAAAGTTTAAAAGTGGTTCTTTGCCAAGTTGTCTGTTATGTGTAGACACAACACTGGTTCATGCCTTGAGTTAGTTGCCATTTTATGCTTGACTGATTCATAGATCAGTGTTAAGTGGTTTAACAAAGAAAAAATAGTCCTCAAAAAGTGGTCAGGCACAAGGACTGAACAAAAAATGAGTGAAAAAGCAGCAGATTTGCATGTTCTCATATCCATTAGATTCATACCAGGAGCCTTCTGGTTATGTCACAGCTCATATATTACAAAAAAAGAAAAGAAATTGAATCTAAAATGCGATCGGCACATGCACAAAGAAAAAAATTATTGCATATAAATATAAACAGCAAGCTTTCATTACCCATTAGTTATGGATAAGTGGAAAACCTTGGCTTCTCAAAAGGGAATGGCCTCAAAACAACTAGATATACAATTAAATCTTGTGTCTTCCCTGGATGATTTTATCTTTATTATAATGGCTATTTTTCTATATTTGTGGTGCTTTTGCTGATCCTTGAAGCATCTTTTTTAAACAGTTGTGTCCATTTTGACTTGTTTTGGGGGGGGGGGTTGCTTCGTTGTTTTGTAGTGTCCAAAAACAACCTATCCAGTTCTCTTTGAGCTTAATAGAGTTGTAGCACTGACTGAACAGCTTCAGTCTGGGGATGCGCAGAGCAGCACAGAGGAAAGATCCAAGCAACAAAAGATTATTGATTGGAGAAAGAAACAGAGAAATCTTTTTGTTGCAGATCAGGCTGAGGTGTCCATATCGCCCTACTCGATCCAGTCTGTTCTTATCTTGATGAACACATCTGTAAGGAAGTTTGCACGTGTGCCAGCATGAAACCATAACACGTTAATTTGTCCTCAAGAGAAATGTGAATTCAAGACAGCGCGCAAATTCTCTAGCATCATTCCTGAAACACACACGCACTCCCGGATTACCACGAGGGGTTAAAAAGACCAGATCAGACCGTAAAGTGTCACGTTTGTAACAGTCAGACAGCGCAAGAGATCAAAGCTGTACAAAATGTGTCAGATTTCGTGTGCGTGTGGATGTTTGTCTGCGTGTTTGTGGCAGGCCGGAGCTCTTCTTGTCACTTTTTTTTTCCTTTTCCAACCCCCCCGAACAGAAAATACATAAATTATACCCGAAATCATCGCCTATGATTGAAGAGGCTCTGAAATGGAGGAGTGAAGAGCATCGCCAGATGAAGTGAAGTGTTGAAAGGAGTGATTATTTTTGCTTCACTGAGGTCTTATTTTTCAAAGTGCCACTAAAAGCATGAGAGACTTGTGTCACTTTGCACTGGGAGGATGGAGGAGCTGAAGGGTGATTTGATAAGAGATGAAAGAAAGGTAGTGACACCCCGGCCACCGTATTTTTTTCTTCCTTTCTTTCTTTTTTTTTCCAGACCTTTGCTCAAAAGCCCGATACTTCAAGTGGCTCCAATCATATTCTCCATGAGGCAGTGCGATATTTATGGCCAAGTGCCCACAGCTAAAGCTAATATTATGAGCTTCCACAGTGCCATCCATATTGTTTTACCTCCCGGTTGCCTGCGGTGAGGAACAAATAAAGTGCCTGACGCTGTAGAGTGGCACTGGCAGTCTTGGCTTTCACTCCTTTAGCAGGTTGGAGAGTAGGCTGGGCTGCAGAGAGGGGAGAGACGGGAAGAAAGGGGGCTGTCACTTTAGGTTGGGTAATTTTTGATGTGCACGTCAAGGCCTTGACAAGGGGAATGTGGCCGGCTTGTACATTAGAGTGAGGCTCACAGGCAGCGCAGCACTGGGGACAGGTAGTAATGCAGTCCCAAAGAGTGCTGCTCATCTGCTCGCACTATGTACTTGTCTGGTGCCACACAAGGATGCCCCCTGTCGCCCTGGCTCCACTCCCCCCATCCCTCTGCAGAAATGACTTTAGTCAGTGAGGGAAGAATCCATTTACAATGTGTGCTTTATAACATCTCCTTGACAATGCAGTAGTGGATTAGAGACATTTGTGATGAATCTTTTATAAAGACTCTTCCCCCCCCAATCTTTCTTTTCCATGTGCACAGGCTTTCTGGGTCCTGGCGCCACATGCACATGTGTCTGTTCGGATGTTATCGCAGATAGGGAGAGGAGATAGCGATGGGTTCTTACAAAAAAAGAAAGGAAAAAGGGGGAGAGTGACACAGAATCGTCAGAGTGGGGCATTAAAATTTATCTGCAAGTCACACTGGCTGCCATGATAGCTGGCGTGAAACTTTCCTTTGAAAATGAACGTCACTTGTCCTCTCCGTCATCCGTGCGCCTCGCAACCAAGACAAGCGCTCTCTGTCCTCATCAATTCTTCACTGCAAATTCTGACATTCATTTCGTTCATTTGCATAGCGGCGTAACGCGATCGGAGCGCGGCGTTCCCTTTTCCTCAACTTAAAAAAAAAAATGCTCCTTTAAAATTAATGCCGCGCCCAGAGAAATATATAAATATATCCTAAAGTTGACACGATGTTGTTCTACATTATTCTCCTTGAAAAGTGATTTTGTTCATACTTACAGCTACTCAGGCACCGCTGACGTGGAGGTGCGGGGCAGACACGCTCGGCCTAACAAACATGCATGCGGCTGTCTGGCCCTGCCAGCCCTCCCGTCTGTCTGCTCTGTGTTGTTAACATGGAAAGTTGCATACGCAATCCTGCGGTCTTGACCAACTTCATGCTGTTTTTTTAATGCGCAAGCCTCCGGTGAGTTCTCAGCAAAGAAGTTCACTTGTTATCAGCATTTGACTTTGCCAGTGATG
>NW_005187423.1:3321342-3334937 GCF_000239375.1 Pundamilia nyererei | reverse complement strand
TGTGTGTGTGTGTGTGTGTGTGTGTGTGTGTGTGTGTGTGTGTGTGTGTGTGTGTGTGTGTGTGTGTAAAGAAGAACAGGGACAGGTTGGAGTCCCTGCTGACCTTGTGGTCACCTCGGTGCATTGATGCTTTGAAGGTGGTCAAATCGGAATTCATTTTTCTTTTATTTATAAAAAACCTTAAAACGACTGCCTGTGAGCAACCACTCAATCATCGTGTATATTCTTTTGCCCATCTGCTGTGTCTGTATAATAATTATTAAGTCATAATTTAAAGAAAGGTTAAATATAAATGTATTTACAGCCTTCACAAGGTAATCAGGGGAATAAGTGGGAGCAAACTTACAGCTCCAGTCCCTCTGGGGGAGGTGGAAGAATGGGAGCGAATGCCTGCGCTGCTCTGCTGCCTGGGTGTCTTCTGGTAAGAAAGAGGGCGGAGATTTGATAAATGGTTAATTATGAAAAGCCTTGTGCCAAAGCTAAAACTGTAATTAGCCTTAATTGGCTAATTGGATAGAATTGGTGGATGGCATAAGCGTAATTACCCCGCTCTTTTATTTTTTTTCCTTTAGCATTCAGCGTGAGATTATATGTGTCGCTGAGACAGTGACCGTTGTTGTGTTTTCTTTCTCTAATAAGTTTTGTAGCTTGTTGTCAGGGTGATTCTCGACTTGTGTTACTTTTTTTTTTTAAACTGGTTACTCGGTCGGGTTTGTTTCCACCCTCACTTTCCAGCACCGCATTGACTTGTTGTTGCGCTCCTGCTCAAAAGCTAATAAAACCCTGAGTGAAGGAAGTCCAGCTTTTTCTCCAACCTGCTGATTCACACCGCTGGAGATAAATTGTGCAAAGGCCTTCACTCCTGGTCTGAGACAGTCGAGCGAAACTAAGAATTTTCTTTCTTCCTCTCGCTCTCTTTCTGTCTCTCTCTCTCTCTCTGACACACAAACTCACAGTGAGCATTAGAGCCGCTCAGCTCAAGGTGCTCAGACTCTCTGCTAATAACACCATCTAGAATTCACGCCCTCCAAATAGGTTAATGTGTTTTTGCCCAGAGGGCCCTATCTACCTCAACAGCAGAACTCTCTCTCTCTGCACTTCCATTAAGCTAGAACACTGCCGCCTATTAGCTGCTGCGGTGTGTATGGGGCCAGAAGTGAGAATGCGAGTACAAGCACAGCTTTTTCTCTCTTTATGTGTGTGTGTGTGTTTGGACCACAAAGGTGCTCCTGTAGTGCACTGAGGGTGTCACTACCTGGAGCTGCCTGGTGTGCCGTGTTAACTGTTGCAGGAGAACAATGTTATGGCCCCTGACAGCTTGTTAAAGACTTCACCGAGTTGTCTTCTGTGTGTGTGTGTGTGTGTGTCTGTGTCAGGATCCTCGCAGCAGATATTCAAGCACACATACACAGTCAAAACTCACAGAAACACATATTTGTGTTTGTTAACATCTGAGAGTGAAGTTTTTTTTTTGACTAAACAAACAAAAAAACAAGAAAAAAAACAAGCTGCCACTCAGAGAAGACAAAAACACTCATTGCGTGGACTTTTAATGAATCCCCGCTTTGTTTGCTTTTGTGAATGTCCACAAGCACTTCGTCCTTGTTCTGTCTTATTTTGTAGATTTACTGATGTGTTACTTAGGAAACTTTTTTAGTGATTACAAAAAAAATCCTTGTGAGCATAACTGATGTATTAATTACAGAAAAGGCTCAGAATTGTGACAGGACTTTTACAAACACCAACCTGGCTCCTCTCAAAAAGTGATGAATGAACGTGAACGATGGGCAGGATAAATACTGAGCGCTGCAGACGGTAATTGAACCTGAGAGCAGCAGCAAAAGCACCGTCCTGAATTGTTATCTCAGCAGTGTTACATTTAATACTGAAGGTGATCACTAATTAAAGATTTGAAGAATAGAACAGATGTATGAATCTATGAGGTGACTTAACTGGAGAAAACTAGCCTGTGGGCAAGGATAGCTCAGTAGGTAGAGTGGTGGCCCCATGATCGGAAGGTCGGGGGTTCGACTCCACTGAACAGCTACCCTGAGGTACCCCTGAGCAAGGTACCGTCCCTACACACTGCTCCCCGGGCGCTGCATTGGTGGCTGCCCACTGCTTCACTGGGTGAATGGGTTAAATGCAGAGGAACTATTTCCCTATGGGGACTAACACGCACACTTTACTTTACACTTGACAGTGTGATTTTGTTTTTAGTTGATTTGAGATTTATGGTAAGAAAGAAAGAAAGAAAGAAAGAAAGAAGCCAAGTGCTCGCTTGCTTGCTCTTTACTTTCCAACGTAAATCACCCTGAGATTATTCTTTTTACTATGAATTGTTGCCGTAGTGACGAAAGCTGAATTCGACACTTTAAGAATAATATCAGCAGATTTGAAACCTTTCGTATAATGGCACCTTTTTTCTTTTTTTTCTACCTTCAGCTCCTAAATTTCACCTTTCAAGCAAATCAATGTATTTTCATCAGCAGGACTGACTGGCGTATTTTTGGAATATATTTGCACTAATGAGTCATTTTTGCTACATTAATTATTATGTGATTCTAGCCGTGAGGGGTGTTATAAGGAGAGCATAAAGCAATCATTTCTGATAAAATTGCTTATGGCACAGCACTTGAGGTGAATGCACTGACTCTGTTGCAGACGTGATTTGCTTAAAGGTGAAGGTGATTACGGGGTGTAAAAAAAAAATGAAAGAAGGAAAGAAAAAAGCAATTTTTGTGGTTTGAAATAGCAGCAGTAGTGGGCTCTGACCACCAGGCAGTCAGGGATTTTATTGGACTTTTTTATGAAATGCAAACGACTCTGTTAAAATCAAACATGTCCTTTGTCTCTGGGTTTCTTATTGTGCTTCTCTGCGTGTGACATGTGTTCATTTCACCTCATTCACTTTAGAATTCTGAATTTCCTTTTTTTTTAACATTTTAATTTTAAAAGATTTTGAATCTTATTTCCATCATTAGGACCTGGCCTCACATCACCTCACAATGCTCCAGCATCTGAGCGCGTGCAGCGTTGTTTCAGAAGCTGCTCAATGCTTTGTGTCAGCCTGACCCCTAGTGGACATCCAGCCCACCCACCGATGCGCCCGTTTACAGAAGTATTACAGGGAAAACAGCAAAGAGGAAAACATCTATGAAACTTGAATAAGTTTTGTTAAAATTAATAAATCATCTATTGAGACGTTTTGATTGGATTTCACAGGCAGCACATGTCCTGAATTGTTTTGCGGAGAGGATTCGAGTTAGAAGTGCCTTAGGCCCTCAGCAGTGGTCTGTGTCTGCAAACATTTATTTGTATTTAAGCAGACGACGCCATTATTCATCGTGTTTGATGCCAAAGTCAATAACGGGCTGTACGGAAATGCGAGTTAAATTGCTCTCAATTCTCTGAACTGCAGTTCAGCGTGTCTGTCTATGACAACAATAACTCAGGCATTGAATATGTATTAACGACTGAAGGGTCCTCAGAGATGCAATGCATATATTTGATGAATTCCATGACTGACTCGACCAGCCCGTTTCATCGAGTGGAAAATAGATCTGACCAACTTAGAGACAGCAGAACTAATTAAATGGATAAAAGATATATATTGCCTCCTTAGAGTATGTAAAATTAATAGCAGACCAAAGGACTTGCCTCTAAGCCGCTCCATCCACTCTACAGCACTGAGCTACTACAGTGTGCAGAGCTTTGGAGGGCAGATGAGGCTTTGTGTGAGTGCGTCTGTTCTTCTTCTTCTGATGCAAGAATGATATTTCTCTTTTGTTTATTTTATTTCCGTATTAAATTATCTGCACGCTCTTTGCTGTAAGCTGCTGTATTTCACTGCCTGTGCGATCAGTGTGTGTAAAGCCTGCAAATATGAAAAGTCTGCTTTTGTCCTGACAGAACAATATGCACACCTGAGCACTAAGAAGTACTGGCATCAAATGAAAATTACTTTTTTCCAAAACCATCAGACTCTTTGGTTTTTTGTCGTTGTTTAATTTTTTACTTTTATTTCATCAGGACATAAAGCTCAATAGACCCTGAGACAATATTAAAGCAGCAAGTAAACCAAGCATCCAGCCAAGGTTCAAACCCAGGGCCGTCAGGCTGTGAGGCAAAAGTGCTGTCTAGTATGATGATTAAGAATTTGGGGTGTTGATTTATTTCATTTAAATAGGAATTAAAATATGTGTTCAAATGTTTCATATGACCAGCGGGGGAAACTGAAAGCAGTGTCAGCTCCAGATCTATGAACCCTCCATCCTCCATCAGGTGGTCTGTCTATCAAGTCTGAAAAAACTGACAAAAAAAATCTATATATATGTGTGTGTGTGTGTGTGTGTGTGTGTGTGTGTGTTCCTGTCTAGCTATCTTTGTGAGGACCGAAATCTCCATTCTACTATACTTATGAGAACCGACAGTCACTTGTGAGGACACACACACCGGTCCACACAAATTTGAAGGCATTTTTGAGTGTGTGTATGTGTGTGTATAAAAGAAGAAGAGAAAAAAAGTAACAAAAAGCTCACATTTGAGAAACTTTAATTAGCAAATGGAGCTCTAATGGAGGTTAAAAGTTACAAAATTAGCTCCCAATTAAGTTTCTGTCAGTTGAAAGTGTAATTCATTCAAAAATCCTTTCAGCTCCAGTCTTAAGTTATGCATATTATAGATATGTCTGGTTATACAAATGACTTAAATAGTCTTTTTGTCTGACTCTGACACACGCACTCACCAGTCCTTCACTGACCTGGAACAGCAGGTGACACCCGTGCTGGGAATACTCTACACTGACCCACTTTGACTCCTTAGTGCCCTTCATTCTGAGCTTTGCTGGGTGTGAAGACAGGTTTATTTTAACCTTACAACTCAACTCTATTAACTTTTGCTTTTATAATGCTACATATTAGTGCTTTTTACCTGTTCAAGGTTCAGTTTGTTGAGCCCCAGTGTTCCAAGTTGCAAAGTTTAAAAAACACCTGTATAAAGAAATTCAACACACCTGTGATGATTTTAACAAAGATGTTTTGAAGTTTACTTTCATACAGCAATGATTCAAATATAGATATCTGATATCCAGCCATCAGAAGATGGGTACACTGTGGTCATAAAGGGATGGACATGGTTAGGAGCAACACTCAGGTATGCTGTGGTGTTGAAATCAAGCTCAGTTAGTACTAAGGTGCTCAAATTGTGCAAGGAAAATATCCCCCATGCCATTACACACTACCAGCAGCATGAACTATTTATACAGGGCAGGGTGGATCCATGCTTTCATGTTATTTATACCAAATTCTGACCCTAACATCTAAATGTCGCAGCAGAAATTGAGACTCAATAGCACATTTTAAAACAACAGAGATTGACCCAAGGTGCTCTCCAGGCACACAAAACTCATAAACAAACAACACAATAAGAATGAATACAAAGTAGGAAGGATTTTAAAAATGTGATAAATAAAATAATAATACAATCCATGAATAAGACTGAAAAATGAAGTATAAATAAAAAATGAAAGTAAATATATAAGTAAATAAAAGTCAAATAAAAGAGCAGTAGAAAACGTTTACAGTGAATTCCACCAACGTTACATCTTTAGAGGTCGCCTTTAGTTTTAAGGCAAGAAGAGGGCACTGAGAGGAGTCGTTAGGACGATGATCTCAGTGACCTGGAGGCAAAATACAAAGTTAAAAGATGGCATCAAACCATGTACTGTTTTTCCAATCTTACACCGTCTCATGTTGGTGAGCCCATGTGAACTGTAGCCTCACTTTACTGTGTTTTATACTGACAGGAGTGGCCCCTCGTGTGGTTAAATGTTGGCATGGTGTGGCTGGTGTGGCACCAGGTGTGCAATCTTGGACACAGGTCAGAGGTATGCTCTTCTGCATTTCATCCAGAAAACTGGATGGATATCACTGGATATTTTCCCTTTTTCAGGCCATTTTCTATAAACCCTAAATACGAATGAATGAATGAATGTGTGGGGAAAATTTCTGAAATACTCAGACCAGAACACGTTCACAGTCACTTAAATGACCTTTCCTCACTGATTCTGATGCTCAGTCTGAACTTCAGCAGGTCGTCTTGATCATGTTCACATGACTAAGTCCACTGAGTTGACATGTGATCCCCTGATTAGATACCTGTGTAAGCAATCAGTTTAAAAGTAGAAATACTGTATATGTTTGTTTTTATGACTTTTGTATATATACACATGCTATAATTCTCATAGTATAAGGCCCTTACTTGGCATCTGTGACACTGTATGTATGTATGTATGTATGTATGTATGTCTGTCTGTCTGTCTGTCTGTCTGTCTGTCTGTCTGTCTAATACATTACAATAGTCTAAGAGAAGGCCATGAAGTGAGTAAATGCAGGTTATGCTGCTGTTTTGGACCTTATACTATGCAGTATTTCTGCTCCCTTTATCTCTGGATGTGCATTCCTGAAGTGTAACTGCAGTGAGCACAATCCACCACTGGAGGGCACCCCAGTGAGTTATTGCTACAGCTCTCAAAGGATGCCTAGTCCTGCCAACTTGCCTGGCCTTGACCATGCACTTGGGAAGCCATCATTTATTTTTGGAGCCCTAGGCTGCCTGGCTGCTGTGAGACTGGCAGAGGGTGAGGAGGTGGGAGGGTAAGGAGGGAGAGGAGATGCAAGGAGTGGGAGGGGAAGCAGGGCAACTTACGCCAGCACCAGTGACACAAAAAGCATTGTCCTGATTTAATGGCTGTGAAGTCTTGCCTCCCCCTGGTCCAAGGAGCTGCCGATGCTTAATTAGGACGAGCATTCATTCAAGCACACACTCACACAAACACACAACAAAACGCCGCGCATGCACACACATACAGCACACCTCGGCCCCAGCATTCAGCCAGGCTTTCTGCTACAGCACCAGCCGGAAGCGAAGATGACTCAATCCAGCTCTGCCATCACAGAGATGAGTTATGAAGACAGACGGGAGTTTCTGTTGTATCGTGGCACAGCACGCTCGCTCTCCTTCCAGTATGGAGACCATAAAATTGTCACTGGGCTTTAATATGAAGACTTAAACCTGTGATGAGTCATCAAGTGTAAAATCAAACAGCCCTGTGGTTTATGAATCATAGGTGTATTGGGAGTTGTAACATGACATGGGTGAGTAGGGAGGGGGAGTGGGGAAAGAGCAGCAGGGGAGAATTTAACCTGAAATATGGCTTTTACGTGACCTGCCGTGACACCGTCAGACGGAGGTGGTGGCAGGTATGACTGACTAAATTGCTTGTGCATTTATCGCCTCTACGTTTTTCAGCATGTTCAGAATGACATTTTTAAAAAAGTACGGCACCATTATCCATCTTTGTTAATCACACAAATGCATATTTTTATATATTCACCCAAGGACTTTGTATCTGCTAAATACATTCATTTCTCAGTTTGATCTCTCTTTCATTTCTCATGCAGCGCGCTTTGATTGAATGGCCTTGTTCATCGTGTAGAATATTGATCGCCTTGTATTGATAACACGAACCTCTGAGCAGCGCACTGAGCAGACCGCATTAATATGCATGCGTGTCATACTGGACCCATTTGTACAGGTTTCTGTATTTTAAGAAAGCGATCAGGCTCGTTCTCTGTGTTTAACAGGAAACTCTGGATAAATATTTCACTGCATCTTTACACAGAGAAATAAGAATACAATACAAACTCGAGTGCCAGCTCCACACAAACATATGCAGTGGGGGTTTTTTTTCTTTTTCCAATGGATTTACATCCAGATGTATTAAAAATTCTCTTCTCCATTATCTGAAAATGCATATTTCTTAATTATTCATCGCAAGGCATTGAAGCACCCAGGTCTTTTAAATTTTTTATTTCTGCTCAGCTTCAAACAGGAGATCTTGTAAAGGGGACCCAGTTTTGGGGTGTGGGAATTGCTGCAGGGCGAAGCTGACAGGATTTTTCCGTCTCGAGGCACCTCTTGCTTTTTCATTACAGCAAAGCAAAGGAACAAATCCAGGTCAATTAAAATAAGGAAGAGGAGGAAGAGTTGAGTAGCTGGCTAAGGGGCAAAGCCATCACCGGGATCTACCACAAGAGGGCACAAGGAGCTCGGATAGTGCTTTCAAAACTTGGGGGAAGGATGCTGCAAAAGGAGCTTGGTCGCAGCCCAGATTACATGTCGATATCCATAAAGCTTTTGAAGTTTATAGAATCTTTTCCAGAGAGGAATATCCCATCAGTTGTCACAATAAACAAAATTTTAAAAATGATGTAAGAATATGTTCAAGTTGCAATTTGTATGCTCAGTTAAAAGCGCTGCCCCATCACTTTAGGCTCTACATAAAAGTCTATCAGACGCCTCCTCCTCCAGGCCGTACCATCACATGTGCGGTCCCTATAAAACCTGCTCCTTCAATTCTATTGGCGCCTTCTGCTGGAGTGAGTCGGAGAGCGTCCCCTCTTCGCTCGCAGTGACGCTCGTTAAAAACTCTGGAAGTGACACGCCCCCGTAAAAAGCATCAGTGGCTCACCCGGTGGGTGTCACATTGAATTTAATGGCCTCTTGTCCGAGCGCTGCGCTGTATGGGAAGTCATATCGTGATGTGAAAGGTGCTTTCCCCCGTCTGTCTCTTAATATGTTGTGACGCAAATGTTCACATGCTCTCTCTCTCCTGTGCACACACACATACACACAAACTAACTGAGGTATGAAAAAGCCATTAATTGTGTTTCTCTGACTCTCATGGTGGCTGCAGTCCAGTGTGCAAGCGTGCGTGCGTGCGTTTGTGCATTCTTGTGATAGATTAAGTAGTTTTTTAATATGTGTTCTCGTGTGTGTGGTTGTAGCCTCCTTATGACCTCCCTGACGGCCAAAGTCAAAGATGGGCTGAAGTCATAACTCTTCTGTCTGGCTTTGCCCTTGAGCAATATCATGGGCAGTCTGAGTGCAGCAAGTCAAACCACAGAGCTTCCGTCTTTAGCAGTGGACACACAAACTGAGATGGCCAAACATGCACACAAAGGCCTTTCTAGTGTGGCACACACACACACGATCAAACATCGCAACAGTCGGTGCTGCTGATTGTGAAAGACAGGTTGAATTCTGTAAAACAAATCGGTCAAAAGAACATTTTTGGAGCATATTTCCAGTTCGTAACATGTTGAGTTGTTGCTACTGATGGTTATTATTGGATGTTTTAACCAGAGCATGCTGTACTATCACTATCAAAGGAAGAAACATGAGCGGTCGAACCATGAGACCTGGAACAGTTTATCCCGACATCAAGAGCACCCCGAAATGCTGACAACGCCATGAGCATTCATTACAGCAAATCAAAGCTGCACCACTGTGGACTGTAAACCATACCGGATGTTTGCAGCAGACCCTACAGATTATATTTTTACCTTTAACCTTTGTTTTCTCTCCCAAAAAAAGCTTATTTTAGCAGTCAGCTTGATCATAGGTAGAAATATGATTTTATAGAAGTCAAAGACTCACACTCTTATTTTTTCTTTTAACCGTCTCCCAATACGCAGCATCTTCACTGGAAAAAGCTTCCACCGTTGCTAGAATGAAATCTGATGGTGTGATAGTGGCGAGAGTAGAGAGTTGAAGCTGAAACATACTGAAGCCCTGAGCTGCACAGCTGGGATAGTTACGGCTGGATTTGCTGCCAGCAGTTCTTTTCACATACACATGGTCCAGTATTGATTCTTTGGGCCCTCATAAAAAGCCTTTGAAAAGACATATACGTAACTCTCAGGCAACTCTTCCAGGCTTAATAGCAAAACTTAAAACTAACCCCGAATAACCCGGTGAGAGAGAATCCGACCGAATCAGCACCCCAAAAGCCTTTGGCCTGCACTATTTGAGAACAAAGGTTCATGTCTCAACTTCTGACTGTCGTGCAAACATTTCCACTTCCTCAACATTTCATCCAGTGACACACCAGCCGCCTGTGGCTGTTAGTCTGAGAGGAAACAACAACAAAAGACTCTTGCATTACCATTATTACCGTTTTGGGTGCTTGCCAGCAACGCTCCAGATTACCTTGCATGGCAGACAAATTGGCAATCGCAACACCAGTGTAATGGAGGCTAATTGCCTGAGTGCAGGGTTAGTTTGTATTTCATGCAAATCTCATGTGCATAATAGTGAGACTTGGCTGACAAACAGGACAGGCAAGGGCCATTCTGAAGCAAACGTAATTGAAAATGGCTCTTTGACACGGGCCGTTTACCTCATATTCACTGATTATTGCTCACAAGCGCTGATGAGCTCATCCTTACATTTACTATTTTGTGAGACAAGGTCCCAAGACAGCCATTGATGCAATAACTTCTGTGCAACCTAAAATTACCTCCTACCAAGTATTAGTAACGGTGAGCTTTTTTTCTTCTTCCTGCAGTATGATGTGGTCGGGAATTGCACTGGAATAAAATTACAAATACCTTTCGTGTCAGGAAAGTTCAGCAATATGGCAGCAGAGCTGTTTAGTTAAACACTTATTATAGAAGAATAAAAGTTTTATTTTATTTACCTAATTATTTATTTTTATGGATTAAAGGAGTTTGCTTGAGGATCACACATTTTTAGCCCGAAGCTTTGCCTGTTTTTACTGACAAAGGCACAGAAAAAGTTCACTAAGAGGGACAACAGAACGCAAAACTAACAAACCTTTTTTTGGCCTGTCGATTAGACTAGTGATGATGCGCTTTGTATTCATATCCATACAGCTTATTGAGCTGTAAGTGGGTCAGGTCACGGTCAGTGCTATAGTACGATTAACATGTAAGTGAGTGCGTTTCCAAAATAGACCCTACTGTTGCAGGACAGCTGCAGAATCTTTTAGGGGCCAAGGTTCAAGGACTCACATGGACCGTGCTACTGGATCATTCAAGACTTTTCCTGCCTTCCTTAATAAAGCTTTTACTCTTCATAGCGTACGCATGCAGCACACCGAGAGCCAAAGAGCTGTTCTCTAGCGTCCTGAAGAGCACCTAGTCACACTCCGCTAACTTTGCCATCTGCATCGGGCTGTTTTGGGGGAAGATAAATCACAGAAGACCCTGTCCATGCTGGAAATAGAATTCTTCCAGTTAAGAAGGTCAGGGGTCGCATTTCTGGCCATGGCTGACTGTCCTCGAGGCTAAATAAAGAGCCTAGGGGTTGCAGAACAACACAGGCTTGCACAGACCTTCACACTCAATTAGGATCAAAACAGCCGTCAAACTTGGACGTGGACGAAGGTTCCTGAAAGACAAGGAAGCGATTCTGAGAAGCTCGCAGATCAACACATAAGTAATGCACACCTTTTTTCTGCTGATACATTGTCTGAATGGATGTGTTTTCAAGACTCAGCATGTATATTGTTTTTGCTTCAACCACATTCACAGTGGATTTGAAATGAAGCATAAAAACATGATTCGCTTAACAAAAAAAACAAAACTGTGTTAATCGTTTAGCCCTTTTTGCACTGTCTGCATTTGTACAGGCTCAAACCAACATAGTGTATAAATATGAGGAATATTATTGAGTCTTGGACACAAACCTTTGCAGCCAGTGACCAGCCTGTTAACAAACTTCCACTTCTTTGCTTTAAGTCTTTTCAACATTTGGTTGAACCTGAGCAGAAGCTGTAGCTGTACAGGCTCACATAATCAGCAAACACCACAGACCCAGTTTCATTGGCACTATACATGCACGTGCCTTTACAGTGTGTTACCATGGTTGACAGATGATGATAGCTCCTTCTTTCTCTTCTTTTTCACTTATTCGGATACAAGACAATCTTAACTTTAGCTGACAAATAACCTTTTTCAAGAACTAGACAGGCCTTTTTATAATCTAGCAAAAAATCGAATCCAGCCTTTCTGCTCTTTTTACATACCAGTTATTTGCACTTTGTTGGAAACCTTCTGTATTTACATTAATGAAGGTGTCTCTTTCAACGTCCACAGGCTTGACCAGCTGTTGTGAAGAGGTTTGTATTTGCAGAGGAAATATTGGTATCGTCACTTTACTTATTCTCCATCAGCTTGCAAGAGTTTCTGCCATCTCTCTTCAAGCCTTTTTAGATTTTTCACTTTAATGGTAATGCCTAGGGTTAGGGTTAGGGAACGTATCGAAGTCCCACTTCTTAATTTGCGGTGAAACCTGTCATAAAGCTTTGTATCACTTGATCTCTGATGGTTTACTTTCAGGCCTGAAAATTGAGGAAGAAATGAGTGCAATGCTTAAACAGTTAATGCAATAGTTTATGAATTCCCTTGAATCAAAGCCTCAAGTATACACTTCAATCATATCTTGGCTGCTTCACTGTGGGGGATGTGGAGGGGCAGAATTATAAAAATCATGTTTCCCATTACTGATTCGTGGAATAATCAGTTAACGTGCAGCTTACATTCAGCGTATTAATCAGAGGAACGTATTTAAATTTGTCAGCCACCGCCATGCTGTTTCTAAGGTGTTTGTTTATTCTGCACTTTCCAAATGGCACCTCTGACCCAGCCTGCGAAACGTGAGAGCGGAGCCGCTGAGTGTGAGGTCAGCGCCATCATTTACATCCTAAACACACGACAGGCTGTCAGGCAGAGGTCAAAGCAGGTCAAGTTCACATCCTAATACAATGTGAGGAGGGCGATCTCTTTACACACACAAAAACAAATAGCTGGTCGCATCTACACGTGCAGGCGGTAGATGCAGCGGAAATGTGGTAAATGTGCAGGAAGAGCCACCTTAGTTAAAGTTATTGAATATTTTTGTGTATATATTTTTTACAAACAAAAGAAAAACACTCTTTATCAACCATTCATATAAAAAGTTCCACATTGCACAGCCAAATGTTATAAAACAGAATCTCAGGTTGTCCTTGTCTTCCTTTGATCCCTTGTGAAAAGGCTAGACAGTCATGCTGCAGTGATCAGTCAGGGTCAAAGTCATACTCCACTTTCCCCTCCCTCCCTCATCCCATGTCGTCTCCACTGTAGTTTTGTATCTCTGGCAGCTGGTGGTGCTGTAAGACTTGAGTCTGCCCCCCCTTGGCTTTCTCTCCTACATAACAAGGCTGTCACCTATTCTACCCTCCTTTGTCCTCTCCCCTCCATCACTCACCTCCACACGTCAACAGCGAGCCACTGCAGCATCCTCCGTCAGCCGGCTGCGATCGGGCGAGTGGGGACCAGCGCTCTACGCAAAGTAAGCCTGGAGGACGGGATGAAGTGTCTTCAAATGAAATGTAAAATAAAAAAAGGAGGTGGATTTTGGGTGTTCAGTGATCTAAAAGAAAAACAGTTTTGTTCTGCAGAGGGTTTAAAGGACAAATGCAGGCACATGCAAGATGAAGAAGATCCTGCATTGATTCAAGAGTTTTTAAAACAAACAAAAAAAAAAAAAGCTCACAGTCCGAGAGCACGATGTCTCCCACCAGGTCATTTGTGTGAATGGTATTAATTGGGTTCCCTGTGAGGCCACACGGCCAGCGGCTCAGTTATGATTCCAGTGGGTAAATATTTGCCTGCACTAACCCTCGCCAAGTGCCATAATGATTCTTTGTGTGTTGCGCTGTGTGCCGTGCCTTTCTGTGTGTGTGT
>NW_005187423.1:3310764-3320457 GCF_000239375.1 Pundamilia nyererei | reverse complement strand
TATATATATATATATATGCGCACAAAGCAATCAAAGTATGATGTCATATTGAGCTAAATCTTTGTGATCAATTTGCAAACCAAAGAGCCAGAGACTGAAGCTAAATGAGCCTCACAACAGGAGCTTTTGTTTATAAATTCTTGTTTTGAAGCGTTTTATTTGGAATTATAAAGCGGCCGATTGTCAGATTATGTGTAATGATGAGTGCATTTGTACACGAGCCATTCAGTAATGGGTTTCTGCAGGCCAGTCGCATCAAGATCAATTACAAAATTAGCACATTAGGACTGACAAATTACAAAATTATGTTCTAATCCTTTTGAAGCCTTCTGGGAAAAGAGTGGTAGATTTGATGTCTCCGCTTGCTCCGGGGATAAACTGTGAGCGAGCGATTTCACTAAAAGGACAAAAAGAATAGATCATTCGTCTTCCACAGTCAGACTTCCCCACGAGCAAGGGGGAAGTCTAAGAAGCCATTTAAGATTTAAATGACAATTATTAAAATCATTAAGCATGTATGGATATATCAGTCAGAAAGCACTTTCATCATTGACTGCTACTGGTAAATACAGGACATTTGCTAGTATAGCAGTGTGCTATGTTCATCTGTTGAGTCACATCAATTTTGTGCTGGCTAAGTGTTCAAAAACAGTTCAGTTTGTTTTTACATTGAACATTTCTTTGTTTCCATGGCACCAAATGGGAAATAAAAGCCACACCAGATGATGCATCTCTACAAATAGTTTAAAATTTGCAGGTTTGGACAGAGCCAAAAGAAATTCACCAGCTTTCTTAACCACCTTTTATTTACTTAAACATTAAAGCCCTTCTGAGTGAGGAAAACGCAGGTTTGTGTTAAATTCTTACTTTTCCTGCTAGGAAAAAGTTAGATTGGACCATATCCGGTAAATGTGCGAAGCTATAGTTGTTTTCCTTGTGATAATAACACCAATATGTGTAAATGACGTTCAACGAGTCAGACATAAATCGAAACTCAGAATTTATTCATATATTCCACTTTCACAAAACAAACGCTTCTCAAGCTTTACAGAACCAAAAACGTATGACAGTCGTCTTCTGAAACATTATTAAAAACTGAAAAAATTAAATGAACTCAAAATGGTCTTCACTAGACTTTCCTCTTCTGGGTGCTGATGTACAGAACTGTAAGAAGGAGACAGGAGAAAAGAAGGGGGGGGATCTTATTCATACACGATGATCCATAAAAATAAATCAAAATTCCGAAAATCTCATTTGACAGACAAAATACTCAATGAGGCGGCGTAAAGCAAAACAGAGGCAGGCTAATGTAGGATTTTTAAGATCGACACAGACATCTGGTGACTTAAAAATCCTGTATGTCGGATGATATTTTTTTATTTCCTTTCAGACACACAAAATAAACATATTCCCCTAACATTTTTTTGTGTGTAGTTATTCATTTACACTCCACCCGACTGCTCGAATCAGCTGGTTGTTGGAAACACCCTGTACTGCCAGGAGAGATGCTGAAGAGCGCCCTCTGCTGGTTAAATTGTGTAACATCAATGCTCACAACACTGTTGAAGGGTGTTTCTCTCGTCTTTAATTTGTTTTATTTATAAGCAGTTATAAATTATAGTCTGGCTCCACTGCAAAATGTTTTTTTTCTTAAATGTCTTTAACAGAGGAGCCATTGTGTGTTTTTTTTTTTTTTATGTGAATAGCTACTGCACCTCACAACAGTCTGAATGCGCAGCCCCAAACACAGAAGTTATTCCACAGAAACAAATCCCAAAGAGAAAACAATAATTCCAGTAACAAGAAAATGTGCTGCTGATGATGATTTAGCAAATTCTATGTTAAACCTTGACCCCCTGCAGCATCCACGTTCCACATTTTTTCCCCTCAAAGAAAATCTGTATAGTTTGCTGTACTGGTTATTTTGACTAAAAATAACACTATCTGCGGCCTGAAACACCGGCCTGCATGACTCACATTCGAGATCAAATCACACACTGGATACAGTGCATGCCTGGTGTCTGGAAAATGCAGACAGAGAGATGAAGATGTAAACAATACAGTTAAAAAAAAATGTTCCGACTACTGTGGTGAATACAGAATATATTAAAACTATCTCTGCAAACAAGAGCCTTACAATGAGCCAATTCTCATTAAAAAAAAATTTTAAAAAGGGGCATACCAGTGATTAAACATGAAATCTCTGTGTCAGGACAGTTTCAGTGGTGTGAAAAAGTGTTTGTCCCCTTCTTGATTTCCTTTTTTTTTTATGTTTGCTGTTTTAGATCATCAAACAAATGTAAATATTAAGCAACAATAACACAAGTAAACACAAATTTCCAAAGGAAGCCGTTTAGTCTGACTAGTATCACGCCTGTTCTCAATCAAGAAATCATGTAAAGTGGAGTAGACCAAAAATATCCTCAAAAGCCAGGCACATGTCGGAATCCAAATTCAGGAAGACATGAGAAACAAAGACCTCTTGGTCTTGAAAAGGGTTTAAAGCCATTTCTTGAGATGTATGACTCCAGTGAACCACAATGAGAGCTATTATCCACAAATGGCGAAAACATGGAACTGCCTCAGAAAACATTTTGATGATCCCCAAAACTTTAGGGATAATACTCTCTGGACTGACGAGACAAAAGTTGAACCTTATGGAAGGTGTGTGTCCCATTAGATCATGCATGAAGCGAACACAGCATTTTAGAAAAGGAACGTCATACCAACAGTGAAAAGGTGTTAGTGTGATGGTCTGAGGCTACCTCAGGACCCGGAGGCTTGCTGTGGTAAATGGAACCATGAATTCTGCCGTCCGGCCACCTGTTCATTACTTCAAGCTGAAGCAGAGTTGGGAGAATGATTCAAAATACACCAGCAAGTTCACCTCTGAATGGCTTAAGAAAAACAAAATGAAGTCTCTGGAGTGGCCTAGTCAAAGCCCTGACCTGAATCCGATTGAGATGCTGTGGCATGACCTTAAAAAAGGCAGTTCATGCTTGAAAAGCCTCCAAGGTGGCTGAACTTAAACAAAGATCTACTGCAAAGATGAGTGGGCCAAAATTCCTCCACAGTGCGGGAAAAGACTCACTGCCAGTTGTTACTGCTAGGGGTGGCCCAACAGGTTTAGGGGGCCAATCACTTTTTCACACAGGACCATGTAGGTTTGGATTTTTCTCTCTCCTAATAATAAACACCTTCATTTAGAAACTGCACTTTGTGTTTACTTGTGTTATCTTTGTCTAGTATTTAAATTAGTTTAATCTGAAACATTTAAGTGTGACAAACACAAAAAAAATAGGCAATCAAAAAGAGGCAAACACTGTACAAAGCCATTGTACAGTTTAAGTTCGAGTCTGTCTATGCTGATCAACATGGAGAATATTAATACAAAGTTTCATAAAAATATAGCAAGACACACAAGAAAATGCAATATTGAACTGACAACGAGTGAAAAAGGGCAGTTCCCAAGAGCTGTGTTAACAATGTGTTGTTTTAACAATAATTAGTGAGTTAAAAATATCTTAATAAATCAGCTCGGGCATCAGCTTACAGCTACTGTCATTAACAGTTTATCTACTGATTATTATCATATAATGATGTACTTCGAAAAATCAATGCAGGCAAAAAGTTTAATTTGAAGACCAATTTAATTTGAGTGGGATTTTTTTTTATCATTAACTAATTATCACCATTTGGCTAACCCTCACAATACTTTCAAGAAGGCGAGAGACCTTTTCCACAGTTTAAAGAGGAAAAAAAAAAAAAGTACTGGTATAACTAAAAATAAATAAATAATAAAACACATTTCTGAGTTCAGTTTTACAGTTTCAGGGTTCTGGTTACTTTTCACAACTGACTTGTACTGTACAGCTTACTGGAGCTGTGTACACTTTTATTTTACAAGTAAAAAAGGAGTTGTGTTAGAACAGAACATAGCTAAAAGGTTATGGCACCATTAAGTTGTGCCATTCATAATGTATGCCCTCATTTAAACGGAATTAATAAGCAAGCACTGAATGTGAGTCATTATCAGACAGACCACAGCTTCCTGTTTTGAGAGGAACATCCTACAGAGCAGGTTACTTTTCTGGGCAAGTTGGCTATTTGACAACCTTTTTAGATCACACTTTAATCTGCGCTCCTCACCTGTGTTTGTCATATTTTCGTCTCCTTTCAACTGTCATGAAAGAGTTCCAGTTTCAGACATTCAGAGAAAAAACTGATGGCCTCAGAAACATAAACCTGCATTTATTTATTTATTTTTACCTATTTTATCGTCTCTGTCACAGCTGCACAGCATTTCCTTAGGTTTAGCATATTAATTCTGCACTTCAGTCTTCTTACAGAAGACCTATACTGCCTTAAATACCAAAGTCTACATAAAAGGGACATGCTTACCATTGTTTCCTCTTAGGAAGGCATCTCCATATTTGTTCTTGAGTTGCCCGTTGACATACTCCTCTGTCTGCTCTATGGCGATGTTCATGTAACCATCTAAACAGGCCAGAACACCTGCAGGTACACAAACACACCGTGTTTTCCTTTAAAGTCATTATTTACCGATCAGTGGGGGGGGGGGCAAGTGGCAAAGCTGTTACGTACCTCTATAATCGACACCAGAGTTCAGTTTGACCACAACAGGTCTGCCAATGATCTGCTTCAGAAAGTCACTCGGGGTCTGCTTCCTCAGGCTCATTTTGACTGTGATCTGAAAGGATGGAATGAGCATTAGATACTATAGTAGCGATTTATTTCATGGAGCTACATTAGCGTAACAAAAGCTAACTCGTGTTCATGTCTGTAATAGTAACGATTTCCTAACGCAAACAGGCTAGTATCGTTAGCGGCTAGCTAGCTAACGAGTATAACTAACCTGCTAACCGACTATTTTCCCGTGAATCTGCGCAGCGAGGGTCGCTGTCTTTGTGAAAAGCATGCTTACATTTTATTGCACCCAATAACACAAGAAGAAACCCTTTAATTTTATATGCAGCAGCAATATGTTTGTTAGCATTTCACTCACCAGACCGACGTTTTCTAGACAATTGTATTTAGCATGGACGTCAGTTTGACCAATCACAAGCGTGTTCTGTACGGAAAGCGGCTGAGGACAAAAAACTTAAATGCTTGATCGCTAATCACATAATCAGCTATCAAACTGGCAACAAAATAGCTATAGTTTTGTGATTAAATGTTTGCCTGAGCCTTCTGTATTTTTTGCCTCTTTTTTTTTTGCATATTTGTCACATTTACATTTCTCAGGTAAACAAAGATAACTTGACTAAATACAAAATACAGTTTTTAAATTATGATTTCATTTGTTATAGGAAAAAAGCTTCTAACGCTACCTGGTCCTTTAATCTCCCCTAAAAAATAATCCCCCCTTGTTAAGTCATGAGTTAACTGCTAACTTTTCCCTAGTCACAGCCAGGGCTGGTTACTGCCAGACCTGCTGAATCGAGAAATCACTTAAGTAGAAGCTGTCTGACAAAGTGTAAAAGGTAAAAGATTTCAAAAAGCAACACACCATTCCTCATTCCTTGATCTAAAAAAAATAAATAAATGTCAAGAATTGATAAGAAACAAAGTCAGTGACGTCTTTCAGTCTGGAAAGCGTTACAAAGCTATTTCTAAGGCTTTGGGACTCCAGCGAACCCCAGTGAGAGCCAAGGTGCCACAGGCAGTTATTAGGTTTTGGAAAAATAAATGTTTCAAGCAGGGCCAGCTTTCGATAGTCTTTTCCCTTAATCAATAAAATCATCATTTAAAAACCACATTTCGTATTTACTCAGGTTACCTTTGTGCAAAATTACAATTTGTTTGTTTATCTGAAACATGAAAGTGTGCCAAAGTGGCAAAAAAAAGAGGGGAAAAAAGGAATCTGTAAGGGATCAAATACTTTTCTCAGAGCATGCGGTGTTTTATGTGTTTAAGACTCTTACAACACTGTAGCCTTGTGTTCAGCATCACCGTTACTTTTGGTCCCAGCCATCACAGTTGATGTGCAAAGAGAAGATTGTGAAAAAAAGGAAATATGAATTTTAGTCCAGCAAAATTATATATATATACATATATATATATCAGCTATTTATTTTCCTGCTGTTAGTCAATAATTTAGATCTGTGCGTTTTCTATATGTCATATTTCACATAATTACCATCATAGACTGAAAGAGCATGATGAAAACAAAACATCTGAATCTGGATTCTGGTTACAGCACAGAAAATCACTACCCAAATAAGAAGAAATCAGAGCAATTTCTGGTTGAATATTACTAATAACAACAGAGATAATGATGTTGGTACGTCATACCTCTTTGTGTTGTTAAATTAAAATATTAAAAAATCCTTTAGGTGCTTGCCTTGTTTTAAAATGCATATGATCCTGAGGCAGAATTGAGTTAAACTTAATGGGTGACATCAATATATATTATAACCTATGGTTTCACAAAAGTTTGGATGCTGTAAAATGTAAACAAGAACAAAATGCAGTAATTTGCAAATCGTTCAAAGCCTATAATTGAGAAAAATACAAAGGCAACATATCAGAGTCTAAACTGAAAATATTATAAAACTATCAGATACATGGGCAAAAAATAAGCATACTGGAAATGTTGAGTCTGCAAAAAATCTGTGGTCATTTGTGGTACATAATAGCAATTAATCAATCAGAGAATCGATAAAGATTTCACCAAAACTTTTGCTGAAGGGCCATGATCTATGGGCTGTCAGCTAGCACGACATTAAAAATAGACATGATGCTTTAGTAGAAATCACTGCATGGGCTCAGGGTCCATTTTCAGTAAAATATTATTTGTCAACCATTCGCTCTCACATTCACACCTATGGGCAATTTTGAATGACCAGTTAACTGCACTAACTGCATGCCTGGTTGTCTGTGACAGGCTACTGACCTGTCCAGAGTGTACCCTGCCACTCACCCTGTGGTAGCTGAGCTTCATCCCCTCTACGACCCTGAATTGGATAAATGGACGGAGGGAAGGATGGATGTTATTTGTCACTGCCTCAGCAAATGAAAGTTAAAACACTACCCTGCAAAGAAAGTACATTTTTATCAGCACATAGTTCAAAAGCTGAGACCTGTGATGGTCATGTAGTACACATGGCGTGTTTAACCTGCACATCTGTAGGGCACACAGGGATAAACACACATTTTCAAGCAGCATATGCTACACAGTCCAAATGATGCGTTTCTCAGAAGAATCATTGCTTATTTCAGTGAGAGGATGTCTGTACAGATTCTGAATATTCATCATAAAGAGTAACAGTCCTTCCTGTTTGTTTTTGTTACACACTAAAAAAAAATGGATCATTGCAAAAAACAAAATAAAAAAAACCTCAAACAATTCCAGAGAACCCAAACAACGGAAATTATGTATCAAGCAAGAAGAAGGAAGGACTCTGTGGTCTAAATTACTGCAATTTAATTTCAAGAAGGTTGTGTTGTAAAATGTACAGGTGATGCAACACAGTGGTAAATATGCTTCTCCCTAAATGTTCATGAAACTACTCTGAATCTCACATGTTTGACTTTGATACTATTTTACTGCACTATGCATAATTTTCTACATTAATCATATGGACAAAGTCTCATTTAATTTAATCCAAAAGCTTAACCTAATGTAATAAATTTCAATCTCAGTGGAAATCTTTAAAAGCTACAGAAGTTGACTTATATGTTAAAGTGAGTTTATGAGTGTTTCTCACTTTGGGTTTACACATTTTTAAATCACTGTGGAATTTCTCTGTTTTAAAAGAGAAATAAATAAAGTGCATTATAGCTTTAAAAACGTATAATGCAATATTAGTAATAGTATTGTTATTTTTTTATTATTATCATTATTATTATTATGCTATTGGTAAGCTGTGCTGTGAAGGATAAGAGAAAGTCTACCATCTGATAAAAACTCTGGTTGTTAGGGTGCGTGACCCAAACACTGCACAGCTTGGGAGGTACATGAAAAATGGTGTAGGGGGGGAAATAGGGATGAAATGGTGAGGTGAAAGATAGAAGAGGATAGAGGGCACGAGGATGTGCCAGTACGTGTTAGCAGAGACAGAGAGGTTGAGAGAAAAAGAGAGAGAGAGGGAGAGAGAGAGGGGGATTGTGAGAGGTGGAATCATAAAGTACTTCTTGTGTGTCTAGACAGGTTGCTTGTTAGCAGGGCATGGCTAGCCCTGTGGAGGCTAGAGGTTAATTTGGTATCTGCTGCTGTGTTAAACTAAGGTCAGTACTACAAGTCCTTAAGTCATAAACAAGAGTGGTTAAGAGCCATGTATACACCTAGGCACCGGTTAATGAATATTCAATGAAGATTTTTTTCCCCCTTGTCCCTTGTTTCCTTTGTCGTTGCTTGCTTTGTAGAAAATTTTTGGAAAGGAAAAAAACCCCACCGTTTTTCTCCATGGCCTTCAGAAATGACCTCTGCGTGCTTACATTTAGTTGTCCTTTGTTATCCTATAGTTGTAACGAATAGTGGCTTTTTGCTTTTTGAAATGCAGCACGCTGATTATTCGCTTCCATTCTTGAACGCACCGAATGCAAATGCTTGTGATTTTTATTTCGTAGTACAATAAAAACCAGTGATCTAATAAAAACAAACGAAAAAAATGTCCGAGTCATGAAGTTTGTGGATAAAGCACAACTTATACTCATGACTGGCATTTAATGCAGATGTTTTCTTGGATCTTAGTGGAAACATAATGAGAAAATGTTTGAAGTGAGCTCGCACGAGCAAATCGGGTATAATTCACATGCTGAGAAAAGTGCTTCTGGCCTGTAACCAGCACAAAATCCACCAATGATGGTTAATAAGTCAGCTGAAATAGGGCTTAATTAAAACATTGACACTGTGGGCTGTATCTGTTAACCCGTCAGTGATCACCAGACTGTTCTGCTGCCTATGCATTACATTTGTAATGTATGTCTAAGATGCCAAGTCTTTCTTTGTTTTGTTTTACATATGCTGTAACAGCAGATTCAAAAATAAATAAATACATAAACACATGCAAATACAAAAGCATCAACAGGCTTTGTTTTTGTTTCTAATTTCATTGTTTTTGCTTTTAGTCAGCACATGTTCTCAGGTAAGTAGTAGATTTCCCTCTCTGGTGTCAAATTGCTTCAGGCAGTCTTAAATGTTTGATTTTTTTCCTCACTGTATTCTAATTTTGTATTCATTTGCATTTCATGTGTGTGTGTGTGTTTTATACATATATATATATATATATAATTTTGCATTTTAAGGTAATGGATACTGGCTCTTTGACACTTCCCATTGTCAGTGGCTGATATTTATCTGTTACAATAATTTGCTTAGGCTCAAATCAAGTGAAAAATGTATTGATATAAACACTGACTAATGACCAGATTGTTATTCTAAACACCTGTATTGACAGATTTTCACAATCACCACATCATTAGTTTGCTAACAAGTTAAGGCAAAAGAGGCAAGTATTGTATTTTTAATGCTTCTTTATTCATATTTTCTTCTATTTATTTTGGTTTCCCAAAATAGCAAGCATTTAAGCATTTCACAGTAGTAGCAGCAGTATAAAAGCAGGAAACATCAACCGTGTAGTTATTTTCAACCTGTTTTTTGGAGCCTCACGCCCACACAGAGGCTCAATAAGGCCGGATTTAAACAATAATAATGATAATAACTGGGGG
>NW_005187423.1:3273453-3310744 GCF_000239375.1 Pundamilia nyererei | reverse complement strand
AGTCATTTTTCTTCAAAACCTCTCTGACCATGCAGTGTAAACCTGGTCAGCCAGAAAGCATAACAGCAGTGCTGTCAATTGACAGACAAATCCCGTCTCCATCTCCAGACCTCTTAACCCCGAGGGATGGGCTTGTGAAATAGAAAGATTACGGTGACGGGAGATGCTATTGTAGGTGGGAAATGGGGGACTGGACCAAAGCAGGCAGGGGCTTGAGGTGAGTGGGAATAAGGAGGAGGGGGCACATCCCTCTTGTATCCTAAAGCAATATGCAGGATGGGGGTTGAGGTGGTTTGGCAGTGCAAGATGTGGAGAAAGTCTAGACTGCATTGACCCTTTTGAAGCCAGGTTTTCTCTTCAGGTCAAGCTTGATATGGAGAAGATAATGGAAAAGCTTGGGGGACTTTTCAAATAAAAAAACAGATTGGTAGACCAAGTATCCCTTCTCTAGCTTCTGTGTAATCCCAAACTGTATGGAGGTAATAGCCTGGAAGTGATGGGAAACCTTTTTCTTCCTTTAAAAGGCGACCAGGACAACTCAGTTGCATGTCTTGAAGCTTGTATCTATTACTTTTGTGGCACCTAGGGTTCCTTTAAATGGTTGACTTGCTTAAACATCTTGGCTGCCCTCTGTTCTTTTAACTGTACAACAGCGCGGCCGCTTACCGAAACAATTGATCAAATCGTCACATTTACTGCACATCCACAAAACAGAGCTCTGAATCCCTTCACTGTAGCAGGGAAGTGCTGAAGAATTTACATTTCTATGCATCGGTAAATTGCCCACAGAAGCAATAGGAGTGTCCCTGTGCTTTGAGTTTTGCTCCTTATTATTTTCTTGCCCATGACACGTCGCTCAACTTCCACTTAATGACTCAGCTATGAGCGCTGACAGTTGACAGAGGTTGGCTGGCCTGGGGGCCCCGTGCTTAGAGAAGGGGGTGGCACAAGGCAGGCTAGGTGGGATGTAATCACTCCCTGTAATTTGGAGGAAAACCACTGAGCTGCTCACAGTCAAGATGAAAGCCCCGTTCTTGTTCCCATCATTCCACAGCCATCGAGCTCCACTGCTTGCAAAAATCTGAAAAGAGAGCTTCAGAGAACCAATTCTGCCTGGTTGATGTCCCCCAGGGTTTAGTCCTGAGACCATCTCAAATCAGCTACAGCCCCGGAGCCATGTTCTTTCCCCAAGGAGTGTCACTGTAGCCAGACAGTCAGACTGCCCATCCTGTGCTGTATGGCCCGAGCGCAGCCAGCCAACACAACTCTCCTGAGATCCTCCTTAGTGGAAAGAGAGCTCAGTGGAGCTTATGCTGTGGGCTTGTATCTGGCTGTCTGTCTGTCATTCTGTCTGACATTCTCCCATGTTGCCGTTTCCCTTTTATATCTCAATCTGGGGAAAGGAGGGAATGCATTTCAAAGCTGTTCCACATCAGGGAAGGAAAAGAATATATTTTATTTTTCACAATATAGCAAGTTGGATAAGTTTGCCAAAAAGCATCCTGTCGTGAAAATAATTGTCTGAACTGGCCAATAATTGCACTTCGTTAAGCTCAGTGTACTTCATTTCCCCGAATGACCATTTTCACAGCAAGATGGGCCAGTTTGATCACTTTGCACGCAGCGCTATGCTACCAAGTTGCCAAAGGGACACTGTAGTGGTTTTGCTTGATAGATGGTGAATGGTGCTTATACAAGGAGCCACTCCAGTGCACCCATAAATATGCATTGTGACATTTGGAACAAAGCCGCTCGTCCTCTCTTTCCTGATGAGCCCTGCCTGCATACTATAACATATTGCCATACTGTCACACCTTGTGTTTCATAGCCAATCTCTCTGTTCATCAACTTGGCAGATAACCTCTAGATGCTGACAAATGATATGGGCGATGGCATTAGAGCTCTATTGTATGCAAAAGCGGGAAGCAGTTTTCCAACAGTGATGCTTGTGCAAGTAATTAATGATTAATCCTTGTTATTTGATGATGAATATGGTGCAGGGTTGCATGAATATTAAAAAATAGATAAATAAGGCCACACTTTCTATGTTCATTTTTCCCAATCTGCAAACAGTCAGCATCACGTAGATAGTTAATTAAATGTAGTTGCTGTTATTTTAAATGAGCAGAAAATGAAAGATAATTAATAATATTTACTGACCCCCCCCCCGAGCCAGGTTCTGTCTGGTCAGGTTTCTTCCTGTTAAAAGGGAGTTTTTACTTCCCACCATCGCTAAGGTGCTTGCTCATAAGAGGTCATCTGACTGTTGGGATTTTTCTCTGTCTTCTCTGTATTATTGTAGGGTCCATACCTCACAATATAAAGCGCCTTGAGATAACTGTTGTTGTGATTGGGTTCGATATAAATGAAATTAAACTGAATTTAAAGCTAATTGATTGGGTTTAGGATAAGATCATAGTGTGGGATAAACTGCACCTTTTCGCAACTCTGCGCATTGCTGATGAAGTGCAAGGATTACCTATTAACTTGCAGTTTATTAATGATCGTATTATAGATCAGGTCCCAAAACAGGTTTCCCTCTATCAACAAAAGGTTTGGTCTGAGGATGTGTTCTCGCATCCACACACCAGAAACGGGCAAGTGCAGAAGAATGCTCCCAGTCCTCGCTGTAGCATTAAGAACATAGCTGGCCTGGATCTCCAAACACCCCATTGCGTTAGAAAGGAATAAATATCCAAGACAGCCAGAAGCAGTTCCTTTCAAATCCCACACACACGCATATCTCTATCTCTCCTCCATCCCTCTCTCTCTGACTCTGTCTCTCCCTCTCTCTGTCATTTGACCAGCAGTGCTTCCTGCCACTGAGGACCTGTGACTCAACAGCCAGAATACAGCAATGTTCTTTTGCCCACCCTCTTGAATATTCATAGAAATAAGAGGACCCATCCATCTTGCATCCATCCACTTTTATATCTAAAAAAAAGGAATTGTGTGTGTGTGTGTGTGTGTGTTAGAGGTTTACAAGCTAGCACTGGATATCTAAACGGGTGCTGTTGGAGAGGGTAGGGGCGGGGGTAGGGTGGTGGGGGGCTGTTTTACACTAATTTCTTTATCCCTTTCACAGGAGTGCCATGTTACAAGAGAATTCCTGAGGCGAGCCAATGGCCCGATAAATCTGCCGGAGCCTCTCTCTCAATTTGTCTTCGTGGAATGTCAGCTGGCAAGCGCCCAGACACTGAGAACCTCTTTTCACAATGCGCCAATCTAACAGACGAGATCCCATGTTGGAGCTACAGTACGAGGACTGGCATGGATAAATTGCCACGTGCCTTATCTATGTGTCTTTATGTGTAACTGTCTGAGGTCCTCACTCGGCCTCTGGAAGGCCACTTCCTCTTAGACTCGACGGTTAACCTGAACGGCCGGGTGGCTGACATTGACAAAATGCAGGTGTCGCCAAAGAGGAACCTGTTATGTGACACAGACGCTGTGTCAACCCGTCTTACGCCATATGACCCGCAGTGTGAACAGAAATTGTTCTGTTTGGTGTCGTTCATCACTGTGTGGCGCAGTCTCCCACATAGCTCGGTCCAGGTGGCAGAATGGCAGAGTGGGAGAACAGACCATGTTTGTGTGAAGATGCAACAACTATCTCTCTCTTTTTCTCTCTTTCTTTCTCTCATTTGCCTCCTTCTTTTTGCTCTCGCGTTCCCTGTTCAGACAGATCGCTGTGTATCTGTCTTTGGACACTATTTAAAGGTTGTAGGTTAGCAAACAGGAAGATGCCTTCCCACCTGTACCCCTATATGAGCCATGAGTCATGATCCAGTCATAATCCATTTATATGTACAATATTTGGAGGAAAATGCACACGTATGTACACACACTGGTGGGAACATAAAGTTTATTATTAACCAAGAGAAAGTTTTATTTAATGAAGTTCATAAATTAAAAAGTGCTATCATTTTTATGCATTATTTAGACCTAATTTAAAATAGATTATCCCCTAGATACATAGCAGTATGTCTGCATAATGAATGCGTTTATTTGTTAAATTAAGTTGGGTAAAAGTCTGTAAAGCGGATACTTTCAAATAAAAAAAAACAAGTAAATACCACTCGATCCTCTACATCTCTAACATTTCAACACAGCCCACCACACAAGCGTATTTCGGGGGTTCATGTTACTGCATGACAGTTGGCATGACTGTAAAAAAACGCCATGTGCCAAGTGGAGCTGCCAATGCTCAGCATGGCTGGTTTTAATATTTTAATGTGTTTCATTACAACATTATGGGCCAGATAGCCTTTCTGACGTCCAGACAATTGTCTGCAAATGAACAAGATTACATGACAAGCCCTGAATGACAGCGCTGCCCACTGTTGCCTACCCTAGCCACTTATCTGATGGTAGCCTAGCAACAGATCCCTGACCTGGCTTTGACCTGCACCCGATAAGGTCAACACCTGAAGGCTCTCCCATTGGAGGGCTGGCTGAGAGAGAGGTGGAGCCTGGGGATGCAGGAAGACAAAGGACTCACAGACCAAGGGCAGCCTCCTCTGCATATAGCTCCCTGCTTGTACAAAAGCATGCCAGACCTCCTTACTGGCTTGCATTATACCTGCGTGTGTCTGTGTATTTATGATTGTGTATCAGAGGCAAGGCAGTCAAAAAAAACTGGCAACAAAAAAAAAGCCCAACTGCTGGTACAGCAACCCCTCATAGCTAATTTAGACGGTGCATTATTTTTGGTAAAGGGTGAAAAATATCTCCACATTTCTCCCAGAATTACTTACAGCAAATGAGAAGTATTGTGGTGACAAGACCGGATAGATACATTATGAAGGAGGTGCTGAATGCGAAACTAATCGACCACAGAAGCCCACCCTGACAGACACCCCTCCCACCACCCCTTCTCTATTATTTGTGTGCATGCACACACGGAAACCTCACTTGGTTTAACAGCAGTGATATGGAAGTTAATCCAAATTGTGATAGTGGCAATATCCTATTAGACCATGGCAATAAAATCAAGCTGAGACTGGTAACGCATTACAGATATCCGAACATGTTCAGCACGCTCCATTACAATGCGAAGTGACATTAATCAGCAGGGGTCCTCTTACACATACATGGAGGCAAAAAACAAACATGCAAATAGTGCACACACAAGCCCGAAGTAAAAGCTCAAAGGAAATATTTGAGCCTTGAAATGATCACTCGATATTATTATTTTTGAAATAATTACTGAAATAACACTGGCTTTTTACAAGATAAGTACAGACATATTGTAAAACAAAACAAAAAAAAGATAGCCAGGCAAGCCAAGCGCAGAGAGGTGGACAAATGAAAAGCAGTTCATAATACTCTTTGTAATTATTTTTGCTCACCCAGCCTCAGGAGTAAAAGTGATTTAGAGGCAGGTGGCAGAGTTTTACAGTCCTAATGCTGTGTGAGTTTCTCTTTTTAAAAAAAGTGCCGTTATTCAGTATGCAAAGCGTTTGAAATGATAAAAAGAGCACTACAGTTTTTGTAGACCAGTGTTTGCAAAGGGTGTGTCACGAATAAGCTCGTATATGATTTCTTTCATTTTTTATAACCATAAGTTTTTGCATCTTTCCGTCTCTCTGATGTGCATATTCACTGAGGTTTTGTCACCGTGGTGATGATCATTCAGCCCTGTCAGGTTTGGCGCTAAAATAACTCTCGGCCCTGAGTCGAAGGACCTTTCGCTTCCCTCCAGGGCTTTTTGCAAGACCTCTGCCCCAGTTCACCCAGGGCAACCTAGGCTCCTCCTCTGTATATGTGTGTCTGTGGAAATGTGTGTGCATGCGTGTGTTTGCACTGTCTCCTTACTGTGGGGAAACTGTTGAAGGTCAAAGGGGAGGAAGTTGGCCACCTGCCTCTGTCACACTAACAGTAGCTGAGGGGAAAGAGAGAGGAAGCAGTAGCGGGAGACGTGCCATGCACACACACACACACACACACGCACTTAAAAGCACACACACAAACGAGCACACACAGAGAGAGAAAGTATAAGTAAAAGTTGTATGTGTGCATTCTTTTGTCTGGCAGCTCAGTTTTCAAGGTCAGCTGGGTTGGAGCTTGGAAATCCTTAAATAAGTTGAAATTATTGTCATTTGAGTCACATACTCGTAAATTTCCAGCACTTTGTGATGCTTCCCTTTTTTTTCACTGAACATTTTATTGACCTTTGTAAAAGTTTGTTTATCTGATCCTCACACTTTTATTCCTGAGTCAGAGAAGCAACTCCTATAGGCTCCAGGAGACCCGCTGCTAAAAAAACCTGGTGCAGGGAGTTCTCCATTGGTATTTGCTAGAGGCGACAACCCTGCTCGCACCCTGCATAAATGTGCCAACCGAGGACGAGAGCATAGAAGGCCAGAGGGCAAAAAGGGAGTGAACCACCTGCTTCTGTCACACTGTCAGGATGAAGGCGGATAAGTGTAAATAGGGTGAAGTGTGTGTGTGTGTATATGTGTGTGTAAGGGCTGGGTTGTGGATATTGTGTAGGAGGAAGGGGGGACAGGTGGCACGCCGGACAGCGCTGGCACGAGCCACCCAAGGATTTATCACTCAGCGACAGTCATGGCTGGGCAGGGGACAGATGTTGCTGTTTACCCCAGGGCAACATCTGACTGACTGAGCCTAGCATTGGCCCAACCAGCCCAGCCCAGCCAGCACAGGATGGGGCCTGAGAGGATTGAGGAGAGGGAGGTAGGGGAAGCGACAGAGGAGGAGAAGAAGAAAGTGGATAGATGCTCAGTTTACCCCCAAGGTACACAAGCAAGCGAGCCCATTTCTTTCCAATCTGCTCCATGCTCCACTGAAGCACCTGAAACTCATTTAGCCCCCACTAACTGTTGTGCCACTATAGGGAAGCATTTTAATAAGTAGTAATAATGCCACATGACAATATGAGCTTTCATCAGAGGCCTGAAACCTAAACCAGCTACTGGGAAGTGAAACAAAGAAATTGTAATTGACCTCGGATGTACTGCGCATTAGTTAACAAAGCAGACACAAACACACGGCCCTTAAGATGTAATTAGTGCATGCACGAATACACACGCGCTGCACATGTGTTCCACCAGGGTCATGTGAGAAGTTTTAAGAGGCTGTCACCAGCAAAATAGTTGAAGCATTCCTCCCTTGAGCAATGAGGAACGACCTTTAGGTTCAACCGTGAGTGAGGTCATGTCATTGTTGCCATGGCTACTATCAGCAGGCTGCCCTGTTGCTCGCATTACCTCAGCTGCCTGGCATTGTCAGGGTCAGAGAACAGGCTGTGACCTCCCCATGGTGACCAAACTCAATGGGGAACAGAAAAAAGCTCCACTAAGACAAACACTAGTGTCCTATTTGGCTGATCTGCTGTTAATGTAAATGCTTAGTGGAAATTATGGCATTTCCGAGACAATGCAAAAGATATTCTTTGATGATTTGTGCCTTGAAGAAGTCAGCCTTGTAAAGTGAGTGTGATATAACATACAGTTTGCTATCATTAATGATCACTAATGTGGTGTAATAAGCTAAGGGTGGACAAGCAGACCACGATTTTGCACAGGAGCACGACACGCGATGGCTTAAAGGAGAGATCTGCAGTGCCACTGTTAGGCTACAAATGTGCAAACAAGAAAACTGTCTCCAGCAAGAAGAAACGCACATTTATCTGAGATTTCATCGAAAAACTGCAAACCACATCACTGATGGCGTGATCAAAAGTAGCTCGCTCTGCAGGAGTGTATGCATGGAAGCTGATCGGAAAGTAAATACAGTAAAGTCATCTGTGATAAGGCCTGTTAGCTCGATGACTCTGTCCACAGTGAACGCTCTACACGTTTATCTTTTAGTGTTTAAACTAAGAGTTTCTTTCTGATGTAGTGCAAGAAACCGTCTAGAGGTCTTGTCTTTTGCATATTTTATGTTGTAGAGAAAAAAACAAGCTGCAAGCAGAAAGAAACCTAAACGATTTGAACCTCTTTTGTTTCCCAGCTCATAAGCTTTCTGCCTGGAGAACCTGTCTTTGTCCATCTGCATGTGCACGGGAGAAACAGCTGTTTACACGCCACAAACACACTGGGACAACTCTATTAAAATTTTAATATAAATCATTGTAATATTCAGCATCACAACCCAACATTATCCTCTCCACAAATGAAAAAAAACCTAATGGAGTGTCTTAATCATTTCATGCAGGAGATGCAATATAAAATCGCTCTTTTGCTATTTGTGGAACATGTTTGTCCACTCTCCTCCTGATAGGCCCCATTTAATCATGTTGTTCTGTTTCCTAATTAGCAGAAATGCAAAGTGTCTTTGTCACCTGTGGACAGCCAAGAGGGCTAATTTGGGCTTTTCACTAATTGCCACGGTAACGAGCCTCCTGCGCCTCCGCTGGGGGTGGGTGGAAGGCATGGCAGGAGGAGGACTGGAGAATGGAAGGATGGAGGGATGAAGACACAGCTCTGCTCACACACGGCCGAGGTGTGAAAGAACGCGGCAGGCCAACAGAACACAGCCTGGAGGAGTCCAACAGCAGGGAGTGGGGGACAGCCTGCGCTGTGAAAAAGCCCCAACACCCAGCTGAGAGGGAGGAGGATTCAGCTCTGGCCAGTTTTGCTCTCTCTCAACTTTGATGGGGAGATGACTACATTGGGTTGGATAACTGTTGGACATTTTTCTGACACCGACACTTGTTTTTTCCCCCACCTGATTTAATACAGGTTTCCACACAAATGCACTCTTTTAAAAAACTGTTCTTATTATAGACAAACTCCAGGAATAACTCTGCAGGCCGTTTTTTTACATGAAGTTTGACATGTGTGAAGCCTGAGTGTATTCTTCTTGTTGCACTTTTCATACACATTGCAAATTATGTTGAAATTAAATTTAAAAAAGAAGAAGAATGCATTGCATCTAGTCGTACTCACCACAAGCCCCCTGTTATTTATTTCCATTTATTATTAACTTTTACCGTGACGCAAATTGAGGGCTAATATTAATCGTGATAAGGATTATATATACATATATATATATACATTAGGGTTTTAGTGAAAATGTATCCACAGAGCGCTGAATTTAATGTTAAATTTCGCCCCGGATTTAGCGAGTTCCACCAGCAGGTCAAAGCGAAGATGTGCATTCATGTTTGCATGCACCGCATAAATTATTGTCGCGCTGTTTTTTTTTTGTTTTTTTTTTATCTCTATACATATAAAAAATATATTTATTTATTTATAATGGTTTTTTTGTTTGTTTTGTTTTTGTGGGAAGGAAATTGCCCTGACTCCCTTTAATGCAACCCGACTCCATCAATATGCTCTCTCCGCCGAATTATGTCCCTGCTTTCTCAAATATATTTTCTGTTCAGTAATACACTCTGAAAGCTTGGGGGCACCTTGTCCGTACGCTGCTCTCGGGGGCGAGCTCCTCCAATGTGTACGTGCGCGCAAGTGTGCGTTTGAGTGAGTGAGTGAGTGTGTATGCGAGAGAGAGAGAGAGCGCGCGTGTGAGCGCCTGTGTGAGCGAGAGAGAGAGCGCGCGTCTGTGTATGTGTGTGTGTGCGTGCGCGCGCGTGTCTGCCTGCTCTGCTGTTGCTGCCCTTTGATCCCTGCATTAGTGTTAGTTAGGGGCTCGGAGACACACTTGCACCGAGAGCAGCCATAGTCAAGACACGGCAACAACAACAGCGGCACCTCCTCCGCCTGTGTGTTCCCATTCCCCCAACAATACACTTTAAACCGAGCAAAGCCAGGTGCACGACCAAGTCCCTGCCATCACTGGCGCCTCCAGTCTCAATGGGAAAAACCTTTTTTCTCCTTATCCCTAAACAAGGACGAGAATGTGATTAAAAACGGGGGAAAATGCCAAGGAGGAAGCAGGAGCAACCCAAGCGCCTGCCTTCACGTAAGTCGTTCGCTCGTTTTGTGCAATTTTAACGGCTCTCCGTGTGTTTTGCGCAGTAGTTTAGGGTTAAAGAGGTGAAACAGACAAAAGACTCGGCGTAGGTTATTTCTCCCCTTTTTAGGTCCGAGCGAGGCAGCCATGTTGTTGGCGATGGGTAACGTTAGCCTAGGCAGTGAGTGGATAAATGATACGTGGCTTTAATAAGGGTATAATCGATAAAGGTCCGGTTCCGCTAAAGGTTGCGGTCAGTTGGCATATGTGTCGGTTGTGTGTGCGTGTGGGGCGATAACGGCCGAGCGTTTTCGGTAATGCGTTCGCCTCCGCTAGGTCGCTTTTCGGGTAGAAAGGGGAGGATCTGGGAGTCTGGCCGCAATAAAATGAAGGGTCAGTCGGATCAGACGAGCCAGACTCTGGCTACCCGTACTCCAGTGTTCCTAGTTAGCAATAGCGCTATCTAGCAACGCTCGGTAAACTTCATTTTGTCGGCAATAAACGTCCAACTTTCGCCTCATAGTTTTTTGCGGCTCCCCAGTCGTAGAGACGAAAATTCTTCTCGCTTGTTTGTCATCGACTTTTTTTTTTTTAATTTTTTAAAGTATGGTTAATTTCTCTTTTCTTTTTTTTCTTTCCGAGGCAATGCAATTTTTCCTCTCCCCCCTACCCCTCCCAGTCTGCATGCAGGCTGTGTCAGAGCCATGGTCGGTCACCTGAAGTTCAGGGTTTTTCCCCCCTTCCCTTTTGCAGCCATTCATTGCAGACAGACTACGATCAATAACGCGGTTAGAAAAAGGAAACGACACTTGTGCTTCTTTACTACGTTTCTCACGGTAACGCCGTGCAAACGCCGCAGAAAGCCCATTAGAGAATCTCGTGCTGAAGCTGAATTGGGAAGAAGCTAGTTTTTTTTTCCTTTTTACTTTTGTGTGTTTGACCCTACCGTGTCTTGGATGTTCGTATTGTGCCTTTTATCAGTCCAGATAATGAAAAGCTGCAGTGACATTCTCTGACCACTAGAGAATTGCTGGAGACGTTAGCGTGGCCGATGACAACTATTATTAAAGGGTTTATCCAAGAGTGGCATTTAGTCTGCTCTTAATCATTCTTGCCCAACACGTGCGTAAGCAAAAGAGCACAATTAGTCATATTAGTATGTAAATGTAATGAATAATGAGTGATTCATGTTTACATCAACAGTGGCTTGATGCATTTGTCTATATGGCACTGTCTTCTTCTTCATCATCATCATTTCTTAAATGTCAGATCCGGGGAGCTGCTCGGCCTAACCAGCACAGATCCCATTTTCCTTTTCTCCACTGTTAATATTAACTGATCTACTGTTCAGGTGTTTGACCTAGGCTTGAACTTGGGGAAATTGCAGCGGTTGGCTGGGAGGCATAGAGGTGGAGACGAGGTGACAGTGGGTGCAGGGACTGTGTGTGTGTGTGTGTGTGTGTGTGTGTGTGTGTGTGCGCGCTCCAGACTTGACTGACAGCGAGTCCTCGCTGATGTGCTGCATAAGGAGTGTGTAAGTCACATGGATGAACCGCGCAGAAGCAGGGTCACGACGTTTAAATGATAAGAATCCACTTCAGCCTGCGTACTATCACTACACATCCTAGAGGGAGGGTGTCTTTAACGGTAGTTGTGCAAAGGCATGTGTTTTGCCAAAGTCTTGTGTGTCATGACGTGTGTCGAGCGCTCCCCGTAGCCCTGAAATGCAAGCAGTGACACATTAATTTCACACGTGAGGTGAGAGTGACCCTTTTCTGTGAGGTGTATTCATCAGTTTGCTCTGCCATTCTCTCTTTAAGAAAGGTTTCAGATTGGGGGTGGGGGGTTTCTACTGTACAGCCCACTGTACTCCTACGAGCTTATACTCGGCTTTTCCTGGAAATAAGAACACGTCTGTAGTCCTGCTCAGGTGGAGTGACTCACTTTGTGATATGTATTCAAATAAATTGTATTTTGTGTGTGTGTGTGTGTGGGGGGGTGTGTGTGTGTGTGTGTGTGTGTGTGTGGGGGGGGGGGGGGCTGCAGCACTTGAATATCTATTAAACCATCTCAATTTTTGCATTCTAGACTTTGAAAGAAGCAGCAAGGTAAAGGCACTGACTTTTAAGGATGGAGTTTGTTAGTTTAAAATGTAAATATTTGGTATAGTGTGTGAATCGAAATGAACCGTTCTATCAGACGAGCGGTGAGCTGATTAAAATATAAGATCCAAGCAGAGGGGAATGAGAGGGGTTGCTTAAGATTTGTGATTTACGACAACCGGTGTTTTCAGAAGGTGCACACGGTTTCGTGATAAAAGCTGTTTGGCACAGTGTGATTATGTATAGTCTGGATCAGCAACACAAGATGTCCCAGTATTTTCTCTCTTTTTGAGCACATCAACCTTTCAATTAAGCCGCTTCGTAATTGGCCTGCAACAAAAATACTCTTCACCCACGTATCTGAAACCATGCACTCCCGTGTAGGCACTGTACTGGAGCACTGCTGTGCCTGTTCCTGGCTCTAAATGAAAGCTGCTTTTTTTTTTTTCTGATTTAGGAGTTGTTTCCCTCCTCAGTCAACAAACTGTCACAGAAAAGTATGAATTTGTCAGAAGCTTTTTGCGCTTTGTTTTGGATCTTCCCACTCTAGAATGGAAGTGTCACCCCATGCCATTCGCTGTCAGTCTGTGTGTTTTTCATTATTCAGCCAACAACACCCTAGTGGTGTGCCAGCCAACGAGCACAATATCGAGCTTCAAATCTCTTCATCTGTGGTGAAAAAGGGCAAGCTAATACACTGGCTTTAATGCTGGAGGTGCTTTATCTTAGCACAGACCCAGATATATGGGCTGTGCTGCCCAGTGTGCAGTGTCCTATTGTCTGTGGCACAGCTTGTGAGTGGAGACTATTCTTTAAGTGCGTGTGCATGGCACACACATGTGAAAGTGTTATGAAAGTGAACACACAACCTCGTGTGTGTGTGTGTGTGTGTGTGTGTGTGTGTGTGTTGTGTCTGTGGGTACATAAGCTGGCTATGGAGGTCACAGTACAGTATGGCGCCTTCACTCTGACAAGTAAACATGACCTTTGGTGCCACAATGAAAACAGCCATTCTTTATGACCTTGTGGTGTGTTATTGTGTGTGTGTAATGTTGCTGCCTTATTACTTGCGATTCAAAGTTAGGTTAAAATGCGTAAAAGTTTGGATATTTTGCATGTGACTTTGTGCATTCGAAAATGTGAGAAGCAGCGTTTTTGCCGCCTTCTGTCCCCAAAATGTCCATATCCCAGCTTCCGCTTTACTCGGATCACCCGCTCTGCACCCCCTCGTGCTTCTATAACAATCAAGAAGAGCCACATCACAAAAAGCACCGTCCTCAGCGACTGGGGAGGAGCCTTCTCCGTCCGCCCCTGGTTATCTTCAGCTGAAATGGAGTTGCGTTGGACATTTCTAGATCTAACTCTGCTCGTCTTTGTCAGCCAATAGCTGACAGACTGGGTGGCTCTGGAGCTTACTGTAATGGCGGGTCACTGGCTACCTTCCACTTGCTATGATTATAATGACCTTGGTGGGGCTGGGGCTTGAAAACATTGGATTAAGGGGAAAGGAAAATGAGAGGAGGTTTCCATTTCGCTCTTGGCATAAAATTTGTGGGGGAATTTCTGCCAAGAACACCCCCTCCCCAACACACACACACACCCTAACATCACCACCGCTGCCCCTCAAGTTGATGAGGCTTGGGTGCACTGGCGACGTCGGGCGAGTAGAGCTCAAGCGAGTAATGATACACAGCCTTTAACTTAGAAATGAATTATAGGGCAGGGGAAAGGTGGCGGACGCCTCTCTCGCTGTATAGTCTTTGAGAGAAGAGGAACCTGCTTCTTCTTCTTCTTCTTCTTCTTTGTAAGCAAAAAAGAAGAAGAAGAGTCCAGCTGCCTTTTGTGTTTCATTTAATAGTAACAGAAAAACACTGAGAGTGATGCGAGTTTGGGCAAGGTTTAATGGGCCTGGTTTCAAAGAAGTAACTAAGCCTCAGGGTGAAGATCAATATTTATACCAAATGTTAACCTTATTTGCTGCTTCAGACAATTGGCTCAAAGCACACAGACTACAAAAAAAGAAAAGGGAAAAAAAAACATTTCTTAAGAAGCAAAACTCTGTGTGGATCTGTTACTTGAAAATAATGTGAAATGAACGCGCTGTAAAAAATTCTGTTTCACATCCTGTTGAAGGCATCATTTGAAATGCTAACTGCTCTTTACACAACCAGGCTAATACCTTACTGAGTGGGTTTGTTTGTTTGTTTGTTTTTTTTGGGGGGTTTTTTGGTATTATGTCTCTCTTAGATTTTGGTTATGTTTGTTACTCGAGAACATCTGAATGCAGGCATGTCAATTGAAAACTCCTAACACTCGGGTTCAAGTGTGTTGGTCAGTGTCACGTTGGTAAAGCACAATGGAGTTTTTTTTTCGTCTTTTTTTGTCGTTAATTCAGTTTCTTTTCACTTTAATTGGATTTTATCACCAATACAGAAATCAGAAATACAATACTTTGAGACACAAAACCACGAGCCTGGATTTCCTATGACTTCTTTTTGCAGTAAATACAAGTCTGGGCTAAAGCAACATAAAGACACACAGCATCACAGAAATTCATTTTTTTGTATGTGTTGGGACAGAAGATGAACAATTGTGCTGAGATTTCTGGTGATAATTTGACATGTTTACGAAAGAAATCTGTTTTCTTGGAAGACTGCGTGCACTTACGGTTACCTAGACCACAGCGTGCTAGTCAAACCAAAACTACAAGGCCTGCTTGGATCTTTGTGGATTCATAGCTAGTTGAAGCACCACACAATGACAAGTGGTAAGCCAGACATAATCCTTTTGTGTCTAGACACACTCACACAAGTTATGCAGATTGTTATATTACCTCGCCAAGTCTTTTGAGGTTTCACGACCCAAGCGTCTGTGTGCATTTTTTTTCTTTTTTTTTTAATTAATGGAGGAGAATCATGCAAGTCGGTCTCTTGCATACTGAGAAGGGCTATAACAGTACCAAATGCTAAAGGTTGTAAATACAGGATGATTTGCACTTGAACTTCAAGCTCTTGCTGGGCTACAATGATAAAGCATCATGTACACATAGTAGTGTGACTGGAACATCGTCAGTAATGACGTTTTTATGTTAGATGGTGAGACTGAGCATCACAGTATTTGTGCAGAAAAAATATTAGATTTTTTTTTTTTTTTTGATTTAGAAAAAGAAAAAGCTCCCCAAACTTGGACAGTTTTTTTTCCTTGTGGTAATGCATTAATGTGCAGTCTTGGCCTGAGTTATAGGAGATTAGAAGATATTAGAGTTTTTGAAGATTGAATAAATATTATTCTTTTTCCCCTTTATTAAATATGTTTGAGAAAGGAAAAAGTCCTGTGCCTTTTTTCTGCATTTGAGTGACGGAGAGAGACGGGAAGCCCGGGGGGAAAGAGCGGGGTAACGACTTGTAGTAAAGATCCATCTGGCTGGGAATCGAACTTGGGACTTGGCTGACGGATGGTTTTTGTGCTCATGTGATACTCACCCAGTCACACTTTGGATCTCCCCCAGCTGGTTTAATACAATTCAGCGACATTTTTAGCAGAAGAACTGACAGAGAGGCGTGCCGCTCATAGAAATATAAAGACTGTTTAATAAAGAGTAAAGGAATGCATTTGACCAGTCACAGTAAACAAGCATTAAAAAGCTTACTGTTCGAGCCTGTGGTAAGTTAGGTGTCTTAAAAATAAATTCCGGTACAGTGTAACAAAGTTTAGTTCAAATTGTAACACAGGGAAAAAAAACTTGATCTGAAATGGTCAACTTGGAAAGGTTTTTTTTTTTTTTTCAGATGTGTGTTATCTAATCATTTCAAAGTGCTTTCTCTGAGCAGAGAGTCCTCTGCAGCACAAAATCAGTAGTCAGCCTAATACTTCAGTACAGTACCTGCCTGTCTGCCTGGTCGCAATCAGAACCCCCTCTGTGAGGAATGGAAGTGCCTCAGCCTTGGTAACGATTTTTCCCGTGTTGACAAGTCACAACATGGAGATCTACAGCTCGGAGAGCAGCCCTTTGGCTACGTAGAGCCCTGCTTGCACTGAGTAATAGCAATCTCACAGGAGTAGCAGGCTTTCAGCTGGCAGCAGTTCATACGGAACAGCTCGCCGGTGCAGCTGGGAAAGACAGAGCAGAGTGGAGAGGGAGAGAGGAGCTGGTGGTGGTAGCAGCAGTGGAGATGGAGGGAGGGAGGAAGTGGAGAGGAAGAGCTGTTAAGAGCTTTGGGCGGTTTCTCTGTTGTTGTACCACACAAGTGCATCCAGGCCCTGCAGGACAAGCCTTTAACAGGCATGAGGGATGGAGAGCATGAGAGGAGAGGAGGAGGAGGAGGAGGCGGCGGCGGTGGTGGTGGTGGAGGAGGAGGAGGGAGGTGGTGGTGATGGTCTGGGGAGCCGAAGCTGGCTAGTCGTGCCAGACGCTCGCTCTAAACAGGGATGTGATTTATTGTTTGCCTCTGTCTCACGTTTCACTCCTAGAAAGACACTTAAATTGCGTTGTTGAGAGATAAAGTACTTCCTCAATTGTCTTAAAAGAACGACCACCCCTGCGGGCTGTGAAGAATTTTTTGAGCATGTGGTACATCATTAACAAGTGCACCAAACTGGGAATATTTTTGGCACAAGGTGGCATCTTGATTTTGTTTTTCGTCTGTGGATTCCGCTTGGTTTATTGCTTCCTTTTTTTTTTTTTTTAACTGTCTATATACAGATCCTACTGCTTATGTATATTACGCATTAATTACCCACAAAGCTGCCTTTTAAAACTCTGTAATTCAATGTACGTATATTTCCTAGTGGGCTGGCCAACACGTTGATCTTTGTCACCCTTGCTGAGTGCACTCGGCACGGCACAGTGCTATGGGATGACCTCACTTCCTGTGTGGGTAGAAGAGGGCAGGAGGCCTCGTACACACAGACACACACACACACAGACATTCTGAAGCACAGCCTGGCTTCAGTTAGCCTTCAGCGCACCAGCCAGGCTAACCCCTCTCCCTCCATTTGGCGCGGACGCGTTTCGTCTTTGCGCATTTGGGCAGACACGAGCACGACGCGGGCTAATGTCTTTAACTAGCTGGTCTAACAGCTGTGTGTTCACAGCTTTTTGGGACATAGGATCAGTTTTATGGGAAGATTAAAAGTACAGAAGGGGGGGTCCGTCACAGACACAGGATAGTAAGACCATAAGGCAGTGACAGCTCTCTAGGGAAACAATATATCACCTCTAAAAGAGGGTGTGGAAGTGTTTGGCAGTGGGACAAAAATCCAGAGAAGTTAAAATCACTGATGTGATGGCATCTCCTGAGAAAGACATTGTCAGGGCGGCGTTAGGTTATTTACGATGTTGCTATTTAGTCGTTTCATCTTCTGGCGTATTAAAACAAATATCTTGCCTTTCATTGTTAACCAAGGGCACATGCTCACTTGATTCCGACCTTACAATTCTAAAGAGATTAGCAAATAAGTGGATGTTTTTTGAGTGCAGAGTCCAGTGGCTTATGGTTCTTTTAAAGAAGCCAAAACCATAAGTAGAAACAAATTAAGCTGGACAAATTAGTCGAGTCAAGTTACCAGCGGTCGGATGTGGGAAGCTAAAAGACAGAATCAGGTGGCTCAGCTCATAATTGCCCGTATGTTCCCACACCCCACCAGTGTTTTGACCGAGGTCCATGTTGGTTCAGATTGCCATGCCATTAATCCCTCGTACTCTACAGGGGAGTGGTCAGCGGCAGATGTATTTGCACTTCCTCCAGAAGGTTTTCTAGATTAGCCCAAATCCTCCCAGAAAAACCTTTTTAAAACCTCATTTGGCACGCACAGTCAGACTTTGTGCTCATAGCTGGCCAGAGAGCCGTGCCTCCCTCTACGTCTCATTCTCTCCGACTCCCCTGATATTATTATTTTTGGTTTTGGGGTTGTTTTTTTTGTTGTTGTTGTTGTGGTTTTTATTTTTATTTTTCGTATCCCTACCTTGTGGTTCTCGCAGCTTAGCCCCACGTCGATTTTTGGACTGGGCAGTGTAATTGTTTGGAAAGTCGGTTCTGTCATTTGCATGTAGCAAGCAGCCACTTTTCCAGTTTCAGTGGTTTGACCTTGTTGTACCTGCCAGCCAGAAATGAGATCATCAGAAGAGTAGACGAGAAGCTGACATCTCTCCTCCACCTACCCGTGGCTTTAAGTGATGGTTGTCATAGCAATCATTATGCCACAGAACAGACTCAGTGGGTGAAGGATGGCTTTGAATGCGGCAGCCTCGGGTCACAACCTGGTTATGACAGAACAGATAGACCTATGAGGGTTGGTTGCAGTACACAGTCTGCACAAAGTAAACAGCCACATACAAACCTTGTGAGGTTCATATGGATTTCAGGTCGAGATTGAAATTATTAAAGCAGTGCCACCCCCTTTTTTTTAATGCCACAAAGAAAGAGAGGCAGGTATTGGTGTAATGGAGAGGGGGAAGAGCAGCATGGGGCGAACAATGCCTCTCATTCCCATCAGCTGCCCTGGCCAGCATTTAACATGGAGATTGGAAACGGAATAAGCCTCCCCCCCCCATTCTCCCTGGACCTGCATGTAAATGAGGCTAGCGGTTAGCATTTCCTGCTGTGCTACAGCAGTTCTTCTCTCTTTCTTGCTCCTCTCCCCTCCTTTTTCTTTTTTTTTTTCTTAAGTAATGGTCTGAAAGTACTCCCCCTTTTCCTGGGTAGGAACCAGGACCAATCCTGATTAGTGTCCCTGTCCTAAGTGACAGGCTAAAATCCAAGCAAGCACTGCCTTGGGCGCCTCTGCCAAACAGCCTTCAAACCAATACCACCATATAAAAAAAGACACCCCCCACCACCTACCCCCCATTCGCAAGATTCCCTCCCTCCCCCTCGTCCTCCTCGCTCCTCTGCTCATTCTCCCCTGCCGTCCTTTCTGAGTGTCTCTAATAGATGCTGTCTCCATCGCTCTAACACACTGTTCTCTCACATACATGCATACATGCACATATAGAATTACCTCTCACTCTTCCCTCCTCTCCACCTCACACCAGAGCTTGCTTTGTATCCCTGGGTGGACTGGCTGCTATAGAGCCAAGTGTCCCTTTTGCCAGTAGGGTGATTTACAAACAATACATGGACGCTGTACACACTCCCACCTTCCACCCTCCTACACTCTCTCACTTCTCTTCCACAGACACACAATCACCTCTGTGAGGAGCTTCAGTATGCCAGAAAACTACGCAGCAGGGTGATGGCCTGTTCTTTTCACACTTGTTCTAAAGAATGTACCCTGGCTTCTTCTGAAAGTTAGCGCAACACGCACGCCTCGGTTTGAACGAGGTTAGTTTGTTTTAAGCGGAAGAAAAATTGGTGGCGTCTGACTTGTGTGTCAAGTGGCTTATTATTGGTCGTTTTCAGCACCACATGAAATGATAATCTGCGCTCCATTTGTGACAATTTTGCCTCATGCAGACAAGCAAATGCGTGAGGAATTTGTGTATTTCATTTGAGGAGTTGGGATGCTGTTGCAAGTTTGGAAATTAGTATACTTCAAAACCTTAGTATTTGTCACTAATTCCTGTGTACGTTATAACTGTAAACCAACCGAAGCTCATCACTCTGCTTCTGTACTTCACACGTTACAATAATATGTGAATTGTGATCGATCATGAAGCGGATGATCTAAAGCGTGATTGCCAGTGTGACTGGGCCTTTTACTTCACTGCACTTTGTACTAGGAAGAATTATTACAAGTTGTACTTTGTTTTGTAGTATAAAATTTTTTTTTTTGGGGGGGGGGGGGTTAGTCATTTTCATATATAATTCATATATAATAATTTTTATTTCTTTCAGTGTTTTTTTTTTTAAAAATTATTATATATTTGCTTTATTTTGCTATGCTTGTCTACAGTAATGTAAATGGTAAATGGCCTGTATTTGTATAGCGCTTTATTAGTCCCTAAGGACCCCAAAGCGCTTTACACAACCAGTCATCCACACATTCACACACTGGTGATGGTAAGCTACATTGTAGCCACAGCCACCCTGGGGCGCACTGACAGAGGCGAGGCTGCCGGACACTGGCGCCACCGGACCCTCTGACCACCACCAGTTGGCAACGGGTGAAGTGTCTTGCCCAAGGACACAACGACCGAGACTGTCCAAGCCGGGGCTCGAACCGGCAACCTTCCAATTACAAGGCCCACTCCCAAGTAAGAGGCCCAAACGAGGACATTACCCATGATCTGTCATATGACACTATATTAAGGTGGTTAAACTAAGGAGCTGGGCCAATGTGTGTCTCTGAATTATGATGTTTGTTTGTAGTTACATCAGACTGTGTTTCTTCCAGGTGCTTTGTCATCCGGTTTGTAAATGGATGGTTTATTAAATGTGAGCATTTTCAGAATGTACTTGCTCTTCTTTACTCTAAAAATAACACAAATGGATCATTATGCTATATTTCGAACCACTTGTGATCAAATTGGGCTGAGCGCATGTGGCCCATGAACTGAAATGAGTTTGATTAATGTTGTTCTTAAGTCAGTTATTCCTAATTAAATAATAGTGATGCTGTTAAAGCCCTGCTCTTGAATTGCTTATGACTTTTTTTCTCTCCCCCCAAAAATGAAAGGTTTGCGTTTTGGCTGACTTCACATAGACCTGCCATCTGGCTTTTCTCCACAAAAAAATGGAGTACTAAATTATGGTTCATAAATTTAGTTTTTGCATAGAGTCCGGCTGTATTGAGATTAAAGCCATATTGCAGTGCCTTACCCAAAGGAGGACTACAAGTAGACTATAGCAATGCAAATTAGAAAAAATGGTCTATAAAACAATATATTGCAACATAAAACAAAATAAAGTTGGCTCCTTCCATACCTCTTTAACCAAATAGCAATTTCGGCTTGTCAGTAGTTTTATTATTGCTGGGATTAGATGATTACTTACTGACATCTAGTTTTTAAAGACCTCAACCTGTTCAAATTTGTGGAAATTGTTATTTTGCCGTGAAATTTACACAGAGCCACGCAAAGAAACAAACCACTAAATTATATTTAGGGAAACCAAACCGCAAAGGTGCTGAATAGTAAATTTGAACCTTGACATTTGGCACTTCTCTTTAAAAGCTGTGGCGTTATCACATTTGGAGCAGTGAACAATAGTTATAGCTTTTGATGGTTTTTCTTATTCATTTTGTATAGAACACCCCATATAATTACTTTAACTGATAAGAGGGGTTTTGTACAGCCTTGTCAGACTTGAGATGTTCTTTTCAAATGGCTGCTTAGATTATTTACCAGCGCGCATAAAGCAGATTCAGTAGAAAAGCATGACTCATCCCTACTAAAAACACTACAAGCAAAGAAGATGCCATTCATATTAAAATAAAAAATTGGCACAAAGCGTGACAGTTAAAATCATCAACTGACCCACGGCCGCTAAGAAGTTGACACAGCCCTCTTAATTGTTTAAACCAGAGCCCTGAAAATCCAAATATCCTGGCTTAATTTCTCTCTTTTTTTCTTTTTTAAAATTAGTCAGTTAAACCCTCTCCTAGCTCGAATGTCCTTCTTTGTTGTTTTTATGTATCTAGCCAGAGTCAAGTCTATTCAAGTGGCTAGTGTTTCAGTAGCAACATGTTAAGTCAAGGACATTCAACATGTATGGCATATTTTGCATCCATATCATAGCTTTGTAAATGATCTCAGGTTTTAATTTAACATAACATACACAAAATATCCACCACTATAGGAAGCAAGTTCATCCACTGAACAGTAAGCGTGTTTTTGTATCCTTTACTCCTTTTTATTTGATGAGCGTAATCGCGGCAGCTACGTTTATCTGACATTAATGATATTAACAAAGTGACAGTCATGTCTTTGCAGTTTAGCTTCTGTTGACACTTTTGAAACTTTTGAAGCTCATTATGAAGGGAAGTCTTTGATCAAGGACTAATGATTATCTGATAGGCAGTCAGCATTTGCACCTTACGTTCGTGTGCAGTTAGAGAACTCGTTTCCACTGCGCCTGCACTGGTGGCAGCTAGCTAATTGTTATTTGTGCTAAAATTGTAGGGTAAAGGTAAACTACTTAGACAGTTTTATATTTGTAAACTGGTCTACATTAGTAGAAATGTACATTTCAGATTTGGATTCATCCCTCCATAACACCTGCTGCCACTGATTTCTCAGTCCACTTATAACTCTTTTCCACAATCCAAGTCCCACTTAAGTGTGGGTGGGGCTGTCACAGCAAAGTGGCCTGAAAGTCTTTTTGTATGTGACACAAACAAAACACAACAATGGAGGACATTGAGGCGATGGTATACTTGCTGCTCAAAAAAATCTGTACCTTGGCATTACTGCAGTGTTGGTTTGTGTGTAGCCATTTCCATCGGTTTCAAAAATGGCAAATTTGATTTTTGTAAAGTAGTCGATCTCATGACATGCACTCTGTTTATGTCGCAAACCTTAAAAACAAGTCCAGTTGAGTCAAGTCGAGTAGGTGCTAGTGGAAAAGAGGTATTTTTGTATAATTTGGCATACCTCAACCTTTTCTTCCTGTTTCCCTTCCTTCTTGACAACCACCCTTCCACTGACACCATCTCTGATGAGGCCTCAGTGAGCAGTAGATGGGTTAAATGAAGGTTCGACCCCATCTCTCAGAGCCGATGTGAGTTTTTCACTGGATTTTTTTCCCCCCTTATTACTTAAGGACAGGACATTGAAGTACTGTTGCCTTTCAGTTAACTATTTGTAGATAATTGGCATCTTGTTACAATGTTTGAATAGCTGAGTATGCAAAAGTCACCACAATCATTCCTTCCTGGGCATCAGGCGGCATTGATGGTATAAATGGAACGATACCATCTATATGTTGTTTCAGAGCTCTCAGTTTACTAAATTAGGATCTAGAAAGATGAGCTGTGGAGCAGACAATAATGGTAAGAGCTTTTAATAAGGCGCAGTAACATAAAGCATTCGTCAGAGTAAGACGAGGTTGCGGTTGCAAGACATTTAAAATGCATGTGCCAGTATAATGGCCTGCTCTCACAGAATGGACAGGTTCTCAGCAGGGCTTGCATCTAGCCTTCTATACCATCTGAACAGCTGTAAACAATATACACAGATGTTTAGGAAACTCCAAAAAACAAACCATTTACTTGATTCGTTTTCCAGAATATTGATAAAATGATTGAATGGAATGATTTGCATTCTCGTTTCATCAATGCAGTTTCAACACCTCACATTACCTGCTCTGGATTCATAGTGCCAAATATCTAGCAGCACGTGCTTTGGCCCAGACGCACATTGAAAAAAGCAACATATTTACGGACATATTTATGTGCGACTGTGGCTCAGGGGGTTGGGAAGCGCATCTGTAACCAGAAGGTCGCTGGTTCGATCCCCGGGCTCTCTGTCCTGGTCGTTGTGTCCTTGGGCAAGACACTTCACCTACCGCCTACTGGTGTTGGCCAGAGGGGCCGATGGCGCTTCTGTCAGTCTGCCCCAGGGCAGCTGTGGCTACAACCGTAGCTTGCCTCCACCAGTGAGTGAATGAATAGTGGCATTGTAAAGCGCTTTGGGTGCCTTGAAAAGCGCTATATAAATCCAATCCATTACTGATTTCAGATCATCGAAATCGGCGTGTCTAGTCTGCACAATAACACACGAATGCAACACACTAACTAGAGTTTTTCTCATTCTTCTTTTTTTCCCCAGCGCTTTTCTTTGTCAACCTTTTCAAGACAGGAAGGAAAAAAAAGTCTTAAAATGCAATAACCTTGAGAGTGTTTGATAGTATAGGCATGGTGATTAGAAAATGCCTGCCTTTTGCCCACTCAGTTGAGAAGCGATTTGACAGTTTCATGTGGAATAGATGTTTCACATATTCTAAGCTGGTTCTTTGAACAGTGACAGATAGCAGACCCTGGCCTGTTCTCACTGGGTACTTCAGTTAGTATACAAGCCTGAGCTGTTTATTGTTATAATGATCAGTTTTAACATTTAGTGGGGTATTTTCGGTTTTCAATTACAGATGGTGTTCTGAAGTGTGTGCGTGTGTGTGCATTTTTGGGGCATTATTAACTCATATGAAGTTAAACTAAATTGGTTTTCATTTAGCAGAAAATAATTTATATTTCTAGTAGAAATATGGGCCAATATACTGGCAGATATTCACCTGGTTGACTGCTTCAGCCTATTGATGAATGCTGATGGTGACTGATGTTTGTCTGTTGTCACATCAGTTTTGTGTTGTACAGATGCAGTGCTTGATATTTGTGCAGCGGGCTACAAAGACCTCTGAAATGATGTGTGTGTGTGTGTATGTGTGTGCTTTCATTTATCCATTTCTTAAACTGTTTCCTTTACAAGATTAAAGGTTGTCTCATGAGTTTGATGATTTTTAATTTGTGCTTAATCAAAGATTGTATAATAAAGGGCTAAAAGTGTTGATATATCCCTAGTTTAGAACAAAGTTTGTTAAGCCAAACTTTCACACTTCTTTTAAGTACATTCATTTATGATACTTATGTTCAGCTGTCATAAGCAACTGCTTATATAAACTTTGCACATTGTCAGTAGAATCAAGTCAAGACCTATGTGTTTGTATGGGGTTTTTTTTCTCCAAACGATATATAGGATTGGAGAGTATTTGTATTGAAATAACTTGATGTTGAGCTACATAAAGCTTTTCTCGAATAAAGCTGGCCATTGTTTGCGTAAGTCGTCTCTCGTCGATCCCAGAAGTTCTCCTGCAGCACAGAGTGAGACACATTGCCTGTGAAACAACAAAGGAACAACTTCACATGTTATAACGACATGCGTGGCAGCATTGGCAAAGTTCATTGATTTGTGGAAATAACACACTTGAAAAGAAATCAGTCTTTTCAAAACCACCCTGTCTCTGCTGGCAAAACCAGTCACTTTGACCTCATAGAAAGCACAAATTGTCTCCTCACTTTTGTGCTATAACACGTAACATCAGATCCAAACTAACCTGTTAAAATACAAAGGTCACGCATGAACACAAGCGAACCAATCAGCAGTGTGTTTCAAGCTAAAATGACTGTTTTTCTTGTCGGGATCCTATGTTTTGTGTATGTCTGCCTGCCTGCCTGGGGGGCCGTGCCAACTGCCATCAAAAGGTAATGTGCACTGTGACGATTAAGCAGGAATCTCATACTGCATTAAAAACAGTCACTGAAATGTTTGCTCTTTTAAACATCATAATTAAATATATAAGAAGGATTTGCTTCTGAGAAAACGACTGCTTTTAAATATGAATGTTGGACATTTGCGTTCTCACATGCACCTTTTGTTGGTTATTATTTAGAGTTCAGGGCTACAGCTTTATGCAGGACCCTGTACAGTTCACGTTAAACTCGGACACCATCTGACCGCCTCTAACCCCAAAAGGAGTGAAGTATTTGCCCCGGGTGTTGCTCCTTTTTATGTTTTTGCACCATTTTAGTGTCACATTGACTTTTTTTTTTGCATTTTAAGTTGACTTTTAAAGTGACTATAATAAAGATTTCTTTCCTTTAGGGATGAACTTGTAATGTTTCAGCTTAAAGCTGCAGCATGTAATACATACGTCTCCCTCCAGCAGTTTAGGCACATAGCTTCGAGTACACATCTGAGGTTATGAGCAAGAACTTTTTTTTTTTCTTTTCTACGTGAGATGCTAAAAATGGAAGGGAAAAATAAACCAGGATGTAAAGTGCACTTCATCTGCATTGAGGAATTTCAGAGGTCTCGGGCTCTCAGTCGTCTCATTCTCTTCCAAGAACACTTCTCCTTCCTGTTTCACCTCTGGCATGCCGCCCAAAGTACCCACAAACCACGGAGGCCAAGGCCGAAAATACACAGATGGTAATTTGCGCTACATTTCAATACGACTCAACCACCATTATATATAGCACTGCTGTCTGAACCCTGATCCCTACTGAGAGTATCACCTCACCTCAGATTCCAGCTGAAAGATGGGCTCTTTATGTCTTTGTCACAGACACAAACACTTGGGTGGAATAGTGCAGGTAGCTGGAGAGGCGTCGATTCCGGATTTTTATCATTTTTGAACTGAATATCTGAATGTCTAATGTTAATCTTCATTAATACATGGGATGACATGTCATGTAAAGACATCGTGTTACTATAGGGTGAATATCTTGTTCCTAAAAAAAAAAAAAAAATTCTAACCCGTGACCCCTGAGGGAATGTTTTGGTTTGGGTCCCTCAGTTCGCTTGGAGGAGAGGATGGCTGTAATAAAAAGTTGATTTGTAGCTGTGCTTGTATCCTATGATAAAATGTTTGTGTCCAGATGAGAGTGGTTTCTTCCAGGATGATGATGCCTTCATCTGTGCAGTAGGGCTGAACGATTATGGAAAATAATCTAATTGCGATTTTTTGCCCCAATATTGCGATTGCGATGCGATATGCGATTATTTTTTAAGGTCTTTGTCTTCTGTATTATTAAACAAAGACAAGCAATACATCATATAGTATGGCCAATACTATATTACATTAATTTTAAACTGTTCTTTCCTGGAAGACAGACCTCTGTTATGATGACATGAGGTGATGCATGAATTGATGACTGACATTTTTATTTAACTTCTTCAATCACAACAGTATATTTGAACATACACAATAGTTTATTTTTAGCTTACAAACATCTGAGCATAAAGTGCTGACAAGGAACCCTGGTGTAAACATTAAAATGAAAGTCAGTACAATGTGCAGATTGCAGAAATATACATAAAAAAAATCAGTGGCTTTACCACACTCAGTTTTTCGACATCTGTGAACTACTAGACAGTCATTCAATTAAAAAATAATATTAAATAAATAAAACTAATAAATAAAAAATGCACACATCTTACTGATCTCTGCAGTCAGTAACATTACACATAAAGTGCAAACATAATAGCAATTGTATAAACACACACACAAACACGCCTTTAAAATTTAAAGGCGTGAAATTGGACGGTCTAGCCTTCTGATTAGCGTCACCGCTGTCTCGGTGGAGTTTAATAAACTCGGCCGTCTGCTTCTTGCTATCTAAAATATAACCAGACACTGGTGTAAATTCTCGACTGTCTCATACTTCTGTTTAATCAGTTTTCTGTTTGACGTTTAGTCAGCTGTGTGAAAACCAAGGAGGAACCCACCCGGGGGATTAATAAAGTTTTATTTTATCTAATCTAATAACTTTAATCTCAGCCAAACCGATTTACTCACGAACAAACAAAACACTGAAAAAAGCCCAACAATAACGTTTTTAGGTTGTCTAAGTGACTTATATATTACGTTTAACCCGAGCAGCGAAACTCCGCGGTGATCTGAAAATGATGTGCCGGGAGTTGTGCCGTTCTTGGCCGCATCAGTAATCCTCGAGCTCTCGGCTAGCTGTCGAGCTAGCCGGAGGGTAGCAGACGCCTCTGAAAACGTCGAAGCACTTTTGCAAATATGGGATATCTTGCTAAACCGAGCAGATATTTGATGTTTACACAGCTACTTTCTCGCCTGAAAATATGTTAAAAGTTTATTTTGTGACCCAGAAAGATTAGTATGAGTAATTTTAAAACTTAGTAGCGGCCGCCATTGCTGGAAACTGGAGTTTGGCTGGGCCGCGCTATGAATTCTGGGATATGGTAGTAATTTGGACAGCCTTCGGCGCGTCGCTGTGACGTAATCGGTCTACAAATGCGGCCTCAGGAGGATGCAGCCCATGAATTTGGACATGTCCAGAGTATAATCGCAGCCTTTGCGGTTAGAAAATTGCACTTGATCATGTCGCGATATTATCGCAAATGCGATATATCGTTCAGCCCTACTGTGCAGAGCATCAGGGCTCACTGATGAAACTATGATCTCATCTTAGTTGAACATGGACACGGTGGTGTCCTCCATCACATTCTCCTCCACATTGTTGAATCACCACGAGAAAATTAGTTGATCAGTCCTTACAGTAGATTTCTAGAAACTAGTCACTTTATGATGGTCTTTCTATTTGTTTAAAACTAGTTATTTAACATGTAAAAACTAGACTAGTTAAATGGCAAGAGGTCCATAACATGATTTTAAAAAAAATAGGCATCTAAATGGGGCGTGTGCAAACTAATAATGTAATGTAATAAAAGAAAAGTGCACAGCTGACATGACTCTGTAGAGGAACATACAAATAAACACAATGCATGCAAAAGCAGTGCAGAGGCCACCTTCGTCTCTGGTCCCAAGCTCATTAAGGATGGATTGAGGGCAAAGTGGAAAACTATCCTGTGGTCAGTGCACAGTTTAAAAGCCAGCACTAGTGATATAGTAGCAATAGTATGGGGGTGCATCAGTGTATTTAGCACGGGTAACTAGCGCATCTATGAAGGCACCAGAAGGATACATGCTTGTTTTAACAATGCAGCGCCAAACAACGCTGTAATCGGCCTGCTTACAGGGAAGCTCTGATCTATGACATGGTTCAGGGTTTGTTTGTTTTTTCTGTTGTGAGCCATAGTACTGTCAAAAGTACAAAAACATGTGTATACATAATCTAAGTAAGTTAGTCTCAGCAAAGTGCACAAATACAACTATGTTAAAACAAATTAATTGCTGATGATTTTTTTTTTTAATTAGTTCGATATAATCGTGATTAAAAATGGTGCACGGCAAGCAACATCTTTGGTTATTATACATTTGATCATCCATACATGAAATTAAAACCAGCGTGCGAGATTAACTAGTGACACTAGAAAGGACTAGGATAGGACAGCAGTGCTGTGATTAATTGTTCGAAAAATAGTTAGATGGATCATTACACTATCACTTTCTTTTCTAGCACAGGCTTGGGTTGGGTTTTTTTCTGTAGCTAAAATTTCCAGATGTTCCATAAATGCCTCAAATGTGAACCTAAGAAGATCTAATGCGAACTAAGGTCACGTTAAAAGTGAATTCTAGAAATAGGTGTGTTTTTATTTGTATTTTTTTTTTTAGCACTACACAACAAATGCCTCCTTTTCTCACCTCCATCGCCTTTGCTTTGAATAATGCTGGCATTAAATTCAGTGATCATTTTTATTAAAATCATTTGGACATTATTTTATCAATTAAACAGATGTTTAAAATGATTTCCAAGTCAATGTTTTCTGTTTCAGTTGACATCATTTTTCACACTGTTGCCACTTTTTTTCCCCTTTTGTTTTGGAACCGAGCTGGAATTTTAAGAAGTCCCATTAAACAGCCCTGCCCCTGTTTGACACTACAGATTATTTTAAGATTGTTAAGCGGTGGTGTTGCTTAACATAAAGGACAGGCACAGTCTTACAAGTTCATTTAATGTAAATAGGAGGCATACTGTCCTGTATGACATTTCGCCTCAGTAATCACTGGTATTGCCTGTCGCCTTGTTGGTTGTCATGTTTCATCAACTTCCTAATGGAAACAACACGATGAATAAACTCGATGGAGTGATGGTCATGTTGCTCCTGCAAAGGAACATCAATATTCAACCGATTTACAGATGTGTCCTTACTCTAAACACATGACACCTTTCTTTTTCTTTAAACCTTTGATTTTATATTCAAAAATGGGAAATGGCAAAAGAGCCAGGATCTGGATTTGTAAAAATTTAATTGATTTTTTTTTTATTTATTTATTTTTTTACATTTTTAATATAAGATTTGTCTGTTTAGAAAGGTACTGACTTACATGTGTTTTACACTTGTTGACGTTGAATCAAACGTAAGTCTAATGTTTCTAATAAATGTCAATGAAGTATTGTGTTAACATTCGGTTAAATCATTACTCCTGCAGTCTTCTCTTGCTGTTATTCTTCTTCAAAGTGAAAACTTTTATAAAATTGGTTGGTGTTTGGGAAAAAGACACGCATAAAGTAAAGTATATGACAAAGTGGCTAACATCCTGGTTACACAACTGAGACTACTTTACTGATTACAGGTAATAATGAATAACAAAATAAGTAATTTCTACTTTTTTTCTTTTCTTTTTTTCTTTTTTTTTTCTTAATTCGGGGGGGGATGATTTTGACATAGATCAAGCAAGTGAGAGTTTGTGGAAAAAGGAAAGGGAGGTGATCCTGATCCACTGTGTTCCAATTAATGGAATTACCTTCCTCCTTGGGAGGACTGTTAGTCATTTGCAGAGACGTGAAGCAGTCAGTAGTGCATCTCTCCCACCATATTGTCCAGCGAGCACTAATAAGGTAGCCCTGACCGCCGGGCTTGCTCATTAGCATAGCCCGCGGCTGTGGCAACCCCCGCCAGGGTCCAGCCGGACACTTAATTACTGCCCCGGCTCCTTCTTCACCACATCCATACTCCCTGCCTTCCTTCCTATGGCCTCACCCTGTGCCCTACCTCCTTAACCCAAGCACACATACCACGATGAGCCTCCCAGTCTTAGCAGGAACGAGAGGCTAATCATTTTGGTGATGTAAATGTGATGGCTCTAGTCTCGGTATGTTGTGACAGTCTTTCATGTTATTTCACTTTGTAGGGCTTTGCGGTCAGCAGTCTGTGCGATTTTTAGTGATTCCCTGACCTGCACTATCCTCCTCTCTCTAGCTCTTGTTCCTTCTCTCTCTCTCATTCTTATATTAGCTCATGGGCACGACTCTCCTTTTGACATCAGCGCAGTATTGATGCACCCCCTTCCAACCTTAATCGGCTAATGGCCTCCTCTTCTTGCCTGCCCAGTCAGATCAGCCCCTCCCTTTTTGCCATCTCTCTATCTGTCCCTTCCTTCCTTCACTGTCCCGTCTCCTCTCCCCCCCTACCCCGTTCAGGCCTGGGGTCGGGGAGGCCAATATTCATGCCTGGCTAAGCAACAGAGTAGCTTTGTGTGTGTAAGAGAGAGAGGAAAAAGGAGAGGGAACATGTTAGTCAGCAGCCTCGCAGAAGTCATGTGGTCGGTGACCTCTTGACCTACCTTTTACTCTAGTGTCCTGCTCTTCTCTCCTTTCTCTAATTCACACGCCTTCCTTTTATATATTTACTTATTTTTTTTAACTAGTGATCTTTCTGTGCGACAAGGTTAGCTGAAATATAGCTGGCACACGGTCTGTACGTCTACATCTGAGCACGAAAGCACACACATGCGTGCACAACCCTCTGACCTGGAAAAGCCTCAGCCAAAATAATCCTGCCAAGTTCACAACTGGAGATTGTTGACAGCTCTGTGTGGTGAAACAATGAACAACTCCACTACCTGGAAGGTCCAACTGTTTTTAGCTGTAGTTACGGGCTGTGAGCCTCCTGGTTTCTTCCTTTGACAGGTTAGCACAACAAATTTCTAAACACTGTACATGAAAATATTTTTATCTGCTCTGTGTGCATCTCTGGTCAAGCTCAACACTGTTTATTCTGGGAAGTCTTGAAGCCTTTGGCCCTCCCTTTAATGGAGTCTCAGGCTGGACTTGGACCCCTTTATAGGTCTGTCTTTGTCTGTCTATAATAAGGTGGCGCTATACATCTCAGTGGCCCAGAGAGAAAACTCCCTCCCGTTTTTGCCAGTGAATCATCCGTGTGTGAGTGATAACAGATCCAGACTGCTGAGCACCCCGCAGCTGTTTGTCTCAACATGCAAGTCATCCCCGCCATTACACCGCTAAATGGTTCCCTTTCAGTGGCAGACACTTGCCGCCTCGGCCAGTATCTCCATGCCTCCATCATCAAACCAGCCACCGTTGAGGAGCCGAAGCAGTTAAATGTGTATGTCAGGGGAAAAAGAAAAAAAGGAAAAGATAATCATGGGCAGGACTTTAGCAATTAAACGTGTGTTTGTTCTTCAAAGAATGTCTCAATGTGTACGATGGGCATGTAGCACTAGCTGTAAGTACAGAACTGGCATGAAGGCCCCTTAGAGCTGGTCTGGAGACCATGACCTTGGAAAATGTCATTCTGTCCACAGGGGTGGCTCGCCTGTGACACACAAAGCCATGGTAGTGAAGTGCGCACTGTAGCACTCAGGCAGAAGCCCAGTGGCTTAGTGTTGTGTGCAGCTGCACCTAACCCCGAGGTTTAAGATTGAACTTAGGCAGCAAGAAAGTTCAGCCTCAAAGCTGAGACCTCGGGTCAGTAATCTAGCGATTTCCCTCTAACCACATTACAGCCATTAGTGGCTCTTGCTGCTTTTCGCATGTCACATGGAAATGGGTCAAGCCCTGCCCTGCATGACTCACTGGCTCCTTCTCCCTCTGCCTCCCTTTATTCCTGTTAACCCTACTCCGGTGGTAAAATGGCTTCAAGCGGCATGGTAAATTGGGTTCACAATCGGTGCATTTTGGTGTTTTTCATTCACCTTAATAATAGTCTCAACAGACAAAGTGTCACACGAGCTCGTCAGTGCCATAAAGTGCGTCCTGTAATATCTTGTCAAGGTGAAGGCTACTAGGCATGTGGCTATAGGATGTTTGGAAAGCACTAAGGCTGATATTATAAGGTGATCCGTTGCTCTGCTTTTTGACATCTTCCTCTGTGTTACTGTAAAATGTAAGAAAGGAAGTGGGGATGTGTTTGAGATGAGAAGATATCTGGAAGTGTGCAGGCCCTGTTTGATATCTGTTGCAGAAGGAGAGTAGCGGTCACAGCGGGTTGTGATTGTGGTCACCTTTGCGGACCACAGCGAGCCATGCTGGCCAGATGTCAGCCATCTCTAATGATCCCTACAGGTTGCTGGGCTGGGTTGCCTGGCAACGATTTTGCCTTTGCCTGTAAACAAAGAGCGGACCCACCGGGCCTCAGCGAGGGTCGTGAAGGTGAACACAGCTTTGGTGTGCTTGGAAATGTATGTTGGTGTGTAAGACATCTTAAATGATATTTTCATTTTTGAGTGCCTGCTCTTCTAATGAATCTCAGCCAGTTTTTTGTTAAATGTTTCGTGAGCTTCGTGTGTTCAGTAACCCAAAGAGGAGGTGTCAGTTTTGACATTTTGTTTCACCCGGGCTTGGTGCATTTGACATATTCTTATGGAGGTTTGTTAATATGTATCAGGAATATTCACTTTTCTTTGTTCGCCCTTGTCTGGCAAGCTGTAATGTTTTGCTTATGAATATTGATACATGAAGTGTATATTAATGACCCTTGGTGACCTTAACCCTATCCTTATTGGCTCCCTGGTGGTATCCGCAGGCTCATGAATATTAATCTAGTTCTGTAACCTCCATTACCCTAATCTTTGCTGTCTAGCCTCCCAGAAGGACCCGTTGTCATGGTAACCCCTTTACTAGGCTCTTCCAGACCAAGGGTGGGAAAAATAAGGTTTAAAAAAAAAAAAAAAAGACAGAAAAATCTAAATTACTCAAACATCTTGGATGTGCCTTGTGACTGTATTAAAAAAAAAAAAAAAGAAGTTGAATTTGGGCTTTAAGTCTTTTTAGTTGTCTGCCTGCTTTTTCAGCTTTTAAAGGCTTTTTGACTCCCATTTAGGATTTTGCATTGTGTAGTTTGCTAATCTCTGCAGTGTAGAAGCCGGACTGTGAAAGCTTAACTGTCTTAAGCATCATAATTGTAAACCTAAGTTAGAGCTGTACGGCAATTGTTTAGCTGTGAAATAATCATCAGTCTTAACTGTTCGCTAAAGCAACCTTTGCCACAGTACTCACGCACTTTCATTAATTCTTCCTTTGGTTTCCTCTCCTCTTCCAGATGTGGACAGCAATGAGGAAGGAGGGCCTGATGGCACTGCTGTGGAGGAGGAAGGCTGGTTTGGGAACGCCTCTGACACGCGCTCAGAGTCGTCGTCTTTTGGAGACACCCAGGATGAGGTCCTCCTGCCCAGGGGCTCCTCTCCCGACGAACGACCTGGAGTCAGCGCTGGGTCTGGGGATCATGACACCTGCGGAGGTGACAGCTCGCTGGGTTGCCCCACGCCTGTCCATCGTGCCTCTTTGGAACTTCTTGGACTGGATGGAGGTGCATTCTCGGCCCAGGACACGCTCTCGTCTGTGGTATCGTCATTGTACGGCGAGGCAGCATCTCGAGCCCTGGGAAAGCCCCTCAGCAGCAACCTACGGCGCCTCCTAGAAGCTGGGTCGCTAAAACTCGACACCGGGGAGCTCCTGGGTCGGTCATCACGGGGAGGGGCTGGGGGCGACTCTCCTCCAATAGGTCTAGCCCCACCTTTGACACTCTCTCCATCTTCCCACCACGCCCAGCAGTTAAGTGCTCTTGCCCGAAAACTGGCCAGTAACAACAACAACAACAGTGGCTCAGCCTCACCGGCCTCCACAGCTCCTTCAGCCACCAACATCAAGCAAGAGCCCCTAGACCCCTTTAACTCTGTCACCCCAAGCAACGGCAGTGGCTTTGTATGGGCAGGTGTGGCAGATAAGTGGCCTCCAGCCAGCTGCTCCACGCCCTGCGGCTCCAGCCTGTCCCCGGACTCTGCAATCCAGAAGTTAAAAGCAGCAGCCAACGCTGTGCTTCAAGACAAGAACGCTGTGGCCTCCTCTTCAACGACATCTTCCTCCTCATCCACCTCTGCCTCATCTGCAGTGCCCACCCTGGGTGGGGGTGGTCGAGGAGACGATGTGGTGCGCTTCGATGCCTTTAACTCTCCGTTTAGCCCGCAGTCAGCTAGCTCCACCCTCGCTGCGCTCTCCAAGAAAGTCAGTGAACGGAGCCAAGCCTCGTCAACGGGCAGTGCTGCTACGGACCACCAAGCAGCGAGTTCCTTCCTCTCACTTGTGTCTATGACCTCCTCCGCTGCCTTGCTCAAAGAGGTGGCAGCCAGGGCAGCAGGAAACCTGCTGGCAGAGAAGAAAGACGGTTCCCCCTTGGCAACTACTGGGGTCCTCCAAGAGGACGTGAAGCCCCTGTTGGACAAGAACCAGAAAGCACCCACGCCCTCTACACCCAATCAGAGCCTAGAGTTGCTGTTGCCCTCTCCTCCTAAGGGCAGAGGGAAGCCCAGCAACCAAGCAGGTAATCTAAAAGCACAATAAAGGACTATAATAAGCATGGGAATCACTATAAGCATAATCAGATTAGTGAATTAATTAAAATAATGGTTGCACCAGTACGGTACAGTACAGTAGGTGCATAACTCCATATTTCTCTACTTAAAATATGTCGTTTTTTCTTCTTTAGCAAGAGAGACTTGCAAAATTATTAAAGTACACTCAAGTGTTAGATTGTGTTAAACACACAATCTGTCTGCTTAAAGTTAAACAAGACTGCTATGGTTGAATGTGCAAGCTCGTCTTACTGCAGCAGAAAATAATTCACGTCTTTTGACTGTCAGTTCAGTTTCTATATTTCCCCAGCCATCGTGTGGCCAAACATACAACACTATGAAATTCAAAGTCACACCGTTAGCAGTGCTAAATTATTACTTCGTTCTAAGGATGACTCCAAAAAGCGCGGACTCATGTCTCCTTTCCTTTTCGTGTAGCAGCGGCAGGTTCGCATGTCACCAAAAAAAAAGAAAGAAAAGAAATGCCGGCGGAGAAACAGAATTGTGAACTTCGGTGACATGTTTTCTCTAGTTTTGTAATGGTTTTGTTCTCACCTCACTGGCGCTGAAGCAGTGTGTAGTGTAGCCTCAGCTTAACTGTCAGCCGAGCAGAGAGCATAGCCGAGAGAAAACAGCTCTGGCTGGCCTTCTAGTCTGGGAAATGGTCTGTGGGCTCGACGGGGGGTTCCCGACTGAGACCTCACTGCCTTCCCAGACCAGCTCGTTTGTGCTCGGATGTGCGTGCTGCCAAAAGGGGGCCGTCAGTGTGTGCTCGGCACAGTGGGGAGCCCTGGAGTCCATATCCATCTCAGCAGCCTCCTCCTGGCTTCATACCCCACTAACCAGAGCCCTCTGCACTGATCAGCACAGCAGACTTAAGGCCAAACACATCATACTTTCCACTGACTGGATACAGATGCGTGCACTCTTTTTTTTTTTTCTTTTTTTCTTTTTTCTCCTTCACTCTTTCTTCTCTCCTCTCGTACACGCTGTCTCTCAGTTACTTACAAATGGGCACGCAGTATAATCTGTAAGAGCGTGCTCAGATGTAGACGTGCAACCCAAACAAGGGTGCACACACAGATCTCACTCTTGGACAGGCGGAGAGATGACTTCAAAGTGCAAGCTCCAGCTAAGTAGTCTTAAGGGAGAACAGAACGTTTTCAGGGAGATGGATGGGCACTTTTGAGGGATTGTGTCGCAACCCCGCCAAAACTAAAATGGCTGGATCAAATTGACTTCAGACAGATGAGGCAGTCGATGTAATATTCTGTGATCTGCATGCTAAAAAGGGGTCTGCTCTAACCCGGCATGCCGTCAAGGTCGAGCAGCACTGTAAAAAAAAAAAAAAAAAAAAATGCAGGTAGTTGTTTGGTCGCCAGACTGAAAAATGTGACCTTGATTATTGACTGTCGTGTCTTGTTTTATTGTAGACCCTCGCTAGTTCTGCTTTAAAACTGTATCACGCTGGCATGCTGTGCTTTCGTGTTTTAGGAAGAATCGACTCCCGTTTTTCTAACACGTGATTAGGCTTACACATGTTAAGCACTAAACACACACACTCTGCCTCCTGGTTTTATTTCTGCTTTGTTCGCCTCAACTTAGACTAAGCACAAGTCATTTCTGCATTGTGATCTCTGCTGTGCTTGGAGAGGTTGGGCCGCAGATGGTGGTTTATTGTTGCAAATAGGCAGTCTCGAGGTTTTACACCTCAGGTCAATGAATGGCTGAGCACAGTAATTTCACCAAACACTGATTACCAGATGTTTTTCAAGGAACGGCACTGGAATACTTATGAAGCCATCCTGACAGGCCCTTGTAGAATTTGTAATGCAATCATGCCTCTTTCTAATAAGACCAATTAAACAGTAATGGATGCCGGATATGAAGCCAACAACAATAATCGAGATACTAAAACATGCTAGAGTTTTTTGCTTTCATTGTTCCATCGCTTCCAGCTGGTGTTTCTCTCGTGATAGTTTTCATCATTAGGTGCGCAGACGTTGTCTCTCGCAGATCTGATCAGTGTCTGAGTAACTCCCTTATTAAAGAGGGGATTTGCATTTCTTTACAGTGGGATTGTCAAACATGGATCCTGCGGCTGAGAACAAGCCCACCGAACTGTCCATCCCTGATCCGCTAGGTGGCTTTGCAACGTATGAAGATCGTCGTTAACAAATCCAATTTGTTTTCAGCCAAATGCACTTAGTGCAGTCTTAGTGCAGTGGTGCCGGCATTATTACATATGGATCCTTTGAGATCAAATAGGATCAATACTTTTGGCAACCGTTGCAAGAGCTTGGTTCGCATTGCCGGCAATAAGTCGGACTCGTTCCCGGTGGGTGATGGGCT
>NW_005187423.1:3254992-3272371 GCF_000239375.1 Pundamilia nyererei | reverse complement strand
GCAGGGCTAACACACAGAGACAGACAACCATTCGCACTCACAATACTCACTTACAGTAACTAAATGCTTCGTTTAGCTAGTGCATATTCATTCATCAAAGTCCATCAACATCTTGGGACTGGATCTTGCCTCTAAATAAAAAAATAAATAACAGAAAAATAAGAATAATAATTCTTTGGTTCCCATCAAGGCTCTCCTGAGGATGGTGGCAAACCATTCCAGTGTCCTGTGTGTGGCCTGGTCATCAAACGCAAGAGCTACTGGAAGAGACACATGGTCATCCACACAGGCTTGAAAAGCCATCAGTGTCCGCTGTGTCCCTTCCGCTGTGCTCGCAAAGACAATCTCAAGTCCCACATGAAGGTTGGATTTTATTTTTCTCCTCTCTGATCTGATCCCCTTACATGTCGTGTTTGATCACTATTTAAATGTTTCCATTTCTCTTTTGCATGATTTAATACTGTTGCGGCTCACAAAGAAATGTAGAAATAAAGCAAAAGATGTCCTAAAGCTGTCTTCCTGGCGCCATGCAGTGCTGGAGATAAGGAGGGGTTTGACGCTTAAACCTGTCCCCATTTTTTTCCCAGGTACATCAGCACCAGGACCGGGGTGAGACGTTTCAGTGCGAACTCTGTCCCTTTACCTCCTCCCGTCACTTCAGCCTGAAGCTTCACATGCGCTGCCACCAGCACTTCCCACGCACAGACGTCAAGGTGAAAGAGGAGATCACCACCGACACGGAGGGCGAGGGCTCCCTGATGGGTGACGGCAGTTCCGCAGACATGAGAGCGACGGAGGTGTCCCCGCTGCACTCGGACGCTCAGCAGCAGACTTCCCCTCCAGTCGAGGCGTCCTCCAATCACGTCCACATCAAGGAGGAGCCACAAGAGCGAGACCTGTCCGTGCTCTCCCCTTTCAGCATCTGCAGGGACCGTGCCAGCAGCAGCGCCAACTCCCTGGACCTACCCGGAGTAGGGGTCGGAGTCGGCGTCAGATCCAGCCCCAGCGCTCCGACCACAGCCTCCTTATTCAGCCCTGACATCACTACCAAAACGGCCACTGACCTGCTTATGAAGCTTTCAGGTTAGCATAGATTCATTTTTTCCTACATTAAACGAAAGCTTTTTTTTTATAGTGCAGTCTTTACAGTGCTGCATTTAGTTAACGCTGTGCAGAAACGCATAGAAAAGCAGCTCACACAGACGCAGCGGTGGTGTAACTCCTGTAATCCATAATTGCTTTGTTTATTGTGGCGCTTTCTCAGCTTGACTTTTTAAACTCGACTCACTGCAGTTGCACTTTCATCAAGAGTTTTTCAGTTCTTCCAAACTCTCTTATGAAGACATCGGCGTTGATCTCCAGCTAGATGTTGTCTCCCCTTTGCCTTAAGTTTTGTTTTGATTCTTCATTGTCACCAGAAATAACATTCGTAAGAAGTGTAAACACTTTTTTATGCTTATTGTCTCAGGTCAAGGCTGCAGAATGTCTCTGAGCTGTTTTATTTTTATTTATTTTTTATTTTAAATGGCTTATAAAAACAACGAGAACGTAAAATGTCTATTAGTTCAAACATGCGGGGAATAGAGAGTTTTAGCTTTTGACAGCAGCACGTACACCAACGCATCTCAGGCTTCTTTTTTTATTTTATTTTATGGGCATTAACATTAGAAAACATTTAAAATTCCCATTGGTGTCATTCTTTAAACGGTGAAAAGAAACGTAACAGTTCAGACTATGTGCATCTAGTCGCACTGCACAGATGGGTTTTGGCATATGTGACTGAGCTCTTTAACTTATTGAGCACAGAAAAGGTGGTGTCATAATGCCACATGTATTCAAAGTAATTTCAACTATACTAAAGGAATTCAAACCTTTTAATCATAGTATACTGTAGTGTCTTATACATCATACATACATCATCCATTCATGATTTGTTTGTGTACCATACATTGTGGTACCCACACGACAATAGTGGTTTCTGATGCAGGTTTTGGCCTAACGTGTTCTTGCCTGTGCATAGGTATTTGTTATATATACTCTGTATTGCTATTGAAAACATAATGTAGTGAACTGATACAGCATCTTAAAATATTCCAGTAACATCAGTTTAAAAAAAAAAACAAAACCCTAGCACAGATGACGCTGAGATAAACACGGGAAGGTGAGATCTGGGCTTTAAATCCATATTCAAAAGCTGACACATTTCAATGATTGATACACAGAGTTTATGCATAAGTGAGAAACTGTTGGGCCCAACACATCTAGCTCATTTACTCACATCCTCCTTCTGCCCAATTCACTGCATGGGGCTAAGACTGCTCAGAAAGCCTTTTCTGAGCTTTTCCTGTCTCTTCTGCTTTTTGTTGTTGTTGCTTATGAATTGAGGACCCTGTCGGTAATGACTCAAAACATCTAACATAAATTGCTGGTAATCGGGCAAAGCACATCCCACTGTACGCACAACCAGGGTTGGTAGCAGCAGAATGGAATATATACAGGAAATTGACTTATGTGCCACTGTGACGCTCTTAATGCTTTATCTACTAGGAGTAACCCTTGATGCTCTTTCCTGAACTGAGTGGTTTCTGTCATATTTCGGTCATGTGACTGGGTTTGTATCACCTACCCTTGGAAAAACCTGGAAATTGTCTTTATAGATGTACACAGAGGTGTCAAAACCCATCATTGCTGGTACGAGGGAGGTCATCCAGTGTGGTATTTATGGGGGAAAGGGCAGAACCTTAAATCCAATAGCATAAAACATGCAGTTCATGCAAACATGCATGTTCTTAGTTAGTCCAATTTTTGGAAATTGCAGTTATTTTTACATATCAATACCCAAGTAAAGTTTCAGTTTTAAAATCATTTATCCAGTCAAACATAAATGCAGTATGATGGGGTGGTTTTTTTTTTTGTTGTTTTTTTTTTTGTTGTTGTTGTTGTTTTTTGGTTTTTTTGGTAAAATTGACACGTGCCCGGTGGCACGTCTTTAGCTCTGTGCATCTGGGCACTGATTAACTCTGCAAAAGCAGTCAGGGACTAAATGATTTGCTCAAGGGTACCTCGTCACTAGTGGTCAAGGAATTTATTTTCCTCGCCGGCATCTTGTCAGTTGTCACGGTTGGTGACTAATTGTAGATTCCTGGCGTCTTCCTCCTGCTTTTCCTTGCACGTGTTGTTATTATTACTGACAAATTCAATTCCAAATTAGCCAAAGGGATAAACTGAATATTTACCCAAGCGGACTTAAAGATTGTCGTCTAAAATAGAAGACTTCATATTGGCTGCTCTTGATAGGAAGTTTGTCCTTTCCTTCTTTATTTTCCTAAGCCAGCTATGATACTGCACTTTCTTGAACAAACTTAACAAACACGCTGTTCCCAGCCGTACGTGGCCCGACCCATGTTTAGATGCATTTCACTGTGTTGCAGAAAATATCAAAAGATGAGCTTGGAGAAGATGGCAAGATTGATGGAAAAAGGTTGACCGGGGTTCAGCGCCAGGGTCGAGGCGACGACTGCCACTCTTCCTCTTAATACTGTGTAATTAGATTGAGATCTTGAGAGTAAGGATGGGAGGGGAAAAAAACCCTGGGAACATTAGATTAATTAAAAATTTATGCATAATTCATAATTAAAAAGGAATTCATAATTTGAAATGATTAGCGCCCTCAGCGCCATCCTGTGACCCCGCCAGGATGCACGGGGACTCGGCTCGGCTTAGTTAACTCCCGCTCGATCTTGCACGCCCCGGCTCCACATGGATGCCCCCTGGGTGCCAGTTGCGCTTCACTCCCAGACTGCACAATCAAGCCCAGGCAACTCCCAGAGGAGCCAAGATGGCTCCCTGCAATGTCAGCCCAGTGTCAAGTGGCGGACATCTTAGTCGGGGCATCATTCAAGGAGAGTGAGGCAGGATATAAAAAGACAGGACGAGAGGATGTTGAACTTGAATGCGTGATGATGGGCTTTAATGAATACCACTTCTTTGATCACAAAGTTCTCTCCCTTTGTTGGGGGGCGGAGTTAAAGAAAGGAGGGTTATGAAAGTGGAAAGAAGTGGGCTCAGATCTTTATGAGACTTACCCATGCCAAGGAGCAGCCAGGAAAGGAGAGGTGAGGAAGTTCCTCCTGGGACCTCTAGACTCTATTTCTTTTGACCTCCCTGCCAACCCAGATTGAGTGCGTACACGAGCAGCTCATCCCTCCTGCTTTTACACTGCTGTCTCGGTGCCTCGATTCCACAAGGCCCTATGGAGGCGGGGTATTAAAAAGCTGCAGAGGGAAAAATTAAAAAAAAAGAAAAATGGGGAGAAAAATGAGACAGATAAAGTGACAGCAAGCAAAGGCGGAGGGAGTAAAAGGCAAAGAGGGAGTTGCATTGAGTTCCCCAGGCATAAAAAGCCAGTGAACTCTCAGTGACCTCTGACATAATAAGCATATCTCTTTTTTGGGGGGGGGGGTGGCTGCCCTGCTTTCCGTTGAGTGTTATACTGATACCCTTTGATTTTTATCCTTGCACACTGACACAACCGTTAGCTATCCGGTGTGATCCACATTTTGATTCAGAGATGAAAGCCACAGAGGCACTTTGAAATGCACAGCCCCTACCCTGTGCCCAGTGGACCCCGAGTTAATAATGACAGCGGGCACTGCACACCCTCCGAACACCCCCTCCACTCCCACCCCGCTGCGGTGACACAGGCACAACGTGCTTGACCCTGGCTGGGTGTGAATAATTGGTGTGCGGGGGGGTTTATAGGAGGTGTTGCATCTGTCATGATGCTTCTGCAGTTGTCTTATTTATGCGTTTCCTGGGAGAGCGACTCCCATGTGGTGCTTGGGTACAGTAATGTGACGCAAAAGCAGAATTTAGACTTGTAAAACATGCCATTTGTGTGTCATCCTAGCAGGAGATCGAGGTTTTTTGTGTGTATTTATGCATATTGAAGGAAAAAAGTATGCAGGAAAGATTCTGTAAGCCATTTTTTTGGGAACGTCTCATGACAGAGTCTTTTTGATTCCCTTCTTTTAAGAATGTCTAGATTTAATCGTATGTGTCCCCTGCTTTCCAGCTCTGCATGAGCAGATACAGGCAGGTCTTTTGTGTGTGACCTCTGGTCCATACATCCCCACTGCAGCCATCAGTATCACTGTCCGGTGTCTAGCACACTGTCAGCTTTTGTTGGGTTCTCAACCTGCCCCATGTAGCCCTGTGCTTTTTTTTTTCTTCCTCCTCTTCTCTGAAGAAGAAGAAAAAAAAAACAGCAGCCAATTGTCAGAGGGGGAGCAGGCCGGCGTGACAGAGGTGGAAAGCTAATGAAGTTATTTGACGGCAGCCCTGGCCACGGAGCTAGAGGTGAGGTGGAGTGGACAAGCGCCTGGCAGTGAGACAGATGAGGCGCAAGAGAGAAGCGTAGCGAGGGGGAGAGAAACGGGCAGGAGAACGGCGATGGAAGTAGCGTTGGTGGCAGGTGTCAGAAGGGTGTGATAACACGGAGACAAACTGATAGCATCGTCAAACCTGAACTAGAACCAGCGCAGGGAGCTGACACTGGACATTGGTGCGCGCATGCACAGACACACACACAGTCACGAAACTCACATAAGCGAAGCCCAGTCACCCAGAGATGCCCATCTCCTCCGCGAATCTGTGCTCACTTCACAGAATGATCTGCCAGGGACTGGATGCTCATGATGCTATTGTGATTGTGAATTTTGACAGACAAAAGGCCAAAAGTGTAAGCTTGGTGGTGTTGTTGGCTGAATAGTTCCTGTCGGTGCTCTGCGCTGCCTTTTTTTTTTGTTCTTGAGCCATCAGCTCAGAGGAGTAAAAAACAAAAAACTTGCCTACTGGATTAGGCTACTAAATTATTCATTGGGATCTGTAACATAGATTCTGAGTGGAAATGCGCTCTATTTATAGCAATCCAAAAGGTCACAGGAGTGGTGTGACTTTGTGTGTGAGTGCACGTCCTGGAGTTGTTTTTGTTCTCATGAGGCCGCCGAGGAGAAGGATTCGAGAATCCGAGCTTGCGTTTAGTATTTAGTTGTCAGTGGTTTAAGCGCAGCGACTGCCCGGGGTTTGAACGCAGCATGACGAAGCAAACGGCAACACAAAGTATGGTTAAATGTGAGTTTTTGTTTTTTGTTTAATCTGTGTTTGTAAGGCGCTGACCAAGTGCGCTGTCCCTGTCTGATCCGACATGGCCCAACACGCTTCTAATTAGAGGACGTCCTTCCAGGTGCTGACCAGGTTATACTTAGCCTGCCCGCTGACATCTGACAGCATGACATTTCCAGCTGGTGCCATGTGCGACCCTGCGCCACTGCCCCCCTGAACTTGAAGGTCATCGCCCCACCCCCATGTCCCCCCACCCTCCCCTCCCTGCTGCTGCTCACCCTGTTCCTTCTCAGCCTCTTGAACTGCAAGCCCAGCCCTGCCATTGTGTGGCACTGTGGCATCACAACATCACATGGGTGGTCAGAACGCCAGCACCTGTCCCCTTTCCCTGCCCTGTATCCCCTGTCCCTGAGCCCTCTATCCCTCCGGCATAGATCATCATTAATCAGAGGGGCCGGGGCCAGCGCAGATTGATGATGTGGGCAGGGGGCGGCAGGCCTGTGGCGGTTAGAGATGTTAGGTGAGACGATCGGGTGAGGAGCGGAGCAGATCTCTGCTGGGGCCAGAGGAGACTGGACAGCAGTCTGCCCAAGAGTGATAGCCTCTCTTATAGCCATGCTCTGTGTGTGTTTGTGTGTGTGTTGCAGATTGAGTGTCCATGCTAGGATGTACAAGCTGTTTCAAACTGTACAAGTGTCAGGGGTTGTGCCAGTAGATGTGAAGATGTGTTTGTCGCTGCACCACTTGACATTAGCACAGTCAAACAGTATTAGCATTCAAATGGAAAAATGGAAAGCCAAATTTGGTGTGGCTAATTATGAAGTTGAACTAGTGATACCTGCATAGCTCCTTAGCAGGTACTCAACCGTGGTGTCTGCTGGAGCGCTCGCAAATTGATTTATTGCAGATTGCAGTGATGTCCTTCTACAAATGAGTCATGTTGCTATGGGGTAAAAATGACATTATATACCATCTTTATTTTTGTAACTTCTGTCATGTTTGGTTATCATAGCAACGAAGCTGCTTCTTGACTCGCATATGAATTTGCCCCACATCACAATGCCACTATTGCAGATAGTGCTCACAAGTCACATGGGCTGATCTCTTTAGATTTTGAATAAACAAGATCAAAGAGCATGTAAACTCGGCTTTTTCACTTCATGCAACAGCGGGGGATTTTGATCCTTTAATACGTCCAATTAAGTCCAGAAGGCTTTGTAAGTTTTCAAGTTATTGTGTCCTCATAAATCAAACTAATATTGTGCAGTGCATTTTTGAATCATTTGACATAGTTAAAAAAAAGAAGAAGAACAAAACTATATTTGGAAATGAAAATGGCTCTAGTGACATAAAAAGGTTCAGTGAGGGATCTAGAGGAAGTGGTTTTTAATTTTGTGGCCAAACAGTGTGACTTAAATTTAAGTAACTGAAGTTTTGTGACATTGCACAATAATCTATTTGTTAAAAAAGTCCTCAGTACTCGCGTTCTTTCTGAAAAATGGTATAGTGCACCTGCACTTAATTGGTAGACAGTGGTATCCTTTAACCTTCTGTTCCCACAGCCCTGTATTAAACAGACGTGACGTGTCTTTCCACTAACAGTATGGTATATTTTAGGCAATATTTTTAGCTCTTCTTTTTTGTGTGTGTTAAAGCAGTTTTTATTTCAACCATTTTTCTGAGCCATAACCTGTAAAAACCTTCGCTTTAGCACAGGGAGTAGTGGAATGTGCTCAGAGACACAAAGAGAGGCGCTTGCCCTGCTGTTCTTTTCTTGGCGGCTATCGGAAGTTGCTCCATGTCTAATTATTAATTATTCATCTAAGGCGGATTAGATGTGGCCCAGTTTCTCTTGAAGATGACTTTAGAGCAGAGGGATCCATGTGACAGTTCAATCCCTAACCTAGGCTACACACAGCAAAGATGGCAGATAAGACTTCGGCTGATTGCTATCAGAACTGCTGGAATTATTTCATGTCCAATTATTTCATGTCCCCTCATGAAGGGGATTCAGATGATGTCAAATGCAAAAGGAAACGAGGAATCCAGACTTAAGGTTGAGAATAATATGCACAGAAATGAATGGGTTGGGGAGAGGGAAAGGCTCTGTGAGGTAGAAAAGAAAGAGGAGGAATTCTGAATTTGTTGTGGATACCCTTAAGACGAAATGAGATCATAAGATTGCGCCCTGGGTTTTTCCCCCCATATCGCGCCAACTGTTGGCCAGTATGACCTGTGATATCCCATTGTGGAAAATGTTGTCATTCATTTGTTTTTTTTTTACATTTTCACAGTGCTGCGTAAGTGACTTCAGCTTATGAAATGCATGTCAGGTGTTTTGGTCATGGCCTTCTTTGGATAATCACTTTTCCCTCTGATCTCTTTTGTCTTCTTGACTCCAGCGGCCAATCAGAGGGAGACACTCAAATCTCCGTTCCAACTGAAGGAGGAGCCCAAAGTGGAGGAAGCACTGAGCCCGAGACCATCCTCCCAGTCCCAGAGCCAGATCCAGCCAAGCTTCCCTACAACTTTCAGCCCAGACAGGCCAACGGTGGCTGCAGCAGCCACAGATCGCCCAGGGTCGCTGAAACCAAGAGAAGGAAGCCCCATGGCTAAGAACAGCTTGCTGAGCCAGGATATCAACGTTAAGGTCGCCTCTGAGCTGCTGATTAAGCTTTCAGGTAGACTATCTGCTTATCTATAGAACTGTAGAAATGCAAAATGAGCTTTATAGCTCTCAGATCGGTCTTTGCAACAATTGGCACAGTTCTGTGCCCTTAAATCTATGCAAAACACTAACTCTGTGGTCTTCAATATATATTTTGAATTCTTGCACTGTATTTCGTGAGTTTCAACAAAGCAGTTTCTGCAAACATACATATCTAAAAGAACGGTCACCACTGCAAGTAGTTCTAGGAAAGAACAGGTCACGCACTGTTATCTTGTTATTTATTGTACCAGTTGGCTGTTTATGTTCCAGATCAGCTTGGGAGGTTAGACGTAGGCCAAAGGTTAAGACGCTGACTGACATAAAACCCAAGCTAAAACTGAGGAGAGTATTACGGACCTGCAGGGGGATAATTGTCTTCGTTTTTTTGAAGCTTCTGTTTCACTTTTATTTTGTCTAGTGTCTTCTGCTCTGATGTCCCCCAAAACAAGGCCAGCAAATGGCAAATTATATAATATTATATAACCTTGCTTGCATTGTTGAACTTAAACTCAACCCTGACTTGCTCCTTGTTCCATGTCAGGCAGTTTAAGAGCAAGAGTTTTGACATGAACCACGTCTCAACCTGTGCGGACCGCTCTGACATCATGTATTGCAGCGTGATTTAGCCTTTGCCTCTTCTGGTTCCCTGCCCAAGGAAGCAGAAGATGCAAACCTGATTCCTTCTTTCGGAGTGTGTGCGCTGCTGCTTCTGCGCTTAGCATTACATAAATGCAATCATTGTTTTCAACGTACTATACGGTTTGTATCACGGGCTAAATAAAGTGTTAGAGCAGGTGCTTTTTTTAAACCTGCATCAGAATCTCTACTGAATGCCAGGTCCGGTTCAAGTGTGTTATGGACAGGTGTTTGTCCACTGTGGGCTGCTGGAGTGCGTCTCTCAGGCAGTCAGGAATGAAACAGGCTGAAGTATGCACCGACACAGCTAGCTTTTCCAACTACATATGAGCAGAGTGATTCTTTCCTTATTGATTGCTTAATTGCAGTGCTCACATTATGTGTACAGTGCAATTGTTTTTCCTTTACAAGTATAAGAGGAAGACAGGCGGTGCAATCATAAAACGTACAGTGTGGCACACTCGTGCAAGTATGCATCCACACAAAGAAAACAAATGGCTGTCTGACGGTGGCGCAGTGGGGTGTTGCTCCATCCGTGGCTCTTCATCCTGTGCCAGTACGTGCACGCTTGACAGACACCCTCACTCACACACACCGGTTGCCATTGTTCTCTCTGGGTCGACTGGTGTTCACAGTGACTCATGCTGGCTGGGAGCTCTGTGATAGTACACGTGTGCTGCTCCAGTGCCTGCCCCCAGGTCACGTTTCCGTGTGTGTGCATGTCTTTGCAGAAGACAGGGATTACATGATTGGCCCGTGAGTGTAAACAGAGAAATTGAGACAATGCTTATGGGCTTTATATAATTCCTTCACTGTACTCCCTCTACCTGTGCTCTTTGTTTCATCACTGCTCTTTCCCGTCCCTGTGCTGACGTTATCCTGACAGTTTATTTGGGCTTCAAGCGGCATGACCAGCATTTATCCCCTCCCGTTACTTACACTAGCTCTGCAAGGTTGACCTAGGTTAGGGAAAGATGCTGCAGCGTTCATCCGTCCGCTGGCTCCCTCTGCCCCCTCACACAGTCCTCAGAGCGCAGTGCCGTCCATTGCCATGGCAACAGTGGGGGCGGTAGATGGAGAGGGCTGTCTAGAGTGACAGCCTTGACAAGAGTCTGGACCCTCAAATGACCCTGGGGGGTGTGGAGGAAGGGAGGAAAAAGATGGTGAGGAGGAGGAGGGGAGGGAAGCGGGTAAAGGTCATTGCCGTTACAGTCACGTGTGATTACGATCATGAGGTTCAAGGGCATCTGCACTGTAACCTTTCTCTGTCCCTCGTTAAAGGTCAGGCCAAGTACACAATAAGCCAGTGAGGGTACTCGGAATAAGGAAAACGCATCGGTATTTTAGGTTAAAACATCCTTGTCTGTCTGTTAAAGTGTTTATTTCCACATACTTGTATGTCAGTACAGCAAATGGACACAGCCTAATTAAATTTCATCTGCTCGGCTTTCCTCGACCATGGCATTGGACAGTCAGAGCAAGTAGGGTTGTCATCATTACTGCCCATTGTGCTGTAACATAAGTTGCATCATCCCTTTAACTAGGTCACATCTTCTCTTCGCGCTCTCTCTCCCTCTTCCTCTCTCATCCTTATCAAACATTTGTTGGTCGTATATAGTCGCCTTGCTAGTGCTACCTCCCCCACATCTGTTTAAAAACCAGGCTGCTGGTGTCTGGGGGCTAATTACGCCAGGCTAAATAGTCCCTGGCGCCAGCGGCTAACGTGTCCTAGCAGATGGGCACTGGTGTTGCAGGGCAAGGGGAACATGGCGTCACAGGACGGGAGGGGGAGAAAAGGGGGGGCGATGTAGGGCCCTAGGTGGTGCCCTGGCAGACTGGCATCGTGTGGGTAACAGCCGTGCCTCCCACTCACCATCCAGCCACCCTCACCATAGGTGTGAAATCACACTGTACTCACTTAACTCATTTTTTTTTCTTCTTAGGAACAGGCCTTGCATCTCCGAGGACATTTTACGGGCCCTCTCCCCTCTCTAGTGCTCGTTACTTTGCTAATAAAAGTTGCATTAAGCAATTTTGACCACTAAGGAGCAGAAAGATTTAGAGCGAGCAGTTGACAGCAACACCCTTTTAACATATGAGGTTAGTTTTATTGTTGTTGTTATAGAAAGCCAGACTGTATGCACTCACTCTGCAGGAAAAGGGACAAATGCATCACACTGGAGCCTGTTCCGATGTCCATTCAATTTTAGCTATTAATATTTGCTGGCAATTCCCCTGGTTTGGTGGTCCACCTCTTTGATAGAGGGGTCGCTGTGATTTTAAAAGCTGTAAGGTTGGGCTTTTTCATCTGTGTAGCAGTATCAATTAACTGAATGTTAAATAATAAAAAAAGAAGCCTTTTCAGCTTTTTTCCAGTAGTAGCGGCAGATCTTGTAGCACTGGCCAAATCTAATTCATTGATAATTAACAGTCAGCTTCACCTGGCTTCCTAATTAATGGACTTGACACGATTATCTCAAATGCAGCAGCTACAATAACATGATAATGTTTAACCACAAATGTGGAACTTAAAGAAGGTTGTGGATTTGTTTACCTGGAAGAAATCATTTTTCAGTGATAAAATATTTCAACTATGGTTTTGTGGAAACGAACAAACAGTTCATTAATTTATTTATTTTTAATCCAATGAAAATCTCATTTTGACAAGCAAGCTTTTTATCCTCTTTGATTACATACATGGATACAGCTCACAAGGGACTTTTTCCATTTTTCCTCTTTAACTAAAATGTCAACAGATGTTTTTTTCTGCAGAATTTCTTCACTGGTGATGTGTTTCAGGATTTTTGTCCATGTACTACACATCTGGGCTTTCATTCAGTTCTTTCACAACCCTCCTTTTGTTGGTAGTTTTTCTGTTGTGGAGATTAGGATTATTATTCTGTTAAAAGAAACAGATGCCTCACAGGTCATCGACTGGCAGTTTCATTAAACAGTCCAGCATGCTGACCTTTGAGTCAGAGTTTGGAAAGTTTGAGTGTATGCTCTTCTTTTTAACGGCCAGCCTCAGATATGGAGACTCTGGTTTACTTATCTTCCTCTAGATCATCCCGCTTCTCTTCTGGTTAGAATCAGTTTGGTTGGTTATGTGAAAAATGTAATACACACCATGGACAATCTTTCTTTTTTGGCAGTTTCCTACATGGGCTGATCTGCTGTGGGGGTTTTTCTTACAAGACTTTTTGGACCTTTCTAAACTATAATTGTACCCACAGAGATATTGAAATAGCTGAATGTATGGATTCTTTTTTTCTCCTTTTTTTTAGCACATCAATATTTAGGGAAACAAATTGTTCATTCATACATTTTCTTAGACCAGGGGCGGGCAATTCATTTTCGTAAGAGACCACTTGAGAAACTGTTGTGGAAGACAACATTAAGCTGAACTCAGTTGTGCTCAATATTAATTTATATTAAGGTATCTTCTTATAAGCTGCTACTGTTACTGTAAAAGTAGATGTTACACTTTGTAATGAGAATGTGAAATGGGCGTACTAAAAATGCCAACATTGTTTCACTATTTATTCAACATTCCCAAAAACTGTTTTGAATAAAATGCGTATTTTCTTTCAATGACTCTATGCTATTGCTATTTTGCTTGTAGTTTTAAGTGGGAAATCTAGTCTGTTTTAGGCTTAAACTATTTAAAATTTGGTTCATTGTATGAGTAGAAAAGCAAGGGGCAGTCACAACAACAAGTGCAACGTCTGCCTTCCTTTCAGAGAGCTCTATTACTTTTCTTCTCATAAAACTCTCAAATTTCTGCTCTCAGGTCCCATATTTATCTTTAATGGCACCTCGATGAGCTACCTGACAGCTGTGTGGTAGCCTGTGTCACCATGTTCAGTCTCATCCTAGTTCAAAAGTAAAGCAAACTGTCTGTGATTTGGTGTTCTTGCTCTGATTAAGTAAACTAATTTAGTAATCAATTTCCATGTGGTTAATTCTTAGCAGTTGCTTACACCTTTCAGGTGATATTTCAGTCACTTTATCTTGTATCAGTTTCTAAAGTCCAACATTTTTCCCTGTCAGATTTGGACCTCCATCCGTTGTAACACCATCCAGTTTGTCCTATTTCAGCATGAGCCTATCCAAGCATGTACTTGTCATGTTTAGTCTCATGAGATGATTCAGACACGGCAATCTGCTCTCCACAAACAAAGTACACGCTTTCACCTCATACTTCAGTCAATAAATAATTACAAGTCCAAGTCTTGTTAAAAAATATAGGTTGTGCATTAATCTTTTTATTTTGTCTTAGGGTTTGTTTTTTTTCTCCATTTTTCCAGCGCATTTAGAGAGAATCTGCATTTTCATGCAGACATGCTAATTTAAGTTAGAAATAGCAGTCCTTCAAAATAAGAGCAACAATGTTGTCTTATGATTTCCCAGAAAATCATAAAAAGAAACTCTCAATAAATACAGTAAACCATTTTATTGGTGACTGAAATGTGACAAAGGCTACGATACAAGTATTTACATTTGTGTCATAATTTGCCATTGACTTGGGTCCAATATGGCCCACATACAGTGCCACTGTCTGCCACCCCCAAAAGCCTGAGTGTTTACAGGGCGAGAGCCTGGGTACAGCCTGGGAATTCTTTTAACTATCAATGTTATCCTGTTAAAGGGATCATTAGAAAATAAAGCATCCTCTACACCTACATACATTAAAAAAATAAAACCACACACAACAAAAAGACCGTCATTTGTTTATTTACTTACATGTCTGATCAGTATAATATTCATTTTGTTATAATGCATATTAGATACAAACATAAATACCTTTTATTTAAAAAGATGAGGTAATTTGAATGAATCCCAGCTTTGGTTTGGATGTAAAGAATGTTAAATATTTAAAACCTTTCCTCTTTCTAGCAAATAAGTAAATGCGATTGTAATTTTTCTCGTCACTTGCACGTAAAAGAATTCACTGTTTACTCAATATAACCTATCACAGCGTAATGCCTAAGCACCTCATTCTAATTCAAAACACTGGCATTACTGTACGGTATTACTTTATATTAAGCTCTACACTGTTCTGGCAGTGTCCTCACTGTGCCTCCTCAGTGTGGCCGCTCGCTGACCTCTCCTACTCCCGCCTTCCTACTTCCATATTCTGTCTCACTGGCTCCTCATCACTGCCTATAAGTTCTATTTACAGAAATGCAGAGTTGATTCCTTTTGCCCCTTGCTGGATGTGTTTGCTTCCTGAGTGCCTGGTAATATATGCAGCAGTGATTGACAAAATTACAGAGGAAATCACTTGGCACCTTTTGTCCTGACCTTTGTATGATAAGGCTTTAGTATCCTTACCTCAGCTCTGGCTTGTGTCCAATGTTTTTGTTTAGGAGTACTTCGCAAAGGCCCTATCTGGCTACTTATGGGCTGTATATCAAGCACGCTGCTCCAGAGTCAGATGTAGCTGCAGTATGCAACCGTTGGAAGCCTGAACTACTGCACACTGGCTGGTCGAGGATCAATTGTAGCAGCAGCTGTCTGTGAAGTCTGCAGGCAAGGCTGCTGTGGCTCCCACATGACATGCAGTCTCTACACTGCAGCCTTTGAAGCGCCTGAACTCTTCACCCCTGTCTGAGCAGGTCGGCTGGAGAGCAGCAGAATAGAGAGATTGAGAGAGCGAGGGATGGGGGCAGGGATGGAGAGAGATGTGGAATAACAGAGCAGGGAGAAGTGTAGACTTGGGTAACGGGAGGGGGAGAGGTGGAGAGGTTGTCATTTAGGCTCTAGCTATTCTTCATCCTTCTGTCCTTTTCCAGCTCTTCTTTCTCACTTTGCTTTTTTTTTTTTTTACCCTGTTACCCTCGGGTGCTTCTTTTTTCTTCTTCTATTCTAGCACTGTTTGACATTTTTCCCTATCGTTACCCATCCTCTTTACCTCTCTATCTCCCTCACTGCCTGTCACTCCAAGTTTTTATTCCTATGCTTTCATTGCACCAAAGTAGTGCAGTAAATTGACTGTGCATGTATTAAATCACTGGACTGTGTGAGTGTTTTAATCCAAGTGTAATTGTGCAACCTGTGCACTGTGTATCCTCAGCAAAACAGGCTCCCAGGTCCACACAGATTCAAGTTGACACCTGAGGCCAAAGGTGATCACTAAAAACAGAACATCACACAAATCCCAATCACTTCCAGTCTGACTCAAACACTGAGTGGAGATGTGGAAGAGAGAATGAGAATATAACATGTTTGTAGTAATGGGGCATACATTCAGAGTTGCACAGAATGGCTGCTCTTACACTTCTTATATGATCTAATCAAAGCACATTTTTATCGCTCAACTTCATTGCAGCTTCATTTCTCTGGTAAAACAGAGACACAAAGACGTGAAGTACTGAAACTAAACCCAAATTAAACTAAAAGGCCACTTCTTATTTTAAAAAGATTCGGAACGACAATGATATGTGCAAGTCTGTGAAATTGTTTCATCTGCTCTTAAGAACTGAAAAAAGATCTTGAGCCTTCAGAAAATGGCAAATAGACACAACCTTTGTGTCTGTTATTTTGACATATATCAAGAGGAAGTGGACACTTAAAGTACTGTGCAAACGTCTCAAATCAGTCATTGGATTTCTTTTGAGTTGCAAATTCCTTGCAAAAATGTGTAAAAACATGTACGAATTAGGTGCAGTAAATTATTGAAACATGTGCAAACAAAAAATGAAAATACAGCGTGGTATTAGCAAAGACAAAAAAATAATTTGTACAATTCTCTCGAGCTTGAAGTGAATCTTTTGGACGTTGGCTGCCTTTTATTCTGTTCTGTCTCGATGATCCTACACTGCTTCAATAAGGTTGAGGTTCAGGCTCTGGAGAAGCCGATCCATGAGTGATGGCGTTCCACTGTGTGGTTTTGTTGTTGTTTTTTCTCTATCCAGGTATGCTTTTACTACACTTGCAGTGTGTTTGGGATCGTTGCCATGCTAAAAATTAAGCCGTTGACAATTAGATCCATGTTTCAGGTCCTGTGTCAGTCTTCTGATTCCTAAAAGACATGGCGTTTAACTGCTGTTCCATCTGCGGTACATAGTTTTTAAAATTTTTTTAGGTGTGCACTTGTCCTCCACTTGTCCATTTTCATTTTTAATGACACACTCGCACTATGCAGAGAAATATCAAGTTTTTGCCAGTAGGTTTTTGTGAGTCACATTGTTGGTGCAAAACTTCTATTTAATGTCTGTCAAACTGTGTTATCTTTACCATTTTTTCAGAGATTCATCTAAACAAACTGGAACAGATTATTTATTTTTCAAACAAGCTGCTAGTAGCAACGATCCAACTTGAAATTAATTCTTTCCTAAGCTTCCTAAGAAACAAACTTAAAAAGATTTCTCTGAAAATGGTCATTACAAGGACTGGATTAAAAAATGAGTGAAGAAGCAGCGAGAGTCCAAAGAAATCCCAGATAACTAATGCTGAAGACCACTTAAAAAAAATGCAAGAAAGTTTGGCTCCTTGAGCAAAATATAAAGAAATGAGGTGTGGCTCGAGACTTTTGTACAGTACTGTATTAATTAATGAAATGCTTCCATGGAAACCATCAGGAAAGTGGAGGAAGCTCTAAGAAATTAGCCACAGAAAGTTTTAAAAATAGAATATTAATGGAAATGGAAATATCCCAGATGTGACAAACTCCTTTTACTATTTTTGTGTAGTCTGGTTCCCATCTTGAAATAGTGGTGCTGGAGCAACAGTGACACTAAAGAAAAGCTATGATATTTATTGAGAAAGGGCACAGTCTCTTTTGTGCGTACCATGCACACTGAGACATTTTTCCAGACCTGATTCTGTGGCCTAATGGCAGCTGGAGGCTTCTGCACTAGAGGGGAGCGAGCACACACACACACACACACACACACACACACACACAC
>NW_005187423.1:3251287-3254972 GCF_000239375.1 Pundamilia nyererei | reverse complement strand
ACACACACACACACACACACACACACACACACACACACACACACACGCTCTTGCACGGGCTGGATTCAGACAGTGTAAGGGCTGCTTTTTATGGCTTCAGAACATTAGGTCATGACCCCAACCAAAAAGCCATAGCTATTATCAATGTGGGAGTAAGGCCACATTTTCATTTTTTTATTTGGTGACAGGTAGACTTTTCATCCAGCCTGCTGTGATGTGATTCTTTCAGTGTCGGCGTGTTTAAGATCAAATGTTTAGGGATGAATTCGACCAATCAAAATTGTTGGACTGAAACTGTGACTACTCTTCAACCAGTTGATTGATTGAAAAGAAAATCTGTCCATGTTTTTTCTAAATTAACTAAATTTGCTGCAGTGCACGGCACACTCTCAACTTAAAAAAAAAAACAGTGCTGCAGCATTTTAAATAATTTAAGGTAGTTATTTAATGCTCAAATGATAAGTGTGCACTTGTCCATGTTTATATGATGGCTGAAAATAGGTCTTTCTTAACCACTGATACCAGAACATGTTTGGTTGCATGAGAGCACATCGCCCATCCAGACATCCTGGAGAAGTAAGCCCTTTTAAAATGTGCTACGTCTGTTATCATGTGATCGTTGTGTCATGGCTTTTTGAGTTATAAGCATATTTATCCTAACACGTGAATGATCCTCTGGTACATTGGTGCATTTCATCTGTTTTGCAGCAGATCAGTTCACGCAGCCTCTGTCACTAGGGTGGAGATCTGATGGTAAAGGCTCGAGTGTCCCTTGGTTGACCCTGACAGTGCAGTGCCCCCTACCCCCTCCACCCTCCGTTCTATCTCCTCCTCCTCTCCTGTGCTTCTCCATCAGCCTCTCTGAGGTTACTCTTGGCCAACTCTGGCCACCTGATTAAGGGATTAGTGGGGCTGATGGTTGTCAGTGTCCCCCACATGCTGGCTACTACCAATAAAGCAGACACCTGGACCTCAGGGAGGAGGCAAGGGGCTGGTAGCACGTATTTCATGCACATAAACACAGGAGTGTATGCATACACATGGATTTAGTAAATTCAGTTTTAATGCAGGACCAGTGTTTGTCTCATGTTGGCCTTTTTGACCAGACTGATAAAGAATGTAAGAGGAGAGGTGGCAGGGTTAGCCCAGGTCTTTTATTGCCCTCCTGTCTTTCTCTCCTGCTCCTGTAGCCTCCCCCACGCCTCCCACTGCTCCTGATGTCCTGCCAAATTTGTATATCCCTTTAATCGTGTGAGTCGCCATGTCAGCAGCACTGTATATAAACCCCACTGCTTTGTCTTGCTTCTGTTTGTCATCACACCGAGACTCTGCCTCCTGCCATCACTCTGGTCAAAGATCAGCTATCTTGGAATTGCAGATGCTTAAGGATGTCCCAATGTTGTTCTTTTTTGGGGGTTTTGTTGTTGTTTTTGTGTCTTGGATCTAAGTTACTTATTTATTTTTCCTCATTATGCAGCTGCACAGTAAAAACCTGCTGTAAAATGAACTCAGAAGTACATTTAATCTGGTAAATATAGCAATCAAGACCACTGGAGAGCTTGTGACACTGAAATAGCTCGGTGTAACCCCAGTTTCTTCATATTTTTCTTTAAACATCCATGGATGGAATTTGAGTCTAGATCAGTTCAGGACATTCCTAACAGCTGCCATCTCCCTCATGACTATTTTTAGCTGCTCCCTTCTTTAAACTTGCACGAGAAACAAGTCATTGGTTGCTTTAGCATTTTGCATCATTGATTGCGAGATGGTGGGGAGGGGAGCACATTACACGTGTCATCATAAACAGAGAGGCATTGCTTCCTAGGTAACATTTAAAGGGTTTTACTGTCTCTGTTGCTTGCCTCAGTAAACCTACATGGACTGCTGTCCTCAAGCGACAGCATGACCTCCCGCTGCCCTCTTGCCCTCATAATCACACAGCTAGATGCTAACCGGCTCAGCTCAGCTTTAGAGCCAGTGCTCTCATGCTTTGGCTGTTATTCGGATTTCCGCTGGTTTAGATTTAATTCCATTCATGCAACATCTGTAAACACGCATGCAGGATGCTTAATTTACTTGGACCTGAAGGGAGAGTTTGAGTGTTTTGTTCTGGTGAGATGGTGAAATTTGAATTAACTAAATGTTTTTTCCCCTTTTTAAAGAAGTTTAAACTGAAGTCTTACTTGATTCTTTTAAAACGGCATGCCCCCCTGCTGGGGTTTAGGGTCTCTGTGGGGGTAGGATGGGCAGAAGGGATGAGTGGGGTATGGAGTGAATCTCGGTTAAGTGAATGTGATTCAGGCAGGGAAAATAAACTAGAATTTCATAATGTAATCATGCTGATCATTACAAATCTATTTGGATTTCTTTTTTTTTTTTTTTAATCGTTAGTGATTGACAACAATTGAAGTGAGTGGTGTAAACCTTTTTTGTTTTTGCCTTCTGAAGTCAGGAAATGCCAGGATCACTGATTTAACTTAGTATGTTCAAAGATAGAAGAGGGAGGGTTTTACTTTTCTTAAAATAGACTTTGCTTAAACAGAGTAATCACGTCTGTTAGGTAATTTTAGAGGGAAAACGTGCCAAATGAAGCACTTTCATCAGCAATTACACCGTTCTGTTGTCAGGTTTACTTGAAAAAGTGCAGTCTAATATTATACTGCGCTAAGTCTAGACAAATTAACAATAGAGAGTTTTATAAAATGTTGAATAAGGATGGATTAATTGGAATACAAGAACAAGGGCCATCAATTATAATTAGTTTAAGGACCCCGGTCTGATTGGCTGGAGGAATGCAGGCAAACAGGACAGGTGTAGTGATGTTAAAATCTGAAATAAGGCGAGGTGTGGAAAAATGGAAATGATCATGAAATTTGAGGATGAATAATGTTATTCAAGAGGAATGAGAGACTGTTCTTTTGTTTTTGTTTTTAAGGAAAGTTTTACTTTCCTGGGCTTCCTGAAATGATCAGAGGTAATTGGATGATTGGATGAACCTGCTACAGTAACTATACATGTATATATGAATCATTATGAGGGGTCGTAACTCCAAAACTGACTGGAACCAATGGTTTAATGTAAATGGCGTACTGTATGTTTCTGTTTAATCTTAAAAATTCATTAAGTATGCACTAATGTAGTTAAAAATATACAATAATTGTAATAATACTGCTAATTTTTCTTATTAAGTTATTGCTCAGGGTTTTCTGTGGTTTCGGTATCACAGTAAGCTAGAGTGAAATCTTTACCTACAAATATTTGGGTGTGCTGGTTGAATCTCTTTGAAGAAACCCTAATAATTGCTCCTTGTTTGCTTATTTTCCACAGAGAACAACAAAGATGCCCAATACCAGAAGGTGAAGGTAAAGGCAGAACCCATGGAGGTGGACCCGCCACCTGCAGACCTCACCCCACCTGCCTCCCACATGCTAGCCTTCAGCACTTTAGGGGCGAGTGAGAAGAGCGAGCCAATGAGTAACCTCCACGAGACGTTGGCATGCCCCCAGAAAGATCTCTTCTCGCAAGACATATCGGTCAAAATGGCCTCTGAACTATTGTTTAAATTGTCAGGTATGTTACCTCAGGCTGGTCACTCACTGTTTACTGAGCCATAGAAGATCTACAACACACACACACACACACACACACACACACACACACACACACACACACACACACACACACA
>NW_005187423.1:3234409-3249742 GCF_000239375.1 Pundamilia nyererei | reverse complement strand
CCTATTTACAGATGGGTAAAACATTAGAGGATAAAGCTGAACCATTAACCTCCAACAGTGAGCTGTTACACTGTGGGGGGCTTTCTGGGTTTACTTGTCCCCTCAGACTCATGTGTAAATGCATAACTTATTCTGTGGTCTCATTGTTGCACTGATGAGGCATTAGCAGGTTCGTACAGCGTGACGGTGCCTGCATCCATTGGGCAAGAGGTGGTCACTGAATGGTTGGTTACATATGGAGGTGTTGTGAGTCACATTCTGTGAACTTTCCATGCAGCAAATCTCAATTGAGTTGAACACCGGAGGAAGACTTTGGTGTGGAATGTGTGCATACAGTGTAATACAGTCGAATATTAAACATTCCCATCGTTTTCAACCTTCATGTTATTGAAGGTGATTCAGCTCTTGTGCTGTGGTTTGAGTCCATAGGTGCAAGAGTAGTGGTGTTGATTTAGATACTAAAATGTTGACAGTTTTTGTTCCCCCCCCCCCTACATTATCATACAAGAGCATGACCGTACACCAACACATGTGTCATCTGGGTAGGCTAATGCATATCTGGGCAGCCGTGCACATTGTTATTTTTAATTTTTTTAAATGCTTGCAAATTGGTGTTGTTGGGCGAGCTCGTGGCGCAAAGGTCAGCAGACCCGCTGGAGAAACTCCCACTAATCCAGATGGCCAGTGGCCTCCCTACTGGCTGTGGCAAACCTGCACTTTACGTGAGCATAGCTTAACTTGGCAGTCTGGCCATAAGTTCACTTGCCGTTGTCCTGATTGTGTCACAACCGATCAAGAAGGAAAGTTAGGACAGCGCTGTTTAATTATTCATCCGATGGCTTGATCTGTGTGATTCCTCTGAATAGCAGCTCATGTGTCAAACTAAGATTGTCTGGGATGTTGGATAAATCTCTGCACATGTTTCATCTCTGTGTCACTGTCAGACAGCGACTTACGACCCACGGGGCGTTTTAGGAAACTTGCCGACTAACACTGAGCCTAAATGGACAGCTTGTCACCGGTCCCTCAAATTTGAGCACAGTGGTTTGACAGAAAAGATATCTAAACGTATGGTTTATTGTTTTTCTCTCCAGAAAAAGTCAGCAAAGCCAACAACCACAAAGACAGTAACATGGTGGGGATAAACAGGTAAGTCTGTAAACAGACTGTAAATACACGTGTTTTTGTTCAATGTCTGATCAGTAATTACATGGCTTGAATATTGGGTTGGTTTGATGGCCGTGTAAGTAGGCTGTGTGATTTATTTCATGTCTCTCCATTTCAGTCCATTTCTGGACGAGTGCTTCAGACAATCACCCTTTAACTCGCGCTCCAAGAGCACTTCGCCCGCAGAGGCCAGCTCCTCTACCAGGGTACCATTCAACGGTGAGACACGTTACCGACACACACTGTGGGCCAACATCATCACGGGGAAACACGGACATGTAGATAAAAGTTAAAGATGCGGGATTCGAGTTCTAGTGTTTTCAATTAGACCTAAAGACAAATTTAAAAATGATAATTTATATGGAATTTAAATAATTGATCACATAAAGAAAAGTAATTTGCTTATTGATCGAGAATGAAAATCATTGTGGCCTCAGCTAAAAAAAAAAAAAAAAATCAGTGAATTGATCGGGTGTCTTTGTGTTTTGTTACAAGAGAAACTGGACTAAAAAAAGTCCTCCGCAGCTCGACAAAATATGAGACTTAATTAACTGCCAGGACTCGGTATCGCTGCATCATTCATGGTCTTTAAAGGTTCCAAGTCTTCATGTTGTTCTCGCTACAGCTTCGGGAAATAATTGATAATGTGGAGTTGCTCATTACCTGCTTTCTTACAATATACAGTATGTCCACAGATTAATACTCTTCGTGTGAATACAGCACACACACACACACTCTCACACACACACACACACACTGTGGTTAAACCACTCCTCTCACCTTTTCATATATAGAGCTGCTTCAGGCCCTTCTGAACTCTCGCACATTTCCCCAACCTGAAGGCTCTGCTCAGGGCATCCCCTCTCTTCCCCTCTTTCCTGGCATCTCAGAACTTCCCTCCTTGTTCCTTTGGCAGTAAGAGATCCAGAGGTTAATTAGCTTGTGCCAGCTTTGCCTGTCCCTCTGCCAGTTAATGAAAATCTGATTGGCTTCTGGGTGTCAAGAGTGTCCTGAAAGTTAATTCGCCCAGCCCACCTCCCCCTTTCCCTTGTGTGTTTAAGCTTCACATTCAGCCTCTGCTGCCTTTTCTCTCTCTCTCTCTGTCTTTTTTCTTTCTTTTACAGTTGCACCATTTCTCTTTCCTCCCTCATTCATTGTGTCCGCGTTTTATTGCGTCTCCATTGCCTTCGATCGGTAAGTTTGCCCACCGCAGCTGTAGGGAGGCAGACCTTTAAACATATTTTCAGTTCATTGGTCGATGAACTGCCATCTTTTCCCTGCCACTTTGTGCCACCTTTCCTTTATAGCGCAGATGTCACTGTGCGGTTTTGATCCTGCGTCAGCTGTCAAAGGCATACCTCGAGTCTTTGTTTAGCACTCCTGTGTAATATAATGATTATACATTCCACTGGACTCCACTTTGTTAAATAACTTTTATAATGTAAGTTATAAATAGAAGTGTATAGGGGAAGACAGTATTTTCCTGGAAAATGCTGCCATTCAGCTGCTGTGGCCATGAGAAGACAAAAAGAAAAGATGTGCCGCAACTTATAAAAGGTGATCAGTGTGGTTTTGTTTTGTTTTTTAAGTCTTTAGTTTGCCCACAGTCAGAGAGTTTCACTAAATACCAGAGATGTAAAGTTTTCTGTTTTAATTTAGTCTTTTCATAAAATTCCTCAAATTTTGGTTCTTTTGGGGTTTTTCCCTATAAAAATATGTAAAAACCAATGAGCAGAAAATGACAGCTTACCAGTATGAACAAATGTCTTTAATTCTTTTGTTTGTTATTAACATGACTTGGTCTTAAATTTTAATTTATTTTATTTTATTTATTTTTTAATTTGTCTGAGTGTTTAATCTGATCCAATCAACAGCTAAAATTCCAAAATTAGGTTGGTTTTTTTTGTTTGTTTGTTTGTTTGTTTTTTTGAAGATGGACTTATTCTGTTTGTAGATCCCAACTTCAAAGTTTCCTTTAACATTCGATTTAGACATACTATGGTCCGGTCACACTATTGGGAAACAGTGGTTGTCATCTTCAGAGCAACTTTGTTGCATCAAAACTGCAAATAAAACCGAGGCAGCTCTCAGGTTAAAATTGAATGAGGTCAAACCAGCTCTTATATCCAATTGCAAACTGTAATACAGCCTTTAACTGTAATAGACACACAAAAAATAAAAATCACAAAACTGTTGCATGTACATACACAAACTCAGGTTAACCGCTTACACATCATAGGTTTGAAACAGAAATTCCTCCATAGACAGTGATGTACTTGCTACAAGACGGCGACTTAACTGCAAAATGATACCTGCACTCTGCAACCTTACTTTATATAGGAATATAACCAGCTGAGTCGATTCCCTCTGTTGGAAGAAGATGAGTTGCACCTGAGCGTGCAGTCTGATTCAGATTAATTGCAACATGTTCGCAATCTGTCTGCGTTTAGAAATTAAAAGGAAGTTACTTGCAAACCTCCAATCTGAGTTATTGCATCCAGTTCAAGTTGACCACAGCTGTTTGATACAGGTTGCCTCTCACCAGGCGACCCATGCAGTCGCCTTGCAATCCAAAGTCATTATCCAGACTTGTAAGGAGGTGACTGAGCCTTTAAACAGCTAGTTGATATCTTATTTGATGTCAGTGTAAGTTAACGATTTTTCTATGAAAACCTGCATTTTTAATTTCAGGTGTGCGTGTGTGCAGTTTATCCAAACCAGTTGAAATTTCACTTGATCATTTTTAATCAGTATAGATCCTCCGGCTTAATATATAGTGTTCAAAAATTAAGGACTACGCTAAAGCACACTTGAAATAATCAAGTTGAAAATCATGACGGACAAATGACCGGATTCAAAATTACACCAAAAATCAAAATGAAATTGTTCCAGTATTTTTTTTTTTTTTAAATGGCTGCACTATTGTTGTCATCTACAAACTACACTTTAATTTGTCCGTCCACCCCCTGGAAAAAACAAACAAAAAAAATCCATAAAAGAACTTAAAACCAGACTGTGAACTGCATAACAGGCGACATAACGGCTTCAGCAGAGCGTCTGTAGCACAAAAATGCTCTCCATTATGAAGCAGCTAATGGAGCAGCTATCATGCAGAGATGAAGCTGAAAAGTGTGAGCATTTCCCTTTAAGCAAGAAAGAGAGAATAAATGAGTAGGAGTTAGTGTGATACCAGTGTGACTTGAGGAGTTTGCTGTCTCCTCCCTCCAGTCTGGGGTTTAACACAATCCTTCATTTCTTGTTTGCGTCCCTCTCTTCTGCTCTAATAGCACTAATTAAACCATTAACCACTTGAAGGCCCCTACACCCTAATTGGCTTAATCATCAGTGTGTATGCCGGGTCATGGCCTTGAGCCTCTGCTGTCTGGATTCTCATCACTCTGTGTGACCAAAACCATCCCCGAGTCTCACTTGTGTGAGTCAGGACAAGTTAATGCTTTCATGGGGTATACTTTAGCTTTAAGACATAATAAAGATTAGGATTTGTACAATAGGTCACAAACTGCGAATGAGTTTAAAAACCGATAGATGCAGGTAGATTCCAGCTAATGCAGGATGTCACCTTGAGGACTTTTACTGTGTTTATGCGTGTGAAGAAACACAAAGTCACTCGTTATTAACGTCACTAATGGTAGGTGTTGCTTGACACCGGCCTGCATGCATTTACCATCGTATTCCAGCCTCGTTCATCCTTCTCTGCAGCAGAGCGGTGAACGGGAAACAAGTATGATTACACATGTTCTCCCCCTTTTTTTCTTCTTTTTTTAAAATTGATTAAAGGTAATTAAATTCACAATGGGTTTCATGTTGTTTCAACATGTGACACCTTGCCTTTAATTCTGTTTCAAATTAGTTTTTTTTTTTAAAGGTCCAAACGAGTTCCAGACTGTTCTTTTAATCTATTTTTTACTTGCAGTCCCAAACCCAAAGCGACATTTTCGGATGTTTTCACATTGTCTGATCAGCAATCCAGAACTTTCCTACCAGAGGATATTTGACATTTCTGCATGTTAATCAATTTAAATGTTCATTCAGACAGTTTGACCTCCAGTTTAAAAACGATCTGGATGAATCAAGAAACTCAATCTGTAGTCAACTCCTTGAATCTTGAACACTTCCTTAGAAATACTGTCAAATCGTTATTTCACGAGTGGTTCAAGGTAGGAGAATTTTTGTTTTTGGCTTGAATCAAGTTTTATAAGAAAAGTAATTGTTTTGATAGAATTCTGTATCTGTTGTCTGGATGCATCTATTGTCTGGATTCCTAGCCGACACTTATTTCTCTGCAGAAAAGTCGAGCTGACTGTGCGTGATCTTGCTTTGACAGTTCCGAAACTCTGCGAGGAGACGGTGTGACGCAGATGACAGAACATGAACAAAGATATGCTAGATAAATTCAGTAGTTTGCATATGGAGGCTAGAGAGGCGATTTTTAAATGCGTGAAGCTGTGTGAGTCACTGCAGCAGCAGTGAAATGTCCTTTCACACCAACATCTGTTCTTTACCAGTTGCCACTAAACATGCCCCCAAAATGCCACAAAACAATCTTTGCTTTTTTTCCCTCATTGTGGTATTCAAACCCACACGAGTAGCTCATCGGCTGGCTAGACGGTATGTTTTAGGACAGCCTTTAAAAAAATAAAAAAGTGATAGCGAGCAGTTGTTAAATATCAACAGTGGACTGAAGTGCACTGATTTCCATCTGCAAAGAATCTAACTCTGAGCTAGTGGGAGGAATGAGCAGCATTTTTTCCTTTTCTTTATCGTCATTTAAAAAAAAAGAGACTAAAGAATTTTTAAAGATGCCTTTTTCACCTTTTAATGTCTTGCACATAGAAAGGTTTTGGCCAAGGCTACCTGTGTAGCCTGTTCCCTGAACAGCATAGACATTTGTAAATAAAATTTCTGCCTTCATTCATGGTAGTTGTACACCACAATGGGGTAAAAAAAAAAAGTGCTACATGCTTTTGCGTTTGTGAATTACTCCTTACTCTATTCATATGGTGGGGGTTAGTTCAAAGCTGTAACTTCTATTCTTCAGCGTCTGTCAAAGCAAGTGAAAATTCTCAGTGTTATTCTTTTTATGTCTTTCCTTCCATCCTCTCCCAAATGAAAGAGGTGAAATACAGCGAGGAGAGTTACAGTGGTGTGCTTGTGCTGCAGGCTTCAGAGCAAAGGACTTGTGCTTGCTGTTGACATTAAGAATGCATTTAGACTGCATCCCACCTGCAGGCTAAACAATGAGCATCTGTCAAATGGTGGCAGACAGGTTTCACTCTCGTGGGTTAGCAAATTAGCCCGCGGTGTATCAGTCGTTCTGCTGTTCAGACGAAGGGAATTAAGACTTTTTCATATTTATATGCCTGAAAATGTTTTGATTATGGGGCATATTTTCTCAAACAAGCCTTTTTTACCTTTCAAGCTTTTGGCTGTCGAACAGATTTTACCTTACAATCATCAAAAACGTGAACGCAGATTATAATTAAAATGCATTCGTAAAGAAGGAACTAACAAAACATGTCACCATTCTGTTTCATTTGCCCCGTTTCTTGTCCTGGTGGGTGATGGGTAGGCACACACAGGCACCTTTATGAATGTGAAACTATGTGAAATTATTACATTAGATTAGAAAATGTTTATGTACCCTTTTAAGAGCCAAATACTGTGACCACCCCTGCTTAACACACCTTTTGCATGCTGTAAGTGTCGTGTAGTATCTGGTCCCAAGATGGTTGCAGCAAATCCTTTTAATTCAATTCAAGTTTATTTATATTGTGCCAATTCTTAACATTTGCCTCAAGTGCTTTACACTGTAAGGTAAAGACCCTACAGTATTAAGGAGAAAAAACCCCATGAGCGAACATTTGGCAATAGTGGGAAGAAAAAACTTATTTTTAACAGGAAGGAACCTTCAGCAGAACCAGGCTCTGTGACGGCTATCCTGCACATCTGGTTAGAGCATAAGCTTATTGCAGCATAACTATCCAGACCTATAAGCTTTATCAAAAAGGAAACTTTTAAGCCTAATCCTACAAGTAGAGAGGGTGTCTGTCTCCCAAATCCACCCTGGGAGTTGGTTCTACAGGCAAGTGGCCTGATAGCTGAAGGCTCTGCCTCCCATTTTACTTTCAAAAACTCTTTGAATTACAACCAAGCTGAAGGTCTGAGAGCGAAGAGCTCTGTTAGGATAAGTCTTTAAGATATGACAGCGCCTGATTTTTCAAGACTTTATATGTGAGGAGAAGTATTTTAAATTAAATTCTGGATTTAACAGGGAGCCAGTGTAAGACGTTTGAGTTGGAGCGCGCATTGTTGGACTCGGCTGAGTCTTGTTCAAGCGTGTCCCCTTTAAAGCACCTTGAGGCAACTGTTTTTGTTATTTGGAGCTATATAAATCAAATTGCATTGAATTAAATTTTATTAAAAGCCTGTCAACATTATACTTTAAGCTGTCAAGAGATTTTTTTTTTTTTTTAACCCAGTTGAGAAACTTTGACTCTTATCTGATGACTCTTAGGGTCATGGGCCATGTTTTGGAGCTGCTGCTGCACCCAGAGAATATATGGGCCAAGAATTTTGCTCCGATGTAGTTGTTACTACAAACTGCATTCAAAAAGCTTCCTGTACCTGGATATTCACTTTCAAATATGCAATTATGAGGATAATTTAGTACACCAGATCATGTTTCCTACATTCAGTAAATTGACCTGCAGAACCAGCCTTTCCCTAAAGGTTTAATATATCTCAGACCATGACACATGCTGCTGTTATGAAATATCCAACATTGTTTGTTTCACTGTGGAGTGAGAATAATGTTTTGGGTCATCAGGGTAAATTTCAGGACTGCTTAGATTATGTCAGCTGGATGCAGGAGGGCAAAAAATGGCTGGCATTGTTCTGTCCACAGTTCAAAAATAAACCTTACGTATTTAAATTCACTAATAAGTATGAAAATTACAGTGTACACGCAAGATGTCCTTTTACTGCTGCTGTTTATCCTGCTGGGCTGCTCTTATTACTTTCTGCCTGTCCTGTGAAAAAAAAACGGCCTGGCTGCTAGGTCAATAATTATTAGATCCTGTCCTCAAAGAAAGCAAAGAAGCAGATTTCTTCAAATGTGAAAATATTTCTCAACGAAAATATGAACGGATGAGTGCGCCTCGATAAAGCTGCGTCACTGGTCTGAGGAGGGAAGTAATTGGGGCATCGTAGCGGGCTAATGTTGGAGCCTCATATCCCACCTGACAATAGATTATTGAATAAAAAGAAAATGCTTAAAACAGACGAGGAAAGCAAAGGTTACCCAATAATCCAGAGAACACTGTGGTTAGTAGAAGCTCACTTAGCACAGCAGTGCATGTAGAGCGTAAGTAACTTTGGCTGAGTTACAGCAGTCTGCAGTCGTTTCTGTAGCTGGCAGCAAATGATGGGAACGGTTTTCTCCGTGTGTGTGCACGTGTGTGTTCTAGACTCGGAAAAGGATGACGGAGAGCTGGGAAATGGGATCGCCCAGTGGAGATTAAACGAACAGCTTTTCCCCTGTCCCATTTGTGGCAAGGTGTTTGGTCGACAGCAGACCCTTTCTAGACACCTCTCCCTGCACACAGGTAAGTCACCGCCAGCATGCTGTGACGTCTTCTCCGTTCATGTGCAGGCATTAGGTATTCACCTGTGTTGTTGATGCTGCCCACAGTAAATAAATAAGGTTGACTAGACTAGATTACCCTTCCTTTAAAGAGATTACTACCATGATTAGTCTCACTGGGAAAACTGCCCGTCTAATTACCCAGCTAGAAGGATGCCACGGAGTATACACACACACACACACACACACACACACACACACACACACACACACACACACACACACACACACACACACACCCCAGTAATTCTGATCCTGCTACGATTGGTTAGCTCTTTCACTTTCTCTCTGGGAGTCTGCCTCACTCCCTTGTGTCCTGATTACCCTGTGTTTTTCAGACTCGGCCCGCCTTTGCACCCCATCGATTCATTCTACCCCATCGCCGCCGTCTTCCACAACTCTCCACTCTCCTCATTCCTTATTGGTTAAAAATGAATTAATAAATAAATAAAATGATTCTCCTGTTTGTAAAGTTTTTGTCTGTTCAGGATTAGTAACGAATAACTATACACACACAAAGTGCACAAATGGAGACTAGTGTACAAAATGCCCCCACACAATTGGACATGCTCTCACATTTAGCGTGCACACACTGCACGACATGCACGCTCACCATCTGAGAGTGTTGGCTGTGAACAGCTTGGCCACACCACGGAGAGCAGAAGCAGGGGCATATGTCAGTGTGATGGTCTTTTTGGTTTCCCCGGCGACATAAAGGTTGCCTGGCTTCGTGTCCTTGGGGCAAATGGCGTATGTGTACGCGCGCGCGTGTCTATGTGTAAGCATGTGTGTGTTTGAGCTGGATGTGCTGTTATGTTAATTTGTTTTCAGATAAAGAGAAGTGTGTATTTGCGTGGATTTCATAGCGCTCGCAAATTATTGGGAGATGATGTTCGTGTGTGCCTGTTGTTTTGTTTTTTTTGTTTGTTTGTTTGTTTGTTTTGTTTTTTTAAAACGTCTTGTGGTTTCTACATGTTTTTCCCAGAAATCTGGGGATCAGGTTTACAGTTGGGGTCGGGCGAAGGTGAGGCAGGGTTAAGCGTTAAGTAATTAGGTTTAGGCTTGCTTTAAAAGCTCGGAGGCTGAGCGCAACTTAATGAAATATCATCTGAGGTGATGTTTACAGTAACCCAGGGTCGTGTGTGTCTGTGTGTGTGTCTTTCCTTGCAGAAGAGAGGAAGTACAAGTGTCACCTGTGTCCTTATGCAGCCAAGTGCAGGGCTAACCTCAATCAGCACCTGACCATCCACTCTGTCAAGCTGGTCAACACAGATGCTGAGCAGATTGTCAGCGCTGTTACAGCTGACTCCACCGAGCGCAAGAACTGCCCGTACTACTACAGGTAGGACCACGTGTTACCACCACACCTGCTGAGGACATCTCCAGCCAGTACCACATAGTGGATTTAGGCTTTTCAAAAAAAAAAAAATATATATATATATTTATTTCTCTGATGTACAATTACACCCTCTCTCTGCCACTGCTACATGTTAAAGGTTTGTTTTCATTTTATCTGAAACATGCTCGTTCGCCTTCTTGCTAAAGGTTCAGATGAGGAGATGAAGTAGATGTGCTCTTGTGTCTGTGCTTTTCACATGAACCAAGACCCAGTGAACAGTTGTGCAAAAGTCCCACATTTCCTTATGTTTTGCTGGGAAGCTGAGAAATGAGTGTTGCAGAAATATGTTAGCGATACATGGAAATACAGTATAAAAAACAAAACAGAGTTTGAAATTCTAACAAGCTTGAGAAAGTCAACATTTGGTGTGACCACCTTTATTCTTCAAAACAGCCTGAACTCTCTTAGCAGGTTTTCCTCTGACTTCTTTAAGTAGTCTTCAGGATTAGTTCTCCAGGTTTCTTGAAGGATAATCAAAGCTCTTCTCTGGATGTTGGCTGCCTTTTGTTCTTTTCTCTGTCAAGATGATCCCACCCTGCTTCAATAATGTCGCGTTCTGGGCTCTGGGGAGGCCAATCCATGACTGATGGTGTTCCACTGCATGTGTGTTTTTGTTTTGTTTTTAAATCCAGGATGCTGGACACTTTCCTGTGCTCATAATTCCGTCATTTTTCACAAGACCCCCAACAACCCTGGCTGAAATCCAGCCCCAAACCATGACACAGTGTCCACGGTGTTTTACAGATGACTGTAGGCACTCACTTGTTGTATTTTTCAGTCCAATTCGTGTTTAATGTGGAACACTTCAGCTTTTTCTCTTCCTTAAGAATGACTTCTTGACAGCCAACCTTCCACTGAGACCATTTGTGATGGAGCTTCAGTGAACAGTAGATGGATATCAGCTAAAGGGCCAGATACATCTGTCTGGTCCTGTGTCGGGTCTTTGCTGTTTTTGTTTGTTTTTTCTATTTTTTCTGGATCTTTTAAGGATGTCTAAAATTGCTGTCCATAAATCAATTTATGATTGATAGTTTTTATTTGATTTGTTTTGTTTGTTAGCCCTGCTATCTTCTTTTCTCCTCCTTGTCCAATTTTGTAAAAAAAAAAAATTAAGGACATACTGGACACCAAATCAAGAATCAAGCTTTTGGGGAATCATCTTGTTGGTATAAAAATGGTCTTTTTTTGCATTTTTGTAGATTCAGCTATTTGTGTGACACGCTGCTAGTTAGGACCTGAATCAAGTATTTAAAATTGGTTCATCCCTTCAGTTAGGTGCCCTTTTTCTAATTAATTGATTTGTTTTTTTGCTATTGCACAACAACACTTTAAAATAAATTAAAATAGGTCTTGTTCCTTGGAAGCAAAACATAAAGCACTGTAGCTTAGCATAAAGAGTGGTGTGGCTTTTTTGGAGGACAACAAACAAATAAACTCAATTGTGGGGTTTTTATTATATATATTTAAAAATAAACAGCTACTCTCTTCTGGTAAAAACAGCTTGGATTTTGATTTGTGAGCAGCTTGGTTGAACAAACAGAGCTTAGCTAATCATCTCTTCTTTCTGTAAATGTCTGCAAAAAAATCTAACTGGATGAATTTCCAAGATGTAACTCGACACTTTAATGTGTCCAATGTCTTTTAAAATAGGTCAGTTGCACTATTTCTGAATTGTATGTTATCTTCAGCAGTCTTTATCACGTTGAGAGGAATGTAGCTACAACATACCATTTGGCAGTTCTTGCAGGGAAAATCTAACACTGAAGCGGCCCGTCGGCCTCCTCTCATTCTCACCCTCTTCCTCCTTCTTCCTCTCTGTTCTCTGTCCAGCTGCCATGTGTGTGGTTTCCAGACGGAGCTGAATGCCCAGTTTGTCAGCCACATGTCGCTCCATGTGGACAAGGAGCAGTGGATGTTCTCGCTCTGCTGCAGCGTCTGTGACTATGTGTGCATGGAGGAGACCGACATGAGGAACCACATCAGCACTGGGCACACAGGTACAGATAGCTGGCCTGACTTTTGGTGGTGACAGCACTGATGAGAGAGTCTTTGATTTTTTTTTTTTTTGTTTGATTGTTTGTATGTGTATTGTTGGAGTGAGCTGATGATCAGTTTATGGAAGAAAATGTTAGGAAAGTTCTGCAAAAAGAAAAAATACGCTCCAACTCATCAGCAAAGCATCAAATATTCACACAATTTGCTTTTTGTTTTTCTGTTTTTCCTAAACAGAAAAAGCTCACCCTCTGGCGAGGCTGAAATATTAGACTTTACTGTTTCAGCCTCCTGCTCTGTCTCATTAGCTGCTGGAAGGCTAATGTTAGCTGCGTGTTAGCATACCGCTGCCACGCTACTCGCAGCTTTTTGAATGATTCACATTTCACCGTTTCCCTCCTCGTCTGCTCTCCTCGCGTCTAGTCCCACCCACAAGAGGATGCAAGGAGTCCAGGCAAAAAGCGTCCTTGAATCTGAACCTCATTTTTAAAGCGACTGGTTATGTGTGACATGTGGCAGAGATGCATGGCCTGCCCGCTGTTACACTGTCACAGCCTACTGTTGGATAGCAGATGTCAGATGAGACTACCGGCGTTCAGGAAGAGCTTTTATATTTCAACTTAATAACTCAACATTTCATGTTATTTTCTTATTACTTTATATCTTAGGATGTTAATTGTATTTAATTAAAAAAAAAACACACTTTTGGCTTCTGAATGGCAAAAAAATGACTTGAATTGATGAATTTCTTTTCAGCAGCAGAAACAAGCTTCTCATAGATGCACTTAATGGATAAGGAGGAAGACTTAGTTGTAGAGTCCTCCTCATACCATGGGCCAGATTTACTAAAGGGGGGGAAGGTGCTATACTCCTGTGGTTAGTTTTACGGGTGATTTACAGATGTTGCGCTCTAAATCACTTGCGTCTTTTTTTGAATATCGAGCGCGAAACATGTCTTTTTTCCATCTGAAATGTTGGTGTAATTGGCAGTAAATCAAAGTTTTTGTGCATGATTTAAATATTCCCCTCCAGATATTAAAGAAAGGAACTAAAAGAAATACAATATTTTCTTTTTCACACCTAAACCTAATTTGGTGTAAAACGTATAGGTGTTATCTGTGTCTCACGCCTCTGTAATATGTCATGGGTGCAAACGGTGCCACAGAGGATACATCTGCGCACCCTCAATCAGGCCTCCTCCCTTCGTTCCTGCCTCCTCTCAGTGCGTTCTAGGAAACGATAGATGTTTCAGAACGGCACACTAACATGATTTCCCGGTCACAGGTAGGAGGAGATGAGGAATCACGTAAACTCGATGGAGAACTCTTTCCCATATGGGCGGGACTTAACCGCACTCCGCGTCTTTTAATCTCCTTTCTGCTCGCTGTTGTTTCTGCGGGTCCTCAGACCTGTTCTGCAAAAGTACCCGATTCAGCTCCCGCAGAAAAAGAGATTTATGGAGTTATTTTCAAAATTACTCTCGCATGGAAGAGTGGGTGGTAGCTTACACATTGTGGCTCTTGGTCGCAGCTCAGAATATAAATACAGTGCGGTATTTGGACAGTGACACATTTTCTATTATTTTGGCTCTGCACTCCAACACATGGAGTTTAAATTTAAACAACGGGTGAGGTTAAAGAGCTCTCCCCCCCCTTAGCAGCGCAGATAGGGCGAGCAGGGCAATCGTAGGGCTCCTCCTCTGCTCACCTGTATGTGAACAACTTAAAGATAAAGTGCTCGGTAATAAGCATTTGAGTTGGCTGGCATATGTGCGTTTTGTGAACAGATATCAAATTTGAGAGAAATAAAAAGCATAATCACAGCAATATAAACTCTGCCACTGTTTAAATATTTATGGGCTGCTTTTGTGTAATTAAAGGAAATCACTATGGGCTGTTTTAAGCAAAAACATCTTAATGTAACCCTTGATAAAAACACATTTCAGAGGACAGAGGGAAAGACGAGCGGCAGAGCTGGGTTTCATAAACAAGTCTCCTCCAATCGACCTTCTTTGGACTTTTAAAGCTGCTGGTCTGAACCTCTGGTGGTCGATATGACTGTTTTTGTCTAAAACAGCTTTGTCCAGTTTATTGCTGACGTTGTGCTCCTCTGCTAGTGCTCCTTGTTTGTGTGTGTGTTTGCTCCTTATGTGTGGGTGGGAGGGTGGGATTGTCCGGCCCAGACAGCTGAGGGGTCTTTCAGAGGCCACGGCGGCCTTGTTTATCTGAGAAGGTTGGCCCTTATCGTGCCTGAGGGGGGGAAAATCAATAGGCCTCGGGTCCTTTTGGAGACGAGCTGGGTTTACGATGCCACTTTGGCCATCTTTTAAGTCTCTCAGCGTCTCTTGGCATTTATCTCAGCTTCGCACAAGATGGACACCAGTGGCAAACGCACAAACGGTGGCGGGAGGGGGTACGAGCGACTTCAACTGTAGAGACGTGCATCCCGCCTTTTTTCGTGAGGATGTTTTAATGATTTGTCAAAGGTCCTGCCCATTTTTGGTGAAGTGTCAAAAGTGTCAGGTGGTCGGAGAGGGTGGGCTCAGCAGCCTGTCAGATGTTTGGACACACCCAGGCGCGAGATGGCAGAGAGCTCACCGGGTGTTTGAGCCGACCCCCTCCGGTGAAGTTTGCAGTGAGTGGGGGGTGGCGGGGGCTTGTGTGGGTGGGATTTCATAAGAAGGGAGGAGTGAAAATTTGCGTCTTTATTTCTCTTTATCATAAATGTTGCTGGACAGTCACAGAAAAGTTATTCTGTGAAAGAAAATTAAATATTTCTCAGTTAAGTGTGTTTTAAGGTCGAGTCTCGGTGGCTCAGGGCATTCCCTCCCCGCTTGCATCTTTTGCCATTAGCCTTTGGGATATTATAAGAGAAGGCCAGCAGATGATAAATACTGCAGCAAAGGAGACAGAGGCACGCTGTATTTAAAAGCTGCTGAGACCGTGCTGTGAATGACCCTGGTATATTTAGATTTGATTGAAGGCGCTTCGTCATCTTGTGATACCAGGCGGGGGGAGACGCATGTGCGCTGCATGTGCACATTCCTGTACATTTTATGCGTGTGTGTGTGTGTGTGTGTGTGTGTGTGTGTGTGTGTGTGTGTGTGTGTGTG
>NW_005187423.1:3227968-3234389 GCF_000239375.1 Pundamilia nyererei | reverse complement strand
GTGTGTGTGTGTGTGTGTGTGTGTGTGTGTGTGTGTGTGTGTGTGTGTGTACTAGGCTGTTATTAAAAAGGTAGGTCAACCATTTCAGGATCGGTGCAGGCTTTTCCTCCCTCCTTTCTTTTTTTCTTTTCCTCTCCCTCCTGAGTGAATGCCCTTTGTTGAGCTGTGCCCTGAGATGCTCCCGCCATCTTAGCTCCTTTGGCCATGACCCGAGCTCCTCGCCCCTCCCTCCCTGCCGCCCCCTCCGCTCTTTATTCCCTCTCTTTTCCTACTGAATTGCAGACTTACAGACGGGGATCAATAAAAGCACACTGCATCTTGATTGGACTGGCAGCAGGGCCTCAGTCAGAGCTCAGGACCATCGAGCCTGCCTGTTTTCATTCTGTTTGTGTATGTGTCCGCGTGCGTAACAATGGGGATCTAGAAACCGATGATGTGTCGCTCACAGATTGTGTAGATTTTTATTTTCTCTTCACTGCCCCTGCAGTTTCTCTCCCCTGCTTATTAGATCCTACCAACAAACGTTTCTTTCTCTCTGTGCTCCGCCCTCCGGCGTCCAGGTCTGAACTCGAGAAGTCCCCTCAGCGAGACCAAGAGCACCTCATCCTCCCTCTCGGCCCTCAGCGACTCGCTCAACAGCTCGGAGGGCGGAGACCTCACCCACGGTAACGAAGAACTCAAGAGCCTGTTAGCCCCGCCCTCCTCCGCCGGCAGCCAGTCCAGCTCCGGAAGCCACTCGGGATCGGGAACCGAGGACAAGTCTGACAAAGGCAAGGGACTGTGGGAACTGTTGCACCCAAATACACTTTCAAAGCCCCTGAAATCTCCACAAACTGAATTATTCATTTCTAAATGAGCAAGAATCAGAGTTTAGGTGTTCTTAAAAAGTTGTTTAAAGTGACCAAACAAGCAAAACTGACATGTTTTTGAAACCTCGCTGGGGGGAAGTTGGTCAAACTGATCAACAAATCTCTTGGCTAAAACGTTTGAGGGTACTTCTCTGATTGAGAAAGTGAGTATTAAAGAGATCCCGTCTCCATAATTACCCTTGTCTTTTGAAGATCTATTGCACGCTGGGCGACGGGCTCAAGAAGACGGGACAACGCCCCCAAACAGATTCTGTCCTTCAAAAACGCACTCATTAATTCTCAACCAAGCACAGCCAATGAGTACATACTAACTTGATTCACTTAATTGTATTCATATGTGGTCTCATCGAGGATGCTGTGAATTGTTTTGTTTTTTTTCCTTTTATTTGGATGCTCTGCAGATTTTATCCATGAAGGTTAGTTTACTCTAAATGAGAGTCTGTGTACAAAAACCATGTCCCGTGTTCTGAAGTCTGTCTGTACTGTAGAACAGAAAGAGGTTTTTGTTACAGAGTGGTAAGGGGTCATTTTGTTGCAAGAACTGCAGGGTCGTGTGTTTTTTAAAGAGCTCGAGCCCTTTTTTGGACTCAGTCAGGATATTACAGCCGCTGCTGCATCTCCTTGGACGTCCACTTTCACGATCTGTCTCTCGTGAGCCCCTTTGCTTGAACAGAAGTGCAGAGGAATTTTACTCCTGCAGCCTAAGAGGGCATTATTACACCTGACCTCTCCCTGTATCTGAACTCTCTCTCTCCCCTTAGCAGATGGGGAACCTCTGAGATTTCGTCCAAATGCAGATCAGCTTTCTACAAAAAAACAAACCCGGTCTTAATACTCACCGTTCTCCTCCTCCTCTTGCTCTCTCTCCAGGTTTCGAGTGCGTCTTCTGCAATTTTGTGTGCAAGACGCGCAGCATGTACGAGCGCCACCTCCAGATCCACCTCATCACACGAATGTTTGAGTGCGACGTTTGCCACAAGTTCCTCAAGACGCCCGAGCAGCTGCTGGAGCACAAGAAGTGCCACACCGTCCCCTCCGGAGGGCTCAAGTAAGGAAAGCAAGTACAGACAGAGGTTCCTAACTCCGCCCGTCCTTCCCCTCCCTTCCCCTCTCAATTCACTACACACAAAAATCACATACTGTATATACACACTCATTAGAGTACCTCGTGGGGTGTGCTTGTAACTTATTATAAATGCAACATTTTAAAAAAATGCACAAGCATATATAAGCATTATTCATTTAAATAAGAGCTGATTGTAACCAACACGTTTTTTAATTTGAAGATTATTTGGGCCGCATGCCTTTAATCGCCTAACCTCCCTTTTTAATGGTTATTATCTGCGGCCAGCAAATGAAATGATACTTGATTCAGTTTTTCTCAACAGCCTGTCTTGGCAAGTCCAACTTATTAGACAGCGGTCTGTGGGTCTGCAGTGGCTGTTGTGAACAGAAGGGAGAGTGGAAAGGAGATGGAAATGGGCTTCCCCTCAGGGTCTGTTGTTCCTCTGCCCACAGCTAACAGGCATGCCAAGGAAAAAATATCTTAGAAAACCTGCATTCCACAAAACTACTTCCCTCCCTCCTCAAAATAACAGACACATGGTGCACTCTGCTGTTGATTATATAAAATTTTTTGGCACACCCCTAAAAGATAATCAAGCGCGTTACAGGCACCCCATAATCACAAATGTCTAAATCACTCGCAGTCTGTTCAGTCTAAATGCATGCAGTGGAAAGAATGAACAGCCTTTAAATACCAGTGTGAACAAACACACATGCACACTTGCATATGGTTCTGTTATTTTTAATGTATTCTGATAAAGCAGCCTTGTTTTTATTATGCTACAGTCACACTAGAAGAAAACGGCAGCCAAAGTATTGCGATTGTGCGCAATCAATTTGAAGTTGTTAAATTTTTAGAGACTAAGTCTGCAACCGCTTGTGGTCAGTTTTGCCTTCAAAGCAACTTTGGCACATCAAGATGGAGATAAAACGGCAATAGGCTGGAGTCGGTCGGCTATCCGTTTCAATCTAGCAATCAGTCAGCTAAATTGCAAATCTGTTGTCGTCTACATGCACAGAATTTCATGTTAACTACTTACGTTCAGAGTCCAGCGAGAACCTCAGAAATATCTCCACAAATAGTGACGTAGTTGCCGCAGGACAAATATTTGACTACAAAGTGACATAGGCGCTCTGCGACTTCTGTGGCTTTTATAGGAATATAATGGAATGCAGCCAGTCTGCAACCAGTTGTGCTCATGGTTGCAGACTGACTCTGACTGATTGTAAGATGTTGGCAGTCTGTTGATAAACTAATCAGCAGCTATTTATAAACCTTCACCAATCTGTCTGAGAGTCGCTGCACTCAGACCATGAGTGTTTTCAAACCGGTTGCCTCCCACTAGGAGACCTGTGCGATCAAAAGTGGTCACAGAGAGGCTGAGAGTTCTGCGCACTCAGCTGCCGAATGTAGAAGAAATTCAGCGCAAACATCGGACAACCACCAACTTTTCCTCTAGTGTGACTGAGCCATTAGCACCGACTGTGTGTACAGCTCTCGTCTCCTCACGCTTCCCTCTCCATCACCATACTCCAGTCCCACAGGAGCCTTTGTTGTACTGTGACACGTCCTTGTGACATTTCAGGCCTGTCAAGCTAACATAAAACTCATCTGCTGACCTCAGCACCCCCCCACAAACACACACACACACACACTGATAATGTACCAATGTGCTTAAACACACCTTTAGCTTCGGCCATGTTAACGCCACTCTGGATACAAGATTCAAGCTTCTGTATGTGTCTTAAAAAGTAAATGCAGATGTTTTGTGAAGATTCATTTCAAGCAACATGAGCCATGTTTTGTTTTTGTTCTCGAGTCTCTCACACAACTCCAGTCCCGTGCATGTGCAGAACCATCGAATATCATTATGAATACCGCCTCATCTTGTCACGAAAGACCTGTGTTGTACATTTTTTTGTTTTTTGTAGTTTTTTTTTCTTTTTCTGTTCAGCCATCAGTGAAGTTCTCAACATTGCTATAAATGTGTGGAAATGGTAGCATTTCACTGAATGAAAACAGGAAGCTGCTTAACAGAGTTGCACTGACTTTTATCTCATCTGAAAATACGAATGCAAAAATGACACAAGAAGCCCCTTCATAGCTCGAAGACCTGCACGGCGTCTTTTAGTCGTTACCTCGACACGTTGCTGCTAGCTGTAGTGCGAGCGATTAAACGTAAAGGACTTCTTGTTTAATGATTTAACTGTTTGTCTGGTGTACGTTTCTGAAGCCAGATAAATTTTTTATGGTACAGTATACAAATAATATAGACCTGGATAGAGGACATTTTAAACGGGAAGAACAGAGCTCTTTTGATGTCTGCGTATTCAATTCGCTCCAGCTCGACTCGTATACCTTACTGTTAACATCTGCATATGTGACCTTCTGCCAGACTCTTACTTTCTTTAAGCCATTTTGATATTTACTAATAAAAGCAGGCAGAATTAAGCCAACTTGAAAAACGTTAAAGAACCTTCGGGGAAAATTGCTTTTCGATTGCCTGCATTTTCTTACCCCCCTTTGAGCCCAGATCAATACTTTTTTTTTCTTCACCCTTCCCTCCCCCCTCCCATCCTGTGTGCGCACACACACATGTATGCACTCGAGCAATGTAAAGTGTTTCTGTATATGTAGGAGTGTGTAGAGAGGGAGAGAGGGCCTTGACCATTTCGAGGTTTTTCTGAGGTAATTCTGTTCTGCAGGGTTTGTGAAGCGCTTTGGGGCCCAGAGCAGATGAAAGGTGCTATTTAAATGTAAGTGCCACTCCATTCCTTCATTTCCCTTCATGTCCTACTGCTCCAATCTTTTTCTCCTGCCTGTCATCTCCCCTACCCCACACTGCCTCACCTTCCTCCTTTCCCTCCCCTCCCCTCTCACACATGCATACCTGGTCACTTCAATTCTTTCACCATTAAACTTCCACACATACCACCACGTGCACACAGAACTGTACATTGTACTCAATTTTCCTTTATCTGTCCTCCTCCTCTTCATCATTCTCGTGTTATTACGTTTCAAGGTGTCTTACATGGCTGTGGACATACATGTTCCTTTCAGCTGTCTTTTGCTTTTGTGTGTTGTGTCCTCCCTCCCTGCCCCCCTTCCCTTCCTCCCTCCGTCCTTCCTTCCATTAACCAGGTGCCCTTTTTGCATCTACTCCACCAATCGTCCAGCGGCCATGGAGTGCCACCTTAAGACGCACTGTAAGATGGAGTACCGCTGCCGCATCTGCCAGGGACTGTGGCCCGACCAGGCCTCGCTGGAGGCCCACATGCGCAGGCACCGCCTGGGCAACCACTACAAGTGTGAGCAGTGTGGCTACTTGTCCAAGACGGCCAATAAGCTCATCGAGCACGTGCGCGTGCACACGGGCGAGCGGCCCTTCCACTGCGACCGCTGCTCTTATAGCTGCAAGCGCAAGGACAACCTCAACCTGCACAAGAAGCTGAAGCACGCGCCGCGCCAGACTTTCGGCTGCCAAGAGTGCCCTTTCACTACCACACACCCCTTCGTCTTCAGCCGCCACCTCAAGAAACACCAGAGCGGGGGAACGGGGGGGATGGACGGAGCCTTAGGGGGAGGAGGAGGCGGAGGAGAAGAAGAGGAGGAAGACGAGGAGGCGGTAGGGGAGGAGTTGCCGATGGAGACGTCACCGGGTGGCTCGTCGTTGCAGAAGAGCCAGGAGAACTTCCTGTTTGGCAGCGGCGGTGGTAGCAGCAGCGGAGGCAGCGGGAGCAACAGCCCTCTCATGAGCCTCACAGCATCTCAGGCGCTTCAGTCCGTCGCGCTGTCGCTCACGCTGGGCAAGTCCCAGCAGCTGGACCCCGCCGGCCCCCGGCACGGTTTGGTTAACGCCAACGGCGTTGGCGGCGCCACCCCAAGAGACCCCAGCGGAGCGAGCGTTGCCGGCGACGGCGGCAGCCCCTCCCTCTTCCTCCCTTCTTCCCGCCACATGTTGGAGCAGTACAGGAACTGCGACCGGGCCCACCTCATCCCCCTCACCACCCTGTTCACCCACAACAGCCGCTACACATTCCACTCCCAGCTCCACTCCAGATGGCGGCCGGCCACGTCTCCTCTCCTCTTCTCCTCCAACTTGGCGTCCCCCTCCCGCTCTTTCCCCTCACCCTCCTCCCACAAACACTCCTTCCTGGCCTACCTGGGACTGATGGAGAGGGCCAAGACTGTCTGACCTCACCCGCCACTCCTCCTCCTCCCCCGCTTCCTCCTCCTTCCCCTTCCTGCTCTTTCCCCTCACTCCTCGGACGGTGGTGTGAATGACACTTGACCACTGCGGCGGGAGCAACCCTTTTTTCCAATCAGACCAGCAGAATAAGCTGGACCAGAGAAAAAAAAGAAAAAAATAACATTTATAAGAGAAAAAGGCTGTACATGCTAAAATGCATTTATATATAAAAAAGCTGCTTTTCTTATCAGTTCTATCAATTGAATTATTACTACTTCAGCATCAATTACTACTCTC
>NW_005187423.1:3148489-3227528 GCF_000239375.1 Pundamilia nyererei | reverse complement strand
TGTTTTTAATTTCTGTTTTCTTTTTGTTGTATAATGGTGAAACGGTATTGTGCGTAGCTGCTGGCTGATATCGATTCCATCTCAGAGTTAGTAGTTATTTCTAAGCTCAGAAAAAAATATATGTAAGCTGTGACGATGTAAATATGGAAAATCCGACCTGTCATCAATCAATCTAAATATGAAATATTGCAAAAAAAAAAAAAAAGTTACAAACATCCGTTCGTCTCTCCTGAGACGGGATCGATGTCAGAGCAGCGTCACATGCAGAACTATGTATCACGCACCTATACTTAGAAGAGATATGAGATAACTGTTTTGTGGAGGTGACCCGCTCTCGGGTTTAGCGAGCTAGCCCGCAGCAGGCGTCACCGCAGGCCGATTCAATGGTGCTTTTTGGAGCTTTTGTAATTTTTTTGTGTACAAAAAAAAAGGAAGAAAAAAAACTGTTCCAAAATGACTTGAATGAATGTATTTTTGTTTATGTACATGGAGAAAAAAAAAGGCGATACAGAAGTGTGAACAGTCAAGAGACGTCTTCAGTGCTGGTAAAGGCGGGGAAAGTTAGTGTTTGGTGGCCTTTCTGTGTCCTCGTTTATTTTTATTCTCATTTTTTTGTCCTTTATTTTATTTTTAACTGAGCCTTTTACATCATAATAAATCTTTTCTACTAGCGTTCATAGAGAACCCGTGACGAGGCAAAGCTCCTGTAGGTGCCACGATGAAGCCAAGCCGGGCCTCTGTTAGGCCGGCAGACACGGTACTGCTTTTAGTCCCCCCCGCCTCCTTCCCTCGTGTCAACCTTTTGAGTTTTAATTGCACTTACTTTAGTTACACTTCAAGCCAAAAGCACTTAAACCTTTTATTTTACACCCCCCCCCCCCCTTTTTTTTAAGTGCAAACTTAGATCCACCAAGTTAGCATAATGTGAAGTAGGCAGTAGTTGCTGGAAATGACTCAATCAAAACCCCTTAGTTTCACATTTAGACGTTTCTGGCGGTGCAAAAGGGTCTGCCTCTGTGAAATCAGAGAAAGCAAATGAATACAAATTGCATGAATTAGACAGTAGAGGTCAAGCTCCCCCTGGGAACTAAAGGTCCCAGGCTAAATTGTGATAGCCAATTTTGCACAGTGCTGCACTTTTTGATTATGAGACTATGTATTTATCCGCGAGAATGCTCGAAAACAAGTCTTTTTTTTGTTTGTTTTGGGTTTTCTTTGCAAAATGGAGCGGCACAAAAAAAGAGCTTTACCCGTCATCGATCGCGTTTGTGTTTCCTAAGTGGTCTTTAAGCCAAAATCCCTTATTTGTAAAGGGGTTGTTTTCCCTTATTATTTCCATGTGTCTGTTTTTACTTGTGCATTTTCTTTTTTTTAAAAATGAAATATTGTTGCATGTTTATTTTGGTTTTTTTTACTTCACTTATGTAAGGTAAAAACAAAAAAAAAAGAAGAACGCATCGATTGGACAGAGAACGTAAATCGTCAAGACCAAATTGTAACTCGTGGCAGGACGTGATGTTAGGATGGAATCCGTCACGTCCTGCTCTGGAGTGATGCCTCGATTGTCTCCCCCCCTCTTCCTCTTCTTTTTTAAATTCCCGTTTGTTCCTTTTTGTTCTGTCGACGTCTGGCATGCTGTCTCTGGAGTAAAGGGAGCATCTCTCCAGCACACACACAGACACACATACACACACTTTCCTTGTACTATCTATGTTATCTTTTATACTCTAGTGCCACTTGGTGGAAGGAAACCACCTGAGACTTCTGAGAATGAGTCAAACTAATTGTCAGGGTCCAATAGAGGAAAAAAAACAGATAAATAATAAAAGAAAAAGAATGTGTCTCCTCTTGACACCTTTTTAAAATGTCTGCCTTTTTAATACAGCGTAATCATGAATGGCTGCACTTCTTTACATCCTCCCCCCTCCCTGTCTCCCCCCTTTAGTTTGAGTGTAATGTTTAAAAAGGCAACAGGGCTCTCTCCTTTTGAAACCCAGTACTCTTAAGCACTTATTCTCTTTATTTTGCCCAACTGTAAGCAGCACAGTGACCTTTTTTTCTTTTTTTTGATGCTTGACTACCTTTTTGAGCACTTCAGAGTATGCATGACATTGTCCTCTAGTTCTTTAGCACTTAATTGTGTTTCAAACTAACTCCCCCTCGGTTGCATTTAGTTAGCATCACACTGCACTGTCTGCAATCAGTTAGCTTTAAGTTTGGCTGTATTTTATGATTAGAAAAGGCTCAACTATCTTAACTTTTGGCACTCGGTAAAGATTGGTATGTGCTGTACAAAGCTTTTTTTTTATTACTCCATTGTTAAGGCTGTACAGGGTTGTGATGATAACTGGTAAATAGATCATTTGTACTTTTTTTTTTTTTTTTTTTTTCTGGTTTTGTATTTGTTTTTCTTTGTTTGGCATTATTTTATGTTCAACTTGCCAGATCTAAATGTAACAGGATTTGAAAGTAAAGCTTACATCAGATATTATGTCAGCTGTCTTGTCTTTTTCTTTGCGATATTGTTGGATTTCGACGCTCACTTAACCGCACAAAACATCTTCACAGATGTAGGTTTTGGGGGCTTTTTTCCCAATCAGAGACGATGACCAAGACTTTTGGCTGATTTCCCCAAGGTTGTCACCGCAGCAGACCAATGTTGCGTGTTTGATTTGGTGACACTAGATGTCCTCCCATTTGTGTAGGCTTGATACCCAAGACCAGAGTTGGATTAGCTTGTGATCCAACGTTTTTCATACGCCACTTTGCATTCAATCATTAGTTATTATTCATCTCTGGCTCTCTTCCACAGTGTCTCTTTCAGTTTTCTCTCCCCGATGGCTCTTCTTCCTGTTAAAAGGGAGTTTTTCCTTCCCACTGTCGCCAAGTGCTTGTAGCAGGGTCATCTCATTGTTGTTTTCTCTGTTATTACAAGCTCTTAGCTTACAATATAAAACACCTTGAGGTGACGTGTTGTGATTTGGCACTACATAAATAAAATTGACTTGAATGTGTGTCTCCAAAAAAAATCAAACACGGGGAACCTTTTGCTTGTGAGGCAGATGTGTTAAACACTACAGTTCAGAGCCATGCCAACAAAGTAGTTTAAATTATAAACTGGTTTCAAATTTGTCTAGAAACTGTGAAAAAAATTAAATTAAAAAGACATTAATACAGGCAGATATAATCCATCTATTTTTTTCCAGTTACCCTATTTAAATTTGCAGGTGGGCTGGAGCCTGTCCAAGCTGTCATGGGCCGAGCATACACCCTGGACAGGTTGCCAATTTATCACAGTGGTAACCGAAAGAAATGAGAGAGCCCATTCACTCACACATGCATACCTACGGAGCACCCAGAAAGCATTCAGAGCGCTTCACTTGTTCCACAATTTGTCATGTTACAGCCTTATTCCAGAATGGATCAAATTCATTTGACACCTCATTGTTTTCCACACAATAACCCATCATGACAAAATAAAAAGCCTTTGCTTGCAATTCTTTCAAATGTATTAATACAAAACAAAAATAGAACACGTACATAAATATTCACAGCCTTTGCTCAACGCTTTGTTGAAGTGCCTTTGGCAGCAATTACAACCTCAGGTCTTTTTGAGTGTGATGCTACAAGCTTGGCAGAACCTCCATCAGGTTGGATGGGGACCACTAGTGCACAGCTATTTTCAGATCTCTCCAGAGATGTTCAAGTCCGAGCTCTGGCAGGCCACTCAAGGACGTTCACATAGTGGTCCCAAAGCCACTGCTTTGTTATCTTGGCGATGCGCTCAGCATCGTTATCCTCTTGGAAGAGGAACCTTCGCACCAGTCCAAGGTCCAGCGCACTCGGAAGCAAGTTATCATCCCTGTACATTGCTGCACTCATTGTTCCCTCAACCCCTCAGTTTCTGCTGCTGAATAACATCTCAGCATGATGCTGCTACCGCCATACTTCACTGTAGGGATGGGATTGGTCAGGTGATGAGTGATGCCTGGTTTTCTACAGACATGACACTAGGCAAAGACTTCAATCTTTGTTTCGTCACACCAGAGGATCTAGTTTCTCGTTGTTTCAAGTCCTTCAGGTGCCTTTTGGCAAACTCCAGGTGGGCTGTCATGTGCCTTTTAGGTGTTGTTCTTGATATCCTCCCTGAATAAGGTCCAAATAAGGTACCCCAATCGGGCAACCAGCTCTTTCTGTACCCTTCCCTATGCCTCGATACAATCCTGTCTCTGAGGTCTACAGACAGTTCCTTGGACTTCATGGCTTGTTTTGTGCTCTGACATGCACTGTAGACTATGGGACCTTTTTATAGCCAGGTGTGCACCTTTCCAAATCATGTCGAATCAACTGAATTTATCACAGGTGGACTCCAATTTAAGCTGTAGGAACTTCAGTGGAAACAGGATGAATCTGAGTGTCATGGCAAAGGCTGTGAACACTTCTGTACATGTTGTATTTTTGTTTTTTATTTTTAATGACTTTGCAAGAATTTCAAGCACACCTTTTCTGCTTTGTCATCACGGAGTTTTTGTCTGGAAAAAAGATTGGGGTGTAAAATGAATTGAATCCATTTTGGAATAAGGCTCAGATTCAAACCCAGGACCTCCTTGCTGTGAGGAGATCCGAATAACCGCTGTGCCATCCCATTTAAACCATTATTTAATTTTGAATAGCATAAAAATAACACAGACTTTGTTTCAGCATGTGGTGTGTGTGTGTGTGTGTGTGTGGGGGGGGGGGTTCTCATTTCAAATTTCACAGCAACAGTATTTCTAAAAGGGAAAAAAGATTGGGAGAAGATTACCACAGTGCTGCATTACTTCATCTTTTGGTTCATTTGGGAAGAGAATGATTGCTATAGTTCTAAAAATGAAATGTTTTTCCCCTTTTAGCTTAATTTTATTTATTTATTTTTTAATATAGAACAAAACCAAGTGATAAAATTCAAACCAACAGCAAACTGCTCCTTAAAGTTCTTCAAAAAGTTTTCTTCAGGGAGAAAAAAAAACCCATCAAAGATATATTTAATAAAACGAATCCTTTGTGTTCATTCAAAAGAAACTCTGTGGTTTCGAACTAAATTATTCTGAATGGCTTTCTCGTGTCCTCTGTGTAACATTTTGTTTTCCCATTCTTGTCCAACTTAGGATTTTAGCCTCCCAACAGTTTGGCGTCTCATTTGTGGTATTTTTGTGTTATGTGAGTGGGTAGCTGGGTTTTATACAGGTGACAGATGTGGAACGGACACCTGTCAGCCTACACTGTGGAGCAATCCTGCTGTAATATGTACTTAATGTGATTTGGCATCATCTTGCTGAAATAAGCAACGCCTTCCCCGAAAAAGACGTCATCCGGATGGCAGCGTATGTTCCCAGATGTTACCAGATGTTGCCCATGTCGTGGGCACTAATTTAGTAATTCTCTGAACCATCACTGATGCGAACTCTGTTCCCGACCAGCTGGTCTGTCTCCTGTTAGGGCCGGGGAACACACAGCCCACGGTTTCCAGAGAGACTTGAGGCTCAGAAGTGGAGGATCTGGATCTAGTCAGTTTTTTTATTTAGTCTTTGCATGTCAGGGTTTTAGATTGCATTTGTGGGATGCAGGGACACACTGTGTTCACTGATAATGGCTTTCTGAAGCTCACAACGGATACATTTCTGTTTTCAATGCAGCGCCCCCCCGGGCCTGAAGATCTTAGCTATTCAGCACTGCTTTCTATTCTTGTCTCTTTTTTCTTCCAGTTTTCTGAATCATTAAATGACATTATGTACCACAGATGATGAGATCCACAAATTCTTTTCAAATTTTAGGCCGAAAAGTTTTTTTTTTTTTCGTGTGGTGAACCCCTGCCTGTTTTTATTTGTGAATTACTCGGCCTCTCAGGGATGCTCTTTTGTTGTCCCAACTTTTTTTTGAAAGATGTTATCGAATTCAAAGTGACAACACATTTTTCAGTGGATGAAATTTCTCCATTTCAACATTTGCTGTTATCTTTGACCATTTTCATTTAAATAGAGGTGTCACATGGCTTCCATTCTGCGTTTATTTTCATTTTATACAGCAGAAGGTAGTAAGTGAAGTGGACTTGAGATGAGTTTGCTGAATTACAACATGACAAAGGCAGAATAATTAATCACCGTGCCCACAGTAGAGGTCATTTCAATACATTCTCATGTTCAAGAAGCTAGTTTGAGATGATGTGAGCTGTGTGACATGGTGTGTTGTCCTGCTGGAAGCTGCCATCAGAAAATAAGCACACTGTGGTCATAAAAGGATGGAGATGGCCAGCAAAAAGATTCAGGAAGGCTGTGCTGTTTAAATGTTGCTCAGTTGGTACTAAGGAGCCAAGAAAATGGACTATATTGCCAAAAGTATTCACTCATCTGCATTGAAACACGTGAAATTGAGTGACATCCCATTCCTAATCAATAGGGTTTAATATGATGTCTCCTCACCCTTTGCAGCTATAACAACTTCGAGTCTTCTAGGAAGACGTTCCACAAGGTTTAGGAATGTGTTTATGGGAATGTTTGACCCTTCTTTCACAATTGCACTAATGTTGGACCTGAAGGCCTGCTTCACAGTCTCGGCTCTTATTCATCCCAAAGATAAGAGGGGTTGAGGTCAGGACTCTGTGCAGACCAGTCAAGTTCTTCCACACCAAACTTGCTCATCCATGACTTTATGGACCTTGCTTTGTGCACTGGTGCACTGTCATGTAGGAACAGGAAGCACTTGTCCCCAAACTGCTCCCACAAAGGTTGGAGCATGAAATTATCCAAAATATCTTGGTATGCTGAAGCATGAAGAGCTCCTTTCACTGGAGCCAAGGGGCCGAGCCCAGCTCCTGAAAAAAATCCCCACACAATAATCCCCCCGCCACCAAACTTTACACCCATCAGATGCAGTCAGACAAGTACCGTTCTCCTGGAAACCACCAAACCCAGACTGGGCACTGGATTGCCAGACAGAGAAGCGTGATTTATTACTCCACAGAGCATGTCTCCACTGCTCTAGAGTCCAGTGGTGGCGTGCTTTACACCTCTGCATTCGACACTTGCATTGAGCTTGGCGTTGCAAAGCTTGGATGCAGTTGTTTGCCCATGGAAGCCCATTCCATGCACTGTTCCGACCCTACCATCTGAAAATTGCTGGAGAAACTGAGACTCGCCGGATTAAGCAACATATTCCAAGCTTCTGTTGTCCAGTTTTAGGGAGCTTGCGTGAACTGTCGCCTCAGTTTCCTGTTCTTACCTGACAGGAGTGACGACCCGGAGTGGTCTTCTGCTGCTGTCGCCCATCTGCTTCATGTTGTACATTCAGTGATGCTCTTCTGTAAACCTTTGCTGTAATAAATGTTTATTTGAGTTACTTTTCCCTCCCATTAACTCAAAGTAGGCTGATTATTCTTCTGTGACCTCCAGAGAGAACTCCAGCTCACTGGTTATTTTCTCTTTCCAACCATAGAGATGATTGTGTGGGAAAATCCCAGCTGTTTCTGAAATGCAAGCAACCACGCCAAGTAATTTAAATCACCTTTCTTCCCCATTCTGATGCTCAGTTCAAACTTCAGCAGGTCATATTGACCATGTCTACATGACGAGCTGCTGCCATGTGTTTGGCCGATTAGAAATGTGCAGTAATACGTACCTAATGAAGTGTGTGCGTCAGCTTACAAAGAGTGTGATTCCAAATGTGACGAGGCTGTCATCTTAACAGTTCAGGGTGAAAAAGATGAAAATGAGTGACTGAAAAATGAAATACTTAAATTGAAACATTTACATTTGTAACCGAGCAAACACAATCTGCTAATGAAAGCTGTGTTCTGTGCATGATGGGAAAGAACAGAACAGCCACTAAATGAAGCATGCAGTGAGATTGTTTTTCTCTGCAACAACAAACCAAGCCCTAATTCCTCCATCGCCATCTTGATTATGAACGCAAGCGCTGTGGTGGCTATTCAGCAATGCTGCGACAAATGTGAATAATAAGAAGATGAAATAAGAAGTGAGAAAGATTACAAGTTTGTCTCAGACCCACAGGAGCAGAAATCATGAGCAGCGAGTTAAGGAGAAGCACCGATCATCTTTGAGGGACGTGGCATTCTCGAAATTTATAACAGCGCCATGCCATCGTAATAATAAGGAATAGGATCTGTCATGGGGTCTAGCTGGTGTTTTTATTAGACCGATGGGAAGTCTCTGCGCCTCTCCTTTCTGTGTTGTAGTAATGAAAGTTACAGCACGTTCTCTCCCAGCCAAAGGTTGGCCCTGCCTAATGAAAACAGATGAAGCAGAGATAAAGTGTTTGCCGACATTAAGGGACTCATTTATCACCGTTAGCCCCCGAGCTATAGAACACCTTGGTCTGGAGCTCTCCTTTAACAGGCCCTGCCTCACAGCACCCCGGTGGCACACTGCAGCCTTCCAGGCGCATGCACACCTCCATCTTTACCTCTCTTTTCCCCTTCGTTCTTTGTGCTTCACACAGATATATATATATTTATATAGGTGTTGTTGTTGTTTTACTTCTGTGCAAATACACAAGGTTTATATAGGTTTTATAAGCCAAAAAAGAGAGTTTTTATGGAACCTTTATCAAATCTAAAGGATTTGGGAGTCCTTGCGGGACCTTCATAGCTGTTCGCCTCCCAATGTTGACCCTTTGTGGGTTCAACAGCCATCCGGAGCCGAATCGCCTCTGCTGAGGGGAGGGAGGGGGTCATGTTCTCATCTTAGCTGCTCATCTTGCCTGTGTATTAATGAATCTTTTTCGGCTGTGTTTAAAGCTGCTTAATTAAGTTCAAAGCAGCGCTCGGGGCACTGTGCGCCTGCTCGGCTGACCTCCCTATGAGTGGAAGTGTTGATTAGGAGGTAAAGAGACATGGAGGCACTGCAGGGGATGGCTATTGATTGAAAGGATAGAGAGAGAGGGGGGAAAAAACTCATTTGGATTGTGGTGATTGGAATATCAGACTGCAATTTTTTTAATATAAATATATATAACTGATCTTCTGAATAACAATAACTCAATCCCCTGCGCTGACAGTTTGGTGAAAATTGCCCAACTTAAGTGAGGAATTTTCTGCGATAAGACCAAACGCCAGAGTTTTCCCTCATCCCAATAATAGCCCTTCACCCCCAGCCCGAGCTGTCTGCACGGTGTCGACCTCTCGACACCACCTCGTGAAAGTTGGCCGCTGTGGATCGATAGCGTGTTAGCTTTTTTGTTTGTAGGTTCAGGGCTGCCTTGGCTTTATTACAGCTGCCGAGAGTCACGGGGGAGTCGTGCGCGGCTTTGTGAGAAAGGAGCTCCCTCTTGTTTGCCAAAAGTGTAATCCCGCCATGACCCGCCGCGACCCTGCCCTGAGAGGAAAGCTGCTTAGACAGAAGTGCGTGTCTGTGGGAGCTCCCAGCTGCCTGGCCTCTCTCTCCATCTCTCTGTTTTTTCCTCAATACATCCACCTCACTCTGTTTTTTCCCCCCTCTCCTTACTTTATAGCACCATCTCTCCTTTTTACCCCTCACGCTCATCTCATATATCCTCACCGTTTATTTCATCTCGCAGCAAACTTCATGCATTCCTCACTCCACATCAATACTTCTGAGACTCCCCCCTCCTCCTCCTCCTACTCCCCCATCCTTCCACTGTCGAGCTTGTGAAGAAGGCGAGGCTTTGCTAAGTGCAGACAGATCTGATTTTTTTTCCTTCCAAAGGAGAAAATAAACACACAAAGTCTTAGACAGACTTCAGTACAGTGGTGGTGGTGGTGGTGGGGTGGGGTCTGCAGAGCAGGACCAGTGGTGCAGGAGGGGAAAGAGAGAAAAAGGAAAGGGAAAATGACCTCTGGAATCGATTTGGCATGGGTTGAAGCCAAGGCTAAAACTGCGCGGCGAGGCTCCGCTGAGGCTGCTTGTTGATTTGTAAATCTATTCATCTCTGACAAAAAATTAGGCACAGAAATGAAGTGGTAAAAATGTGAAGCTCCATGTTGATTCGAGCACTTAACGCCTGCAGAAGTTGTGCAAGTTTTGGTTGCCAGCTACTGGAAGAGCAGCTGATTTTACGCAGAAGAGCCAGCCGATGATGTCACATGTTCCAAAAAAAAAAAAAAAGGAAAGAAAGAAAGAACAAGAAAGAGGGGCAGTCAGCACCTGATGCACGCTTCAGATCATCTTTGCGGGATCGCCTGGAGGGTCACTTCACTGGGATGCTCTTGATTTGGACACGCATGGTGGGGACGTGGATTTATAATGCAGGTTTTGGTGCCCGGCCCAGGGGGCATAGCATCACTGCCTGCCTGCTCCCCCTGCTGCGCCCGCTCCCCCGTCCTCCAGGGTGAGACATCACTCGGCGGGGGTCAGCAGCAATCTGATTCAGGAAGCACTGCAGGGGAGGAGGGGGGTGGCGGGTGGGTTGAAGGAAAACTGGGGAGCGGAGGTAGGTGTGGGCGAGTGGGGGGATTACCCACAAGTCTTTGGGCTTGGCATATCCAGAGTTAGGGCAGCCTGAATCAGCAGGAGGGGGACAGATCATAACCCCCTGCTGGCTGCTGCCTCAAATATAAAGCTAATGCTTGGCCACTCCAACTGGATGACAAACACATTATAGAAGGGAGAACGAGGGAGGAGGTGGTGGAGGAGGAGGAGGGTGGTGGTAATGGGCAGAGGGAGAGCAGCTCTACTTAAGTATGATCGTGTGTTTGAAATAGATAGGAAACAAGCCAGGCTCTGCTGTTACCATGGCATTCTATGACAGTCACCAGCCATAGGTTACTTAGTTTCTATGGGTAACAGTCCGTGCTGCACTTCACATCCACCGTGACACTGAACCTACAGATATCGCCCACCGAATCTCAGCAGCTCACAAGAAAGAAAGAAAGCCTCCCCTGCATCATTCAAAACATCCACACGCACCCCGGTTGTTTTCCCCCCCTCTCTTTACCATGATGATTTCAATGATTTTGGGGGTGGGGGTGGTCTGCTGAGATCTAAAGTGAGGAGAGAGCTTAACAGAATAGTCCAAGGTCGAGCCCAAACTAATCAGGCTCCTCATTTCCCTGGATGAAGTAATGAAGTAGAACGCTGACCCCTGGCTGACCCTGGGAATCTGTAGCAGCAAACTGGCCTGGAGACCAATTAGGCAAAAGTAAACGGAAATATTAAAGCACGGCATTCATTTTTTAATAAATATAATCCCAGACTCACACACTCACACACACACACAGACACAAAAGCAGCTTCAAAGCTCAAAGAAGGGCTTGATGTCTTACAGACTGTCAGGGAAACTTAAATCTTGCAGGGTAAGAAGCTTCTTTTTCTCCCCCCCTCTCTGAAGACCAGGGTTGATTACAACCTGGTTAGCTCTCCTAATTATCTCCTGCACTTGAGCTTTTTTAATGATTTCCATGATTCAATTACCCCTAACTGAATTCCTGTCTTCAATCAATTAAAGCCAAAGCTGCGCGCTCATCCATCTTCCAATCAGGACACTGGGAATCCCTCCATCCATTCTCATTTGAGGCGAGAGAGCGGGTCAGACAATTAACAGAGTTTGCATCCATCCATGTCTCTTTCCCCCCACCTCTCTCCTACTTCTAACCACCGCTTTTAGTCGGTTTAAGTGTGGTTTAACTTAAACTATAAATAACTAACTATTAATAGGCACTGGCAGGAGGCTCCTGCCAACAAACAAACGCTGCTCTTGTAAACGTGTTCTGCTGCGAAACCCTGAAGAAATACACCATCGCCTTTCATCCGAGAACCTCTTTGTCCCGCTCCACTCTGCTGGCTGTTGTGTTGCCTAATGTGAAGGTGAGTGGAGTGACAGCGGCCTTCTTCGCCTCTCAGGAACGTTCCTGACCGCACAAAGACGCCCACACTTTTTGGCACCATCTGCTGGAACCCTGAGAAACATGGAGAAGAAATCATGCTTATTTGTGACAATAACAATAAAAAGCAGGTGTGGAGGTGGGGGGAGAATTTCTTCCTGTTCCTTTTTTTGTTTTTTGACATCTTAATTGCATACCTGCTACTTTTTGCCAGAAAACTTTGATTGATGAATGCTTGCAGCTAAATTAGAAGTAGAAGTAGAAGAAGAAGAAGCATAGAAATGGTTGCCAAGGTGCCCAGATAGTCATTTAACCCTCATTGGTTGAGAGGGAAGCCAAGGGCAGCAGCAGCCTTTTCACATGCTGCTCTTTCCATCCCCATTATCTCCTCTGTCTCATCCCTGCGACCTTTGGTTTCCTTGAAAGGCTTTTGCATTCTTTTAAAATGAAAATACCAAACGGTGCTCTTTCTGCGCAGACGCGCGGGATGGTGCTGCAGATTAGGTTTGATGTTTTATCGTCATGGCGGCTCGCTCTTCAGGAAAAAAGAAAAATCATTTAACAGCAGTGCCAACTGCAGAGAGCAGAGCATTGGGGAGTGTTTTGGTCACGTTTAACATCGGGGAAGATCAAACACAAACGGAGGCCTGCTAGACTGCAGCGGCCTTGCGTGGGAATCCCACCATGATGAAGTCTGCGGCAGAACCACGGCCCCAAACGTCCCCATCAGCATCATGTTACTGGGAGGCTTCAGATGTCTTCATTCAGAGGGAAGCCTCGAGTACGTCTTTCCTCAGAGTCTTAGCTTCTTCTTTTTTTTCTTTTTTTTTTGTCCTTTTGGATGGCAGCGCACATTCCCTGGCACGATTTTCAATAGCGCTCCCCCTGGGGTAGCAGGGGAATGGCTATCTCTACAATTACACTGACAGCTCTTTTCTAAAGTGCACTTGATTTATTTGATTTAGCTAAGATTAATGGTCCTCCCACCAAGCAGGCCTGGCTGAGATGCGCAGCACAACACAGACTTCACCGCTGCAGATGCACAGGTGTATGCCAGCACTGGTGTACTGGAGATCTGTATATATTTATACACATATGCACGAAAAGTCACAAATCCATGACCACTCTGATCCAATCTGGGGTTTTTTGACCTACGTCGCATTTGAAAATGATAACAGTAGACATCCACTAAAGAGTCCAGAACTGCCAAAATAAATCTAATTATTTAAAGAATTGTTATTTTAACTCGTATATAATCATATTTACCTTTCTAGTTTTAAAAATATTGCAAAAACAATAACAAAGCAATTAATGTTGGATGCTTTTATGTATTCAAAAGCATATCACTGCAACATATAAATATGTATTGTATTAAAATATACTTATTTTTTAAAAATATTTTGCAATCGATGCAAAGCTGAATCTTGAAAACCAGAGAAGCAGTCTGACAAAGTGAGCTTAAAGAAATTAAAAAAGCAAAACATGGGGCCAAGATTGAAAGAAAGAGATGTGAAGTAAAATCAGTGACATTTATCAGTCTGGAAAGGCTATTTCTAAGGCTTCAGGACTGCAGTGAAGCACAGTGAGAGCCATCATCGTCAAATGGAGCAGTGGTGAACGGGAGTGACCGGCCTACCAAAATTACTCCAAGAACGCACTGATGATTCATCCAGGAGGTCAGAGAGGAATCCAGAACAACATCTTTAAGAACTGCAGGGCTCACATGTCTCAGTTAAGGTCAGAGTTCATGATTTAACAATAAGAAAGAGTCTGGACAAAAATGGCCTCCGTGAGAGTTCAAGGAGAAAACCACTGCTGACCAAAAAGAACACAAAGGCTCGTCTCACATTTACCAAAAGACTTTTGGGAAAATATTCTGTGGACTGATGAGACAAAGGTTTAACTTTTAGGAAGCTTTAAGTCCTGTTACAGTACGCCTTAAAACTAACACAGTATTTCATAAAAAGAACATTTTTATAGCAACAGTCAAACACGGTGGTGTTAGTGTGATGGTCTGGGGCTGTTCTGCTGCCTCAGATTCACTGGCGTAACTGATTGAACCGTGAATTCTGCTCTACCAGAAAATCCTGAAGGATGATGTCCGGCCATCGGTTCATGCCCTGAAGCTGGAGTCAGTTATTGCACCTCCTTCAGTCAAGGGTGGCACCACCAGTTCTTGGATTTTGGGGGCAATTACTTTTCTACTTAGGCCACGGTAGGTTTGGATAGCTTTCTTTCCCTTAATAATTGTAATCATTATTTAAACTGCATTTTACATTTTCTTAGCTGATCTTTATCTGAACATTAAAATGCTCTTGATACGTGTGACAATCAAGGGGACAAATACCTTTTTCTCCAGCATACTGTGCATTTTAAAACTGTAAGCTCTCCTATTGTAGCTGCTGTTGGCTGTATCCATACATTTTTAAGAAACTACTGCTCATCTGCAGACCTGCCGGAGACTCCGTGGGCTAAAACACTGTGAATGAATGTGTCAGCAGTATGAGCCGTGCTGGCCTCTGAGGCACCTGTCACACATGCAGGTGAGATGTTTTTCAGTAAGCTGTTTCTTTGTGTTTTTAACTAGATTTCATTGCTGTACTGGCACGCCAGCGCTGTGACAGGAGTGATTTCATTTTTGTGTGTTTTTGTTTTTTAATTTATGGTTTGATCTTATTTTCTGACTCCGAATTTCAAAAACAGACACGTGTTCCAGAGACACCTCCCCCACCACCGTGTGCCAGGAAAAGCTTTGTGTGGCTAGCTGGCTGACAGTTGCCAGGCCAGTGGTCCGGTACAGTCCAGTGCTCCTGGCACTGACGCCTGCCCATCTGCCTGAGTTGACACGTTCGCTCCCACACCACTTGTCCAGGAGGACAAAATGTACTACGTTGTCCTGGCAAAGCTCCCTGAAATGTCAACCTGGCGTAACAAACCCATGCCGTCCCCTTGGCCCTCGTAGGCCTGGTAGTGTTGGTGGGGCGCTGCCCTGGATCAAGCAGGGAGCCAGAAACATGCCAAGGTAACAACAACTGCTGATCGACTGCCGGGGCGCTACCATCTTGTCCAGTGTGGATCGAGTTTGCTCAGGATGGCTGTTCTCATTATGGGCCCTGAACCTTGTAAAACCTGGCGTTTCCTCGGCTGAAAGAGGGCAGCTGGAAGGAAAGGAGGCAAACCATTCCTTTAAAAACCGTTATGAATAAAACCCATTTGTGACTTGGCATCTCCTTTTTTTTCCTTTTCTTTTTTCTTTTACAAGCAAAAGACAAAGGATGGAGAGGAATAACACGCAGAACATGTTCTCCGTTGTTCAAGCAGATGGTCTTGGAGGTGCTGCGAGGGTCTGATGTTGGCTGACTCTGTCCCGCAGCCCCCTCAGGGCAGCAACTGTGAGTGGTCATTAACACGGGGAGCAGTCCATGCCAGCAGAGAGGGGAGGCTAGAAGTAGTTAACAACCACTATCCAGTTAAATCCTCTTTCTCCGTGCTAAACATGAGCAACTGCAGCCTTCCTACTGGCTGCCAAGTCTGAAAAAGCAGCACATCATGTAAGACCTTTAGAAAAAAAAAGACATTGTTTGGAAAGCACAAAGGAACAGAGCGGGAAAAGGTGTATTTCTACGGCACTGTGCCTCATCGCTCACTTGTGCTGAATCTAAGGTTACAGCCGGGGCTGTCTGGCAGTTATCCATACACAGTGAATCATGCCGTTCAGTGTGTGCGCGTGTGTGCGTGCTTGTGCGCGGTGAAGCTGTGGACAGGTATGACAGGGCTGACCTCCACGTGTTGCCAGAGAGAGTGTGTGGCCCAGTGTTACCTGTCATAACATGGGCTGCCTCGAGCCCCGGAACACCAGCCTGACCAGGCCACTGGGCAGCCAGAAATAATAGAGACTGGCAAGAGGGCAATGAGGGGTCACACAGACGGGGGGAGGAGGTGGTGGCGGTGGGCGGAGGGGAAGGACAGGGACATATGACAGGAGGACTTGCAGAAGCATGAAGGCAGGAGAGCGAGAGAGAAGGATGGAGTGAAGAAGAATTTACTCCAGCGAGGAGGATTGGTAAGGATAATGATGCGGCGGGGGGGGGGGGAAAGCGGGTCAATCAAGTAGCGGAGAAGAGGACAAAAGAGAGGAAGGCGAGGGGGGCGGCTACTGTTCTCGCTCCACACCGCCTCTGTGGAGAGTTAAAAAAATCACGTGTGAAGGCGGTGACAGTCGCCCTCTCCCACCCCCCACCCACCCAAACAAGAAAAATAAGCCTCGCTTATGAGAAGCCGGTCCACGCCTCGCCTCGCTTCTCATTTGTTTTGGAAGCCAGTTTATCTTCGCGAGTATGATATTCTCGAGGTGCAGCCACTCGCCTGCAGAGATGGAACAGCTGAATTCACTTAGGCAGGCTTTGGCCAGCAATTAAAGTGCCGGATTAAGAGTGATTGCATTTTGTGTCCTGAGGAGGCGCTGCCTGCCGTCTTGAGAGGTCTCATTAACATGGCTGCCGTAGGCTGTGCTGAGCACTGCCACAGGCAGTTAAAAAATAATGGAGACATTATCAACCTTAATGTCTTGTACCTGGAGTGGGGAAGATTTTATAATCACTATTGTGATGGGCCACAGGCTGCCAGTTGTGCAAAAGGGAAAGGTTGGATGAAGATAACCCTTTTTTCTGACCAGACCCCTGTGTGGGTTTTTTGATCAGCCACTACACATGGGGAGCCTGAGCAGCTGGATTTCATTAATTGAGTGCTGGCAGCGTTCTGCTCTGGCGGCAGGGGTGAGTCACACTGGTGGGATTGGTCTCTCTCTCCCTGATATCATCTTCCAACCATAACTACAAATAATTATTCACTCAAATCCATTACCGGGGGTCAATCAAGTTCCCCAATCAGTTCTAAAGTCCAATTACTGGCGCCAAGGCTCTATTCGCGCCTTCCTGCAGATGAAGGCCTTAGCCCACAGGCTGCCCAGTAAATTACACATAGCAAACAGAGGAGCGTGTGGGAGAGCGAGCCTCCTCAGGTGCGTAATAAAGCAGAGGTACACAGTGGTCTCTCCCTGGGGCATTCTGACCGTGCCAGCCGGCAGACTTCACCAGGTTAAATAGAATTAGCCCATGCAATGAGATGCACTTTGAATACCAAACCACCACGTCTCATCACTCCACAGGCTGGAGAGCACGCCCAGCGCAGCCCAGCATTAACATCCATCTCAGCAGCTGATATAATAAGACGTGTCGCCATGAGGGTCTTCTTATGAAGAGGCTGCACAGTGACCCACCGGAGCAGCATAATGAGTGGGGTGCTACATCTGCAAGCAAAGCGGGGGAAGCGAGGGGGCTCCTCGCATCGTTTTTGTGGCTGTCTCAAAAGTCGAGTCCCGAGCCTGGAGGAAATGCTTCTCTTTCTCTCTCTCACACACACTCATCTGTCACTACAGAGGGACAGCAGTGCAGCCAGGCGAGTCAGAGCGGCCGGGTTGGCAACGAGGCAGTCAGCTCGAGTGTGTGCGACAGGGGATGGATGGATGGCTCGTATGTATGTACAAGATGTGTAAGCGGTGAGCCGGACGGATGTTCGTGTGTGTAAGAAGGGGAAGAAAAGAAAACAAAAAAATAAAACAAGAGAGAATGGAGAGGGGGAGGAGGAGGAAGGTGGGCGAGTGTGATGTTATGTGCTCGTGTGTGAGGAGGAGAGCAAACATAGAAGAGATGGCTGAGGCTTTGTGGATCAGCAGCCCATGACCGGCTGTCACACTACACATAGACACACACACACACATCTCCAAAAATGTGGCTGGTAGCAGGGCTGACATTTCCCTCTGTCAGGCTTCCCTCACGCTCTGATCTGAGCAGAAAACAAACTACTACGCTGATGCATCCTACAAGAGGAGAAACATGTGTGCCTCTCTGCGCTACAGTACACCCGCTCTGTTTACTGACATGTGTTGTAGCCTCATTTTTCAGCATTCGGGCTCTGAGGTTTTTTCTTGGAGGGGGTTAAGCTGAGTTTTTAGGCAACAATCACAACAGTTCTTAGTTTGCTCTTTAACCAAGGAAGGCATTTTGACTTCAGACTGCTGACACAATGAAACGCTGTGAATGTAAGCCCCCCCTCCTCTATTAAACATGAAAAAAACAACCAGTAAAAGAAAACCTCATCAAAGAGCCTGTCTCTGTCCTCTGCTTACATTCAAGAGATCCGGCAAAATGCTAAACACATGTGGACGGGCCCTGTGTTTGGGCTAAGATGGCTGAACATGATCCGGCAGCATTTGAGTTAATCTTCCTTAGTGAAACCGCATGGTGTTGTTTACACTGGAGACAACTGTGTGTATATGCATGGATGTGTGTGTGTGTGTGTGTGCGCGTGGAGGGAGTCCAGAGCTGCAGAACTCACTGTTCCCTTTTGCAAAGCCAGAGCAGTTACAGTGTGTATGTGTTTGTGTCAGCATGATGGAGGAGATGGGTGTTACTCAGACCTAATGAATCCATCTGCATTCAAGGGGCATTCTTCCTCTCACACGCAGGCGGGAGCAAACGAGCAGCGACCTGGGAGCCCGTCCAGCGGTTGGTGGGGGCTTTCGCAGTATTTCCAAAGCAGACTAGAAAGTACAAGCACAGATTAGCACTGAATTCACCCTGTTTTTTTCCTTTGAGGAGGTTGAGAAAGCTGTACAATCACACACTCAGCCCTCCTGCTCTGTACTGTACCAAGCTTGGCTCCTTTCTGCTTTTCAGTGAGGATTGAGAGAGAGAGGGGAAAAAAAAGCAGAGGATGGTTGTGTACAGAGAGCTGGGTCTACAGTACCTCGAGCTCGACCTCGAGGAGAGTGGCAGCTGTTGATGTCCTCACCTCTGAGTGACCCGGCACCCTAGGCAACCTCGATGAAGAATGGATGGAGGGCAGGAGGCGGGGGCGCTAAGAAAGGGAGGGCGGTTGGCACTGAGGGTTCAGTCATTAGGATAATGAACCCACAGCTGAGTGGGATTTGGGAGACCTCTAGTGGCTGAAGAAAGCACAAACTTACATTTACAGAGCACTGATGGTACGATAAAGATTATTTACATAGTGTATAAAAGCAAATCCAGTTCTTAGTGACCTGGAGGAAATGAATCACGCCTTCTTGATCTTGTGACTGCTTCAAACTACACCAGCCGGCTTTTAAAGGTGAGATATTTCAGGCATAAGTAAGTCAGATGTGCCATTTTGGTTACATAACAGTGATTCTTCCACACTAGCAGAAAGACAATATCTAAAATACAAATTCAGGAGCTTATTGTACTTTTTCTCATTTATGCAAATGTGTGCATATTTAATGAGAACATCTCATTTGCATATGATATCCATGGTGATACGTTTTATTTGAAAACCATAAATATTAGTTTTTCAGTGACGTGACATTACAAGCTTGAAAGGCCACATTCAGAGTAATTGTGTTTATTCCAAGCAAGAAATCTCCAACTCAGCTCTTACATGAAACTTCGTTTATATTTCTAAAGCTGCCTTTTTTAAACAGATGGATTTTATTTATACAGCATTCAGACACTGATTTATGAACATTTATTCATATTTTTCTGGTTTATCAAATGATAAAAACAGATTTTATAAAGACTCTAATGACCTTGGCTTTAGTCATTGTCCAATTCGATTTATGATCTGCAAAACTATGCCAATAACAGGGGTGACAATGCCTCATCAAAAATACACTTTCATAAAACTTGCAATACAGAGCATTAGACAGACCGGAAATTTTCATGGTGATCTAAACAGTTTTCTCTCTGTAGTCACCTGTAGCGTTTCTCCTCTATTGATCCTGTAAGTAAGAAATAACTACAAGTTTAAACAAATTAACCACTTTTTTTTTTTATCACTTATTCAATTCAGGGTCTTGTTTCTCCCACAAAAAGTTGAGTGAAAATTTCAAGTTATTATTGCAAAATGTTGACTTAATGAGTCAAACTTCTGGGTGAGTTGAAATTTTGACTAATAGATGACCTGTTTTATCTGCCCAGTGGCAGAAACAAGCTTCCGTATGCTTGTCTTTTTTGGGAAAAGAAGCCTGATTACCTGGAAAGACCTCCCTCAGGCACGGAGAGGAACATCCACACTCCACACTGAAAAACTGTTGGATCTGAACCCAGGACCTTGTTCCAGCAGGATTACAATCCTACCTCCTTGAGCACACCTGATCTCGGACACTGAGCAAGGGTCGGGCCCGGTTAGTACTCGGATGCACCGCCTGGGAATACCAGGTGCTGTGAGCTTAGAGTGGCTGTGGTTCAGGAGGTCGAGCAGGACATCTACTAATTGAAAGGTCGGGGGTTCAACTCCTGGCTGCTCCAGGTCTGCGTGCCAAGATGATGATCCCGATGCGTTCATCGGAGTGTGAATGTTGGATAGAAAGGACTTGGATGTACTAAAAAATGCTTGTGTTGTAAAAACTGCTTTTAGTGCTCAAGTAGAAAAGTGCTATTTAAGAACCAGCCCACAATGCAAAAGGTAATAAGCTCTCAATACCAGTTTAAGTGACTTACTGTGTGTCAGAAGTACCAGCAAGTTTACACAAATTTAATGCCACGTGTACACAATCTCATAATTAGACCAACGGGACAAACACAAGGGAGTTCTTCAACATCATTGTGCTGACAGCCTCGACTGTTGGACTATGATGTTACAGAAACCAAACAGCCTTTTCTATCTCATCGATATATTTTTGTTTTAGCATTTATTGGCATTTTCAGTGAGCTCAGGGGGTTTTACACTGTAAGTTAACGATTCTACAGTATTAGAGAAAAAACCGCAACAATCACACGACTCCCCGTGAGCGAGGAAACATCTGACAGAAGCAGGCTCAGGGACAGGCAGCCATCTGCCACAACCGGTGGGTAGCGATGGAGAGGAAGAGAAGAAGAAAGAGAGGATAAGGAGACAGGGCAACCTGGGACAAGAATGTTACAAAGGGGATTCTTTAGACTTTCAGAAAACTTGACCTCTGACCTTGACCTTTAGATCGAGGTCACCGGGATTTGAACACATCTGAGATTTTTAGTAGATGCACTTATGGCATCAATTTGAAAATCGAGTCATCGCATTCACACACTTGGACGTCCACGCCACCTGCTCGCCCGGTGAGTTGAAGACAATACTCCAGTGTGCGAATTCAGAAAATCGAATCAACAAACTGGATTTGAACTTTATGTGACCTCGTATTTTCTTCTGGTTTAAAGAACACTTACAACCCTACAGGACTCCTGGACTAAACCTGGAGGCCACAGCCAGGCTTTCCTTCAGTCTTCAGATGTCAGTTTGGAGTCTGGAAATTATGATGTGTACGTTTACATAAGTTTATATATTGAAAAAAAATAGCTGACGGATTAACAGACACTAAAAATAACAGGTGCAGCCTACGAGTACATAATAGGTGGGAAATACCCTGTGTATAGATTAGACTGTATAAGAATATGCCGCTGACACCGGCGTCTGCTGCGGGGTCCCTGAATAAAGCAGCTGCAGCAGCCTCTTTAAATAATAAAGTAATAAAGTAGCTGCACCGGCGTTATGAGTGCGTGACTTCTCTTTGTGTTCAGTCCTCCGGTGGTGTCTGGGAGCGCAGCGCAGTATGAACTTAATTCTGGAAATATTAAAGTGTGTTTTGCCTGAATTCGAAGCAACCGTACAGCTGAGTCATTCAGACGAAGCCCAGCGCTGACATTTCTGGCTCCGGAGAGCCGAAAAGAAATGTCATTAAATCTCTGACAAATCTCAGGGCTAATATTCGTAGAGGTAACATTAATCACTCGGCCCTTTTTCATATCGTGAGCAAACACGCAGCGGTAGAAGAGCTCGGCCAACTGCGCCGGCAGATTTAATGTAATTCACTTGTCCACTTAAGATTCAAATTGTTCTTTAATAGAAACCAAACAGTGGATTAAAAAACAAACAAAAAACAGAAAAACACAGATTCAAAGCCTCGACGCTTTCCTGAGGAAAACCTGTTATTAGAGCAACATCTTCAGTAGTTCAGCAGCAGAAACACGGAGCTCCAACTAAATCGATTCTACCCAAGCCCGATCCTTTCATTGACGCTTTGTGGCTCGCAAATAGGCTGTTATTACTGATATTACTGATCGTGAGGAACGAGCCACAGCTTTACTGTAACACGCCGTTCATGATAGTGAAAGATACCGCTCAAACTATTCTTCAACTGCAACCACACGACCTTTGAATCCTCCTTCACTGATCTCGTTAAAACTTGTCCGTAGTGTCCAAAAGAGACGGTCGCTTCCGCGTTTCACATCTCGGACTCTCAACGCATCTCATTTTTGCCAAACGCGAGTGCGTCTCGGAGCCGCTGACGAGAAATGACGACTTTCAGCGCTCTTCCTGCTCTTGTGACTTGGATGAAAGCAATCAGAAAGCGAAGCCTCTGTAGACGGGGGGTGACACTCACGTATTTAAATTTTTAAATCGTGTGTTAAAAGAGCAGAGATCGAGTCTTTTTGTGCAAACCGCAGAGCCAAGGTCATTTTCTCGCTCTCCTTTTCAGTGAGTGATCTGTTCCTTATCTGACAGTGCAGTCCCAGTGATTACTGTGATGAAGAGGATGAAGAAAAGGCTCTGAGAAGCAGGTCAGCAGCCAGTCCTGGAGAGATGGCTCCTTTGGTGACCCTCTCCTCGAGGTGGGGTAGAGCTTCTCTGACACCGGGGTGATTTTGGAAATGGCACAGGACGCTCTCCTGGATCAGACTCCACATCCACACCTTCTGCTGGGCCGTCCGCCTGCCCTGCAGCTCACCGCTGGCCAGCGCGGCCTCCCGGTATGCCTCCATCTTGGCCCAGACCTCTGGGATGCCCTCGAAGGTTTGCGAGGAAGCCCGCACCACCTGCGGGTGGAGAAGGTGAGGGGTGGGAAGATTCATGATTCAGCTGTTCGAAATGAGCGTTTCACAGTCACAGCAAAATATACAGAACAGAGAAAGTTTTATATTGTTAATGGATTTTTATGCCTCCTGTAGGTCATGAAGTCTTTAAAGCAAATCATCATTTTCATTTCAAGGTCATGTCAGTAGCACGAAAATGACGGCAGCTGCCAGAGGTAAGTTCAGATCTCTGGAAGAGTATGTTTAAGAAAAGCCGCAGTTCCACTAATGGCCACTTGAGGCTGACCCCAAAACTGAAACAATCCCCATTGAATCCAATGTTAAACAGTATCAAAAAGCACATTTACAGCTCCATATACTTTAGACTTCTATGGCGGTTTCCTGTCTTCATGACAGCTGAACAGTGGAGGATTTTGTTTTTTAATTTTTAAGACAAATCAACAGATCTGGATGCTGGTAAGATGTGAGCTGTTTGTAAAAAAAATGAAATGGCCTTTAAAATGGTAAATGGCCTGTACTTTTATAGCGCTTTACACTACATTCAGTCATCCACACATTCACACACTGGTGATGGTAAGCTACATTGTAGCCACAGCCGCCCTGGGGCGCACTGACAGAGGCGAGGCTGCCGGACACTGGCGCCACCGGGCCCTCTGACCACCACCAGTAGGCAACGGGTGAAGCGTCTTGCCCAAGGACACAACGACCTAGACCGTCAGAGCCGGGGATCGAACAGGCAACCTTCCGATTACAAGACGAACTGCCAACTCTTGAGCCACGATCGCCCCAAGAAATGAACTGAAACAATTTTGTGAACTAAAATAAAAACAGAGGAACTATTTTTAGCTTCAGCATCTGTTAGTTGGTGAAAATGCCGAGGCATTGATGAATGTGTTTACTGAAACTCAGGGCGTCTACAAGACTGTGAGACAACAGCTTTTGAAAAGTTTTGTTTCTCTCGTTCTGTTTTTTTTTTTTTTTTTTTGACAAACACTTTCCTTAAAATAATAAAAGACTGAAACTAATAAAAACTAAACAAAAACAAAATATTTTCAAAGTGTAGTAAGAAATACTTCTCTGAAAACTAACTGCAACTAAACTGAAGTCAAAATAAAGTCAAAATGAAATGAAAATTATTAGATAGTTCACATGAAAAAAGTCAGCCCGTTGCAGGATTTCCATTAGTTTTACCGACAGTTGCTGCACTTTGTCTTCTCTGCATGCGTGCATACCTGCACAACTGGCTACAGGAAGGTCTTTTGCATACACCTGTTGGGTCTGACTGAGCTTGGATGGGGGACCACCACCACGTCTCCCCAAACAAACCACGCCGGGGTGGGAAAACAAACCAGAGCTCGACCCCATGCGACCAACAGATATGTGCTTTTAACTTTATAGGTTCACTTTGATATACCGATGTGTGTTTTTATGTTTTAAAATGTCTCATTTTTTCCTGTCGACTTCAGCTTTAATGTTTTATTTTTTAACTACAAGTGCAACATGCACTGCTGAGCCAACCGTGGCACATTTACATTGATGTTTTTCAAATGCCAGTGATGATTAAATCCTGAGCAGGTTACCGGTTCACCAGTACAGACTGCTGAACAGGAAGTCTTCTTGGGAAAAGCCAACCTGAGCTTCCTACAATACACAATAAATGTAGAGGTTATTATTAAAAATAAAGGTTTAACCGAAGACGGGCTTTAAGCTTCCCCCCCGCGATCATTAAGAGAACATTTTGGATGCGGTAAATGCATCAGAGTCTGGGAGTTCTGCATTTAAGGTTTTTTCCTTTCAGTGCACCTCCAGCCTACAAGAAGCTGTCAAGTCACTACGCAAATATCAAGCATTCGTCTGTCCTTAACACCTTGTTCACGCAGGCAATCCGGGGATAAATGTCACTTATGTGTTTAGTACTTCGACTGCACGTCTCTCCTCAAAGCTTAATGCAGATCCGCGAGCGCATGATGAAATTCAGAGTAACATTGAGTTTGTTGAAAGCGGGCTCCAGGTTTACAGGAAGACACAAAGCTCCATTCAGATGTGCAGATCCTTTCTTTGCCGTCTTCTATTAAACACCAGCTGACAATCAAATTTGAGTCACTTAAACAGCTCAGAATATAAATGGCAGCTGTGATCAAAATCCACTTACACACGTTCCAGTTACAACGTTAAGGTGAGAAGAAGAAAGATCATGTGACTTACTGTACTTACAGCATATTCTCTCATATAAATGATCTTTTTAAAACTACTTAATACATTCACAGACCGCCTTACCTCTGCTGGTATCTAGTTACACAAATGCTTGTAGTTCTCCAGGTTTTCAGGTGTTACACAAATCTTTCTAATATTCGTCTCTCCGCCGTCACATTGGTTTTGTTTCCGCTGGCCGCAACATTGAAAGCTTTAAAGCCGCTCTCACTGTTCCTCCGTAAGAAATCATCAAGAAGCCACTAAAAGCTGAGAGGGAAAACAAGCTTCTTGTAATCTGGATGTAACAGCTCTTAAAGAGGCACTTGAGGAATTTTGTATTGCATTTCTAAAACACCAGGGAACAAAGAAAGCTTCAATGACCCTACGGCTTTCATGACATCTAAAATAGATTTGTGTTAACCCAACATGTCTTGGAAATGCCATTCAAAGACGTCGGTCTGTCCGTCTCCTGGATTTACAATAAAGTAGCCTTGAAGCTCAAACTGAAATCAAGATTAATTTATCTAATCTTACAAACCCAATATTAGAAGTGCTGTGAAGTTACAAAAAGCTCATCTGAAACAACATTTAAATCTAAAAGCACCAAAATAAAATCAGAGACATAAAATCATAGTGTTCCTGATTTCTAATTTTTTTTGTATATTTGTCAAACCTGCATTATTTAGATCATAAAACACATTTTATTATTAGACGAGGATAACCTGAGTAAATACAATATGCAGTTTGTAAGCGATGATTTTGTTTATTAGATGGGAAAAAAGTCCAAACCTGTGCGGCCCTATGTGATAAACTATTTGCCCCCTAAACCTGATAACTGGTTGATCCTGGCTTGGTAGTAAGAGCCGCAATCAAGTGTTTGTAATAACTGGCGATGAGTCTTTCACATCGCTGTGGAGGAATTTCGTCTCACTCTTATTTGCAGTGTTGTTTTAATTCAGACACATTGCAGGGTTTTTGAGCCTTTTTAAGGTCACGCCAAAGAATCTCACTTGGATTTGAGACTTCGACAATGCAGCGATGTGAGACGTTGTGTTCTTTTTGTGTCAGCAGTGGTTTTCACCTTGAACTCTCTCATGGTTGCCTTTTTTGCCCAGACTCATGTTGAATCATGAACTCTGACATGAACTGAGACGTGAGGCCTGCGGTTCTCCGAATGTTGTTCTGTGACCTCCTGGCTGAGTCCTCGATGAGCTCTTGGAGTGATTTTGGTCACTCCTGGAAAGGTTCACCACTGTTCCAAGTTTTCTCCATTTGTGAATAATGGCTCTCACTGTGGTTATAAGTCCTGAAGCCTTATAAACAGTTTTGTAACTCTTTCCAGACTAATAGATATCAACGAATTTATCTCTCAGCTGTTTTTAGTTTCTTTAGATTGTGTTGCTCTTTGAGATCTTTTAGCCGGCTTCACTTTATCATACAGAGTCTGTTTAAGTGATTTCTTGATGCAGCCAGTCTGGGAATAACCAGCGCTGGGTGTGACTAGTAAAACTAAGCACAGGTTTCCAAAAATGTGATTAATCACAGTTAATTCATGATGTGCATGCACTGTGTATATGAATGTAATCGTTTTTTAAGCAACATGTCTAAAACCCTTTTCTAGTTTCACTGTCCAAAATCTGCCATTTTTTTTCTGACATCAGTGTAATCAGTCTTTGGGGGTTTTGGGTTGTTGGATGGACAACAAAGATTAAATTTAAAGACGCCCCGTCGTGCTTCTCAACTCTGGGACCATTTACCTTTTGCAAAGCAGAGCAAGAGACTACATCTCTGCCATACAGTCGGGAAACAGACACGAATATGCACAACAAAGCCGAGCGTGAAGCATAAAGAGAGAGGAGCTGTAAGAGAAGCCTATCAGATTTTATGAGAACAAGCACTTTTCTAATCAGTGAAATGCATGACGCAGCAGCCGAGTATCCAGTGCATTGGGAGCGGGGGGTGGGGGTAATAAGGACTAGTAGGTGGGGGTGCTTCCTGGCTGCTTGCCCGGTGGGCAGATGCAGCACTGGGCTGGGAAAACAAAGGGACAGGGCTAGCCAGGCGAGCGGGTGAGGTGGGACACTGCAGCACTAATGCCGTGATGTTATGATGACCCACCCCCACACTCCTCCTCCTCCTGGGTCAGCTGACCTCTCTGTGGGATATCTTGTTGGGTCCATGTGCTGCAGCTGCCCAGCAGAGCAAACACCAAACACCACCAAATCCTTGTTACCGACTTCTTGCATCATTACATCACTACACACACACACCTTAGGGTTCCAGGATTTGGACTGTCTCCTGAGCAGTTTGAGTGCGCTGGTGTATTCAGCCTGGATCCTCCTGGCCGGCACCACCAGGTCTCCGTCTGACTTTGTCACCACGACCAACTCGGCCCTTTCGATTATGCCCCTCTTGATGCCCTGAACAGAGATTTTGTCATTAGAGAGGAGGATGATTAAACGATGAAAACGCTGCCTGATGCCTGAGCTCCTCAAGGCTCCTGCACGGAGCTGCGGTCAAGTGTTTTCAAGCCTGAGACTTTAAAAGTCTTAAGACTTTCTTTCCATTCAACATGGCTGATTTTTGCAGTCGATATCCAAAGATAGATGGAATCGAATTGTAGAAATATTTTCTTTCTGTACAGAACTGTGCTAAAGTAAATGGCCGACCCTTAACCCTAACCCCAGGTATGAGAACTGGACTGAAAAAGCAAAGGAAAACTTTGAAAGTCCTTCAGAAAGCCTGGAGAAATATTGCTCATGACCACTTAAAGAAATGAGACCTTTGCACATTACAACACCTCTGATATAGTTAGGTTTTCTATGATTAGCTCAAATAATCCCATATAAAAATATACGGTGGTATGTGTAGACCATGAGCTAACTGTACATTTTGACTCTGAGTAACACAGGTTGATTATTAAGCACTAATTTACTGGAATGAATTTTCAAGCGTGCTGCTTTCCTCATGTGTTCATGTCCGAGTGTTTCCACATTACCAATAGTTATTATTAGGGATGGGTACCGGTGTCCGGTGCCATCTGACATAAACGGTAGTAACCAGACCGAAAAGCAGCGCACATTTCGGTGCTTTATTTCGGTGCTTTTTTTCCCTGAGCTGTGATACACTTTAGATTCTAGCCAATCATTTTACGTTTCCGAGGATAGTAGGCGGGGCCAGGTACGTACGTTCTTTTATGCAGAGCTACAGATTAAAAATGTCCAAGGCGAAGCGGTCAAAAGTCTGGCTGTACTTCACAGCAAAAGATGCAAACTCAGCAGCAACAAGTGCTTTAAGCTGATACTGTGATACTGTCAAAGGAGGTAACACCTCAAATCCGATGAAACACCTGGCGACGCATAGCGTTTTTTTTTCTCCAAAAACCAAGAAATGCGCCGTATTTGATAGCTTGCTGCGAGACCTCACACCGAGCGCATCTACTGCGGTGTGGTGCCTGTTATCGGACCCGGAGTTAGCAACATACCCAAAAATACGAAGAGGAGAGTCCTGGCCCCTAGCCCTGCCAGTGTAGCAGAAATGATGACGGATGATGAAGGCAGCAGCAGCCGTTCTTCTCTGCGTGAGTAGTTTACATTGAGTAGGCTAACCACGTTATTACATTAATGCATGTAAGGTGAACTAGCAAACATCATCATAGCTACATGCGGCTGTCTTCTTGTTTGATGGCAGATGCTCCCTTCACCCTGGCCAAAAAGGCTCAAATGACCAAAGAAAAAGAGGGAAACAGCTAAACATGAGAGGTTTTGGACAAAGTTTGTGTTTTTTCCATTGATTAAGCACTGCTTCCAGCCAAGAGTGATACCATATATGCCCCATAGCTGCAGAAAAGGCTAACATTGTTATCTTTTTACAAAAACCAAATCAAATCACTTTTATTGTCACATCACATGTGCAGGTACATTGGTACAGCACATGTGAGTGAAATTCTTGTGTGCGAGCTTCACAAGCAACAGAGTTGTGCAAAATACAATAATGTAAACAAGCAAAATACAAGAATGGCTACATCTGAAACTAATAAATATATATACAATATATAATAGTATATGCATTTCTGGATGTGTATAGTAAATATTTTCCTACGTGTGTGTGTGTGTGTGTGTACACATATTTTACAAATTAAATAGAGTAAACAATAAATAAAATATATAAAATATACAGAGTTGAGACATGTGCAAAACAGTGGCATTACTGTACAGTATGGAGTGCATAATGTTAAAGTTCCAGTAGTGAAGCTGAGGTGTCTATGACGTGTTCAGCAGTCTGATGGCCTGGTGAACCAGCTGAACATGAGAGGTTTTTGGACCAATTTTGTGTTCTCCATTCTTTAAGCACCGGTTCGAGCACCGTTTAAGCACCGGCACCGTTTCAAAAGTACCGATTTGGCACTGGTATCGGATAAAACCTAAACGATACCCATCCCTAGTTATTATAATTAAAACAAATGCCACTTCAGCTACCTACTGTCCCACCATAATCCCTGTAGCATTAATCATCATGAGGAAGGCTAATGAAGTGAATAATTTTCCTAATTAATTAAGTGGCGAGCATATACTTATTGTGAGCATGTTTATCTTTACAAAAAAAACGTGGACACACAATCTGCTTTTGCTTATAAACAGTGCTTCATAAATATATTCATCAGGTAATTTAGTTTAGGTTTTATAATTCTGATGAATTTAAAGATCGTTGATATCAGATAATCAGCGGCTGATAAATGACAGCAGCTCAATCAAAAACTGGTTTTATTCCCCTACACATTAGCACGAAATTAACAATGACTAAATTTTACTGGTCGATTACTTTGTTCCAGCTCCACAGATGAGCTGAAGCACGCTTGTTTTCACTGACCTGGAGTTCATCGCCCCCTGCTGGTGGAATCAGCAACACAAACATGTCAACCATGTCTGCCACTGCGAACTCTGACTGGCCGACTCCTGGAGGAAAAACAAAAAAAGCAGAAAGATGACAAAACAGAGGACTAGTTTAACGATCACTGCTGACTGATAACACGACAAAGTTTGATACGACACAGTATCCTCTCATCTGAAACTAAAGCTTTTCAAACGATACATCCAACAGTCACACTAAATATTTGCCTGCGTTTGCGTTGTCTGAAAATCTAAAGAATTTAAAGGAAAGCTGGTCCTGGTGAGGACTTGCTCAGTCATTCAAACATCATGAAAGCTGATGAATAATCATGAGCTTTCACAAACTTCAGAGCGCTCACAGTGAATACATTTTAGCCTGGAGATGCAGAGCAGGTGCCTGATGACTGGCGCTGCTATCAGACATCACACTGAACAAATTGAACAAATTATGTTTGCATTAAAAACAAAAAAAATCTTAGTACAAGCAGAAGAACAAATACTTGCTGAGATTATGGCTTTAACACGCTTACTCCGAGGGTTCGCGTCACAGCATCTTACCTACAGTCTCCACAAGGACGATGTCGTAACCTGCTCCCTCGCAGAGAACAATGGCCTCGTTGGTTGTTCTGGTGACACCTCCGAGTGTTCCCGAGGTCGGCGATGGCCTGATGAAGGCGTTCATGTCTCTTGAGAGCTCAGTCATACGAGTCTTATCGCCCATCAGAGACCCTGCAGCAAGAGGGATGAGTCACTTGGCAGCAGTTTTACTGTGCAGTGCTGCTTGTAATTACTCAGTGATTTCAGCCTATTCAAAGGGGACCTATTCTGCTTGTTTCCTGCTCTATATTTTATATTCTCTCAAATAAAAATAGCCTGATTCATTTATGGAAAATAAATGGTTTAAAGCAAGCAGTTTTAACTTCTCTCTCTTTAAGGCCACCACCTGTGGTAGACAACTTTCTGCTGCCCTTTGCAAACAATTTTGAACAGCAGGTGGGCGGGGCTCTGCACCTGAAATGGTCGTGATAAAGAGATCCCTGCTCAGTGACTTTACACCAAGAGCAGAAAGGAACAGTCAACATACCTCGTTATTTGAAACTTTGACCGATATGAACATTTATCTCCGTCATCGTATGTTTCTACACAAATCAGGAAAAGCACTTTAATACAGCCAAACATAAACAGCACAATATTCCCTGAACCTAAATCCAGCATCTTTAAACATTACATAAAATTTCCCTGTGCGCTGTAAAGCTCAAAATAATAATAGTTCATCTGTATCACAGTAAAAGCAGATGATGAACGTGTCAGCGGTTACCCCCAGTGGTGCAGGAGGATGGGTCGACAGCCAGCACTGCAACTTTATGTCCACGTCCTGTAAGCATCTTCCCCACCACCTCGATGAAGGAGGACTTTCCTGCTCCGGGGGGTCCAGACAGACCTGAGAAATCAAAGAGATCTCATCAGTTTGCAACAAACAGTGACGATGACACTTATTTACGTAGCACATTCCATTACATCAGTCGGTTATTGAATGTACGCACAGATGTAATTGATCTCAAGTGAGCACGCAGCTTGTTCCAAAGACGCAGAGCACAGTAACTGAACCCTTCAGGTTACTTGGATCTGATTGTGGAACCAGTTAAAAGAACCTGATGACCTAAGAGGTCTGACTTGGTTGTCAGATATGTACTGGAAGGCCAAACCATTGAGAACTTTGTGAACATACAGAAGTGATTTTATATGGTAATGAGAGCCAATGAAGTGGTCTTCAATACTGGGATAATGTGGTCAAATTTCCATGTACCTGTAAGGATTCTGGCTGCTGTGTTTTGGATAAGCTGAAGACGGCCCATTGATGATTTGAGTGTTAAAATAATCTAACCTTTGTGATATGAATGCACGGAGTCAGTCTGAAATTGTAATTTCTAACCTTAGATATACTTTTAAGTGACAGGTAACCTTATTGATCTGGTTATCAAAAGTGAGATCACTGTCCAAAATGATGCCTGACTTGTTCACTGTGTGAAGAGAAATGAATGATAAATATGAACAGGTTTTTTTGTCTCTGACTTTTTTGGACAAGTATTTCTGTCTCGTCTCTGCTCAGTTTAAAAGGTTTTAAGACATCCACCAGTTAAGGTCATTAATGCAGCTTATTAGTTTGTGAACAGAGGTTAGATCATTAGAGGAAAGTTACAAGTACAACTGTGGATCATCTGCATAAAAACGGTAGTCATGATTCTTGTGGGAGGGAGGTTAAACTGTAATGGATGGCACCAAACAGCTCCAAGAGCTGATTTCTACTAACCTAATTTAAATTTATGTGCTAAAGTAACTACACAATATTGTTTCTACTTTCTGCTTTTAAAGCTCAGAGTTTAAAATGTAAAAATGTTAAACTCTTTTTTTTTTTTTTGTTAAACACACTTCACTTTGGGGTCAAGTCTGAAGAAATCTGAATGCAAATTTATGTGACTGTTTCTTTGCACCACATAGAACATCGGAGCCACTGCTGCAGAAACCGTCTGATGAAGGATTCATGGCAGAGGTGACGTGTTTATACTACAAGGTGTGTTAAACATAAGGCCCTGGGGGCCGAACTAAAACACAAAAGGGTCCAAATAAGCCCACTGCAATCTTTGCAAAGCCTGAAAATTTCAGAGAATTCATCCCCCCCGGAAATTGCACCACTATCCTTGTGGTGGGGATTTCAGCATTAGGACATATTTACTGGCTGTGACTTTGTTTTTTATCGTAAAAGAAGTGTGAAATGAGAAACTATTTTATGAGAAACTATTTTACAACAGCAGTTGTAAAATAGTCTTCATATGAAGGTTTCGTGTCTTATAGCTCCACTGTGATCTGTAGGTTATAATGCGGATACAATGGCAGTAGCCTTAGTTTAAATGTACTTATTTTAATACATTTTAGGTTCAAAGACACTTAGAGACAAGAAAAACTGAGTTCAGACAACCGCCACAGACTTAAGCCTACACACCTACTCTGAAGGCCACTGGCTTCCCTCCATTGCGGCTCTCCTGCTCCCTCCTGTAAGCCAGGACCCTCTGCAGCAGCACCTGGGCCAGCTCTTTCTTTCTGGGATGCTGGGTCTCCACCAAAGTGATGCACTCTGCCAAAGACGCCCGCTGTCCTCCGATCAGCCCGTCATAAAGTTTATTCAGCAGTCTCTGCTCAGGCCCACTCAGGTCCTGTATGTGCTGGCTGGCTGCTGCGCTTTCAGTCCGTGTGTGCTGGCAGCTGTGAGGCGGGACGATGCTCCGGTACTGAGGGCGTGAAGCAGTGAAGCAGTGCCAACTGTGAAGGCGGCACGTCCCGGTGAGTGCGGGGGCAGTGGATGAGGAGATGTGGCGGAGGAGAGCGAGGCTAAACTGTCTCATTGTGTGTCAAAGGTAGGGGGGTCTGGGAGGGCGTACAGGCTTACAGTTATCCAGCGGTACTTCCAGCTGAGGTGCTTACAAACGTCACCGTTACAGCAGTTATAATAGTCACCGTCAGGCTAATGTGTATTCTTTCTAACGTCAGCACGTAATGTACTCGTTGAAGGCAGTTGTTAAAGACGTAGTTTGGACAAAATAGCCACAAAGTGTGAAAACTAAACTCACTCTGACCTCGTCCCAGTTGCACGGAGACGTTACAGGTTACCTATCGCCATCGTTTCATTCATTCACTTCCGTTTCCGTTGACGTCTGACACCGCCCACCGCAGTATTTCCGTCGGTTTATTTGGAAAGTAAAACGTTTCCCAAATACATCTAAAATCTGCCACAGAAGTTTAAATGTGCGATTCGTTACTTTTTTTCTTTGTGTGTGTGTTTTTTAATAACAGACGAAAGTAGTTAAATGAACATTTAAATATGGCAGTTGGCCATTTTAGCCAGCAGGTGGCAGCAGATGTTAACCTTCACATCTTATCAACTTCAGGGTTAATTTCCTTAAAAAAAAAAAAAAAACTAAAAAAATCAAACTTGATAATACATGCATGTGTTCCGCGTCCTGTGCCACTTTAAATTAGTCAGTATTTCTGGCATGGATCGAGTCTTTAATTACTGTGGCCCAGGCTTTGGAGCAGTCTGCTTCAGGGTGTGAGCAACACCACCATTTTTTCCCTTACAGCAAAAAGTACTAAACTTATTTTCAGCTTGGCTTTATTTAGATTGTCCAATCATTTATTCATTTAATTTTAAACAACTCCCTTATTAAACAGGGATCACCTAACTGGTAGCTATGGATCTTGGGAGGAAATTTTGGGAAGCAAGGCTGAGATGTTTTGGACATGTGCAGAGAAGAGATAGTGGAAACACTTGACAAAGGATGGTGAATATGGGGCTTCCACCATTATTAAAGTTGTGCAAAGATTGTACTTATTGTACTCTGGAAAGAACTAGCTGAATTCAGTATGAACCTCATTAGAATGCTTCACTGTGCTGCTGGAGCTTGAATAGTGGACCATACGTGAAAGTAATGACAACTCATTTAAAAAAGTCCCTTTTTAAATTGATTTGATCACAAACAGCAATTTGTTATCATTTTACTGGTAAAAAGAATCAATTAAAGGGGGACTGGAGAAGCTGGTTCAAAAAGCCTTAAAACAACTAAGATGTGTTGAATACTTGGAAACATGTAGCACAGTAACAGGAGCTGGAGACCAGTGAGAAACAAAACAACAATTACAGAGAAAATAATCTATAAAAATATATCTTATAATAAACAAACAACTATTATTTTATCCCTGCTGTTTTTTGAGGTCTACAGTAAAACAAGTTTTCCTGTTTGGCTCAAATATAGCAATAATAATTTATACAATGCCATTTATGGCCTGTATGTTGTGGTGCTTTAAATTCAGTTTTGTAAACAGTGTTGTATGTATGCTGTATGTCAATCACATGAGGAATAGACTCAGTTTTATTCTGAGTACACTGCAGGCCTGAGACAGTCAGGCTAGTAAAACACTGGGATTATTCCACCTGACATGCTCGTCTGAGCAGCCTACGGGAAACATGCAGCCTTGTGGGAGGCGGCAGCACTAACCACACTGCAACCATGCCACCCACATCACAAAGTCAAATGAAACTGCTACACTCAAACCATCCACTCACCAACTTCCAGAAGACCTTTGAAGGTTGTTACAGTGCCATCACAACATGTCTTTTTTTTTTTTTTTTTTAAAGTGTGTTTGTGTGTGTTGGGGGGGTATTTTATGCATTTCCATGCAATTTACTTGAAAATGCAATTATGCTTAACACTGGTGCAGTTGGCTTTGGCATGCTCTTGTAATTGTGCGTTTCTAATTGAAGGTCTACTTCCAAATATACATACAAACACAGGAGGAGCTCTTCCATCACTTCAGAGGGCATTACAGTGACTTGCATTCATTTCCCACTTGACTCTTACCTTAAACCAAGTCTACTCATTAAAAACCTAATTAATGAGGGGAATTGCAGTTTGTCCCCAGAATCTGACTGGGTGCAACAATTTATGTCCCTACACAAGTACAGGCACACGGTGTACTTGTGTGAAGTACAGGATGAAGTGAAGAATCTGGCATCGTGGTGCCAGGACAATCACCTCCAGCTGAACGTCAGCAAGACCAAGGAGCTGGTGGTGGACTTCAGAAGGAGTCAGCACAGAGACTACAAGCCCATTATCATCAATGGAGCTCCAGTGGAGAGGGTGCAGTCCTTCAAGTATCTCGGTGTCCACATCTCCTCAGACCTGACATGGTCTGCCCACATTCAGGTCCAGACCAAAAAGGCTAGGCAGCGCCTGTATCACCTACAACTGAGGAAGCTCAGGGTCTCTCCAAAGATCCTCAGGATTTTCTATACAGGCGCTGTGGAGAGCATCCTCACACAGAACATGACATCGTGGTTTGGGAACAGCTGTGTGAAGGACCAAAAAGCTCTCCAGAGAGTGATCCGTACAGCAGAACGCTGCTGCAGGATTGCTCTCCCCCCGCTTCAGGACACCTACACCAGGAGATGCCGGACTAGAGCAGCGCAGATACTGAAGGACCCGTCCCATCCTGGCAACAAACTGTTCCAACTTCTGCAATCTGGTAGAAGGTTCCGCATCTTCCGGGCAAGGACAGAGAGACTCAAGAGGAGCTTCTATCCCCAAGCCATCCGGGCCCTAAACACACACCCACCCTCTCACATCATCTATAATTGACTGAGTCAGGACTCTTCCAGACACTAAACCAAGGCACAATGTACATTTCAATTCCTTTAATTTTAAATATGTTTATATTGTCTATCCTGTAAAATAGTCCGATGTCTATTCATATTAATGTACAGAATTCACCTGCTTGCTGCTACTACTGCACATTCACCCAGTGTGTGTGTCTATATATCTATCTATATATATCTATATCTATCTATCTTCCTCTACCCCCCCATTTTTGCACATGTCGAGAAGCATGTCAGGCTACATTTCACTGTGTGTTATACTTGTATAACTATGCATGTGACAAATAAAGAACCTTGAACACACACACACGCACACAGAAAGTCCCCAACAATACATGATGTGTATTTTCTTAGCATGGGTGGCCTGTAATTAAACCAAGTCACACAAAGACAAACATGCAGAGACAGTGGTCATGAAAGAGACAGAAATATTGCAAGTAATGAAACAAATTTATTGACTCTTCCAGTAGAGACTTGATATTCATGGAATAAAACTGCTTTTCTGGGAGTTTTTACTGAGCAAACCAGACAGAGGAAGCGAAAACAAAATAAAACCAAAACAAAGAGGCAACATGTGAAAGTGCAAACAAAACTAAAAATGTTCAAAAAATACAAAAAGAATGTAAAGAGTACAATAGTTTTACAGCAAACAGGATTGCTCAAAGCATAAAAATAACTGAATGGCAAAAATCTGCATTTTATTAAAAGAAAATGATTTGGGGAAGTCAGTAGGTGACACCCTTTTGCTCAGTCATGATTAAAATCTGAATACTCAACTTTTTCCCATAACAGTCATTTAACACGTTTTGCTCAATGTAATAAGATGATGAGGCGCAGTCACTGAAATATTAATGTCCTCAATGCGACTCGACTCTGCATGACACATCAGATTCAGCTGCAGAGAATACAGCAGGGGACAAACTACACTGTACTTGTGTTTGCCTCCGCTTCAATTCATGTTCAGCTACCAGTCTTAAATGTGTAACACTACACTAACCAAACTAGGCTTTGCAAAACCAGACTGCACAGCACATAATCTAATAGTGAATATATCTAAACACTATCTGTTTTTTCCTCTTAAAATTCATTTGAAACACAAGATGAGCAACACTTTAAACTGTTTATGTCTGAAATGCCCTTTGAGTGCCATGCACCACACTAAATCCTACACTAAATGCTCAAATGGCCCTAAATTTTGCCCTCATATTATTCTTCTACTTGTAATAGTGGATTTTATGTTGCTGTTATACAGATAACTTTAACTGCTCTCACTTATTATAATCTAAGAAACATTTTGACAACCCAGCACACTTCTTTAGATATCGGGAGATGAAAATTTTCCTGCTTTACATTTCAGAAGCACATTTCATGCCAACCTGACTGCAGTTGGACAGAAAACAGAAACCAACTGCATTTCGGTGACCTGGAATGTCCCATAATTATTGTGACTACATGTGTATATCAGGATTTCCGAGGGAAGAATTAGATGCAAACTAGTTATGAGTCAGAATAGTAGAAAGATGGGAAAAAAATGTTGCGGGAGCAAGATCAAAGAGGATACTTGCATCAATATGAGTATGATGGTCTAATTATTACAGTTGGTCACAGAGATCAAGTATCTTCCAGTTGCATCACGCTCACCTTGCTAACTCCTCTCCCAGTCTGTAAATGTGCCCAATTCAGACATCCTTCAAGTAGAGAACAAACCCATTTAACAACCCGCCTAACCTCAAAGTCCCGGATCAGTTTGTGTTTCAGTCAAAACTTCAGTCTGACACAAACACAAACCAGTCTGGCACCAGCTAACCCCTGTTCCTGCTACTTAAATCAAAATGCTGGGGTATGGACATCCACAGTGCCGAGCACAGTGAAGCCTAGGAGACGGAGGATATGGGGTTGTGAGGGGAGCCCATCTGAGTCAGCACCTTATCCAACCACTGCAGGGGGCCGTGCAGGTGAATCTCAATCCAGCAGGGTGTGCTGGTCACATCTTGGCGGTGGTACTCTGCACCCCAGCCCTGAAAAGCACAAAAACACGGGTTTTATTTCCTTACAATTTGGTGGTGATTTAAAATAAAATGGAAAATGCTAATTATTTTTGGACTGTCTCATTCCAGATATTTTACCACTTTAAATTAATTTTCAGCTTAAAAAAGTGCCTTTAAAAAAAAAAAAACCCTCCAATGCAGAGTTTTAAAAACAGGGCACAGTTTAAGTGTGGCTTGACTGAAATTTCATGGTATAATAAATCTCCTGTCAGCTGTGAAAGACCATCAGCTGACATTAAAATTACAGATTATCTGTAAACATTAATGTGCATTTATTGTAGTTTTATGAGAATTTAATTTATAACAATGTAAAATTATACAGCGTAACCACAAAATAGAGACAGGCACATAGTTACATGCTTAACTGTAATTATGTTACACAGCATCAAACAAATACTGTGTGTGTGGCTGCTCAGCTGTTTGTACAACTGCTGAGCCATATAAACCTTTTTTAAAAGGTAAAAACTGATTAAAAGCAGCTAAACATCTATCGTCCAAAAACGTTAATTTTTTAGAAGGAAAATTCAAACCAGACTACCTTAACAAAGCTCATGCGGATAGTGCACATCTTGGTGAGCTCATAAACGGCCTCAAAGCCGTGGTTGACGGACTGAGCCAGCAGCTCAGCGAACTCCTGGTTGTTGAAAATCTTTAGGCTGCAGCCGCTGGGAATCTTGCAAACAGTCGTGGGATGGAAGCCGTGATGATAATTGCAGTTACGACTCTGGACGAAGATACTGCTGTCACTCAGACATTCTGCATACACCTCCCCTCCAACGTAATACAGATGGACGCCTAATAGAGAGTAGTACAGTATTAACAGGGTGGATGAGTCTCTTTTATCAAAAGAAGACAAACATCCGTGTGGTCAACCTGAAATCAACAGACTGGAATGTTTAGTCAATCTGTCGTTGCGTTTTACGCCACATCTCAGTTCCTGCTGACAACATGAATTGATTTAGGCTAGTCTGGCGACAATTGCTTCATTTTGGTCACCGACAGGTTTTCCATGTTGTACCTTTGCCAATGTGCCTCCTGGTATTCTCAATAGTAGAGTTGCGGTTGACGTTTGAGAGCAGGCCGAGGCAGAATCGGTTGCGGTTGTTGGAGGGATCTGTGAAGCCATCGACGAGCACACTGGTGGAGGAAGCCTGGAAGGCCTCTCCAACACGATTATTGAGCTCGTAGTAAACAATAGAGCACCAGTGCTTGGGTTCTTCATAGGCCACAGGCTGCACATCTGCACAGGAAACACATTAACAAGTCACTAGAGTGAGTAGAGTACACGGTACATGCCTCACACCAGGCACAATTGTGAGGCGCATTTAAGAGTCGTGTGCAGAGAAGCTGATGACAGGAAACCAAATATTTAATCAAATTCTTTCAGACTCTTCTTTCATTCAAATTATTCCATGTTGCCTATAACCATAAATAAACAAGCACATTTCCATACATTTATTCTGACCCAAATCAGTGTATTCTAAAGTGTCACGGCCAACTGTGGTCTGCATGCCAGGGTTTATTGAGCAGGCAAACAGTCAAAAGACGGGACGTGAGCATGCTCGCTGAGCCTGGTATCTCAGGGTAAGCTGGTGCCAGCTGGCCTCACCCTCTCTCTGTAAGGGGAATAAATCATGTTTATTTAAGTGCATACTTCTCCCAAACTTCCTCTGTAGCGTGGCACTGGCTAGCAGGTGTGTTTTGTCTGTCCTTTTCCCAGAACTGGCCTACAATAGAAACCTGCTCCCCTGTACAGGATGCAGCTTGTGGAAGAGAACTGGAAAAAAATCCCCAAACTCCAACTGCCAGGAATACTTTTAACAGCTCTGCTGTCAGCATGCATGGGCAGAATCTCTAAGCTTTAATGACACAAAAGTTCCGGCAGCAGTCAGAGCTTTATCAGCGTTTGCACCAGCAGATAACTGCAGAGTGCAGCCATTTACGAGTTTAACTTTAAACAGTAAATATTTTTTTTAAAAAAGGGTCAAAATCAAGTTCAGTCCCAGAGTATCACCTGATCACATCAGCTGATACCTTAGACCAGTGTGTTGCATTGTGCCGTGCATTATGAATGATGCACACTATTCGAAAATTCATGACAACCACATCATTAAAAGTTAAAATTTAAAATGAGAAAACACTAAATTATCCATTTTCTTCCACTTATCTTGAGTCGAGTCATAAGGACCAGGATTGGTTATCAATTAAAATGTAAAACAGATTAAACTAGTAGATTTGGTACAGACTAGTGACAATAGCAACAATTAGTTGACTAGTAGCGCATAATCCCTACAATTTACCTTTGTTCCCTCTATATTTGGGTAGTCTGAAGGTTTATTTAAAACCTCTCATCATCTACCATCAAACTTCTTTACAGCTGTAATCCAGGTCTTTGGATTACTGATTGAAATGATTACTGCTATAAAATATAAAATCTGAATCAAAGGGCTTTGGAGTCCAATACATGTCCACTGCTTAGTCTGTTACGCATTTATGAATGCAGTGCTCAGTTGCTGTCTGTCTAGCACAATAAAGTATACAACACAAAGTCAAGATAGCAGCAATTACTGCACCGCATTTTAGATTTAAAAGTAGGAGGCAATTAGTGAACCTTATCGTTAACAAGTTTTAAGTCATTACCAGCCGCAAAGATGACATAAGCCTAAGCTTTTATAGTCCCCATAAAACGGCTTTGAGGCCTGTCTTAATTTGCTGAGGCTTTGAGCTTCCCTTGAGCTTGCACCCACAGACAAAGCCTACTGTAAACTAGCATGCCCTGCCCACACGCCGTTTTATCTGACAGGATAAAGAACAGTGGCCTCACTGAAGTTTTCCTCTCACTTTGTGCATTTCCATGTGACCCCCCCCCAAAAAAAGAGGTATAAAGAAAAAAGGTGAGCAGGTACAGACAGTGTTTTGCAGATATCACACAAAACGTGTGTGTGTGTGTGTGTGTGTGTGTGTGTGTGTGTGTGTGTGCGCGCGCGCGCAAGCAAGACAGCAACTACCATGGTTACCTGCCCGGTTGTTACTCTCCAGGGGCAATGGTGGAGCCATGAGGTTGGTGTCCATTGGCTGAGGGCAATCCTGGCTCATCTGCTCCTCTGGGGGCATGTAGGCAGGAGGGGGAGTCTCTGCATGAGGAAGGAGATAGAGCAAAGTCAAGTGAGCTTTAAAGTGGAGGAAAAGTGTAGGAGAAGAAAGAAAACAGAAGAATAATTACTACCTGGCATCTGGAATGGACTGCCGGGGTCAGAGCTAGATGGTGAATGAGGAAAGGTGACGCTGCTGCCACTTCCAGGTGAGTTTGGGTAACTGTTCCCAGGTGAATGTGGGAAAGGCAAGGTGTTTGCCTGACCAAAGGATTCTGGGAAGGTGGCATTTTGGGGCATGTGTGGCTCGTTCTGTTGTAAGGGGTTGCGAAAGCGAGGCAACATCGTATGCTTGGCATTAAACTCGCTGTTCCTTGGTACCAAGACAGGTGGCAGCACTGTAGAGGAAGAAACAAACAAATGGTGTTCAGAGAGAATATACCGAGTCGAGTTAAATTGGACTCCACCCGTTAGAAAGTCGTATTATGTGACACTAAAGCTCTTGCAAATTACAATCCCCCCCCCATAGTTAATCATCTATAAAGAAGGTAGGAGATTTTTTTTTCTCCCATGCTTCAGATCAGAGGTGGATGAAAATGACATATTTATATAAACTGGGAGATGTAAAATCTGCCAGCCAAAACAGCTGCGACAGCAGTCATTCAGCCTCATTTACTAACAGTATGTAAACACAAATGAGTACATAAATCGTACTTACAAACCTTTCATGCACAAATCAATTTACTCGTACAAACAAATTTAGAAGTGCCTTTGACTGCTCTTTCAATATCTACTCGACCAAGGTTCCAAGAGAGCCGAGTTGAGCAGAAAATGTGGCGTCAGGCTGCTTGCCAATGATTGGCTAGGGTAAAGTCATGGGATGAGCCCTGAGAGAGACTCCTTTACAAGAATCAAACCCACTATTTTTGAAACCCAGCAACAAACTGCTACAAATAATCCATCACCGTGATCCAAGAACAATGTACAAGGTAAATCAATGGTAAATATTTTGTACAGGCTTCATTTTGGTGCAGAACTGCTCAAAGATCAATTGGCTAACATAACCGTAGCGTAAGAACATTCATAAGGTAACTTGTAGATGTAGCTTATGTCTAAAAAATGTTTTTATTTCTTACAAAATTCCTCATTGTGTAGGGCCCAAAGGAGGTCTGGGACAATTAAACAAGCATGTGGCAAATTATTTTAGTTTATTTTCTGATGTTCCAAAACATATTTATGTTGAAATGCACGTATGCTTTGTCTTTTTTTTGCTGATAATAATAATAATAATAATAATAATAATAATAATAAATTTTATTTATGAGCGCCTTTCAAGTCACCCAAGGACACTTTACAATAAAATAAAACACTTAGTAAAACAATGGCAAAATAAGAACAATAAAATAAAAGCACATGATAAAATGAACAAACAGTGGATTCACAGTGAATATGCAGATTTGAACAGATGAGTTTTGAGTTGGGATTTAAAACTGGGGGAGAGAACCAATATTTCTTATTTCAGGGGGCAGAGAGTTCCACAGCCTGGGAGCAGAGCAGCTGAAAGCTCTGCTTCCCATGGTGGTGAGGCGGAAGGAAGGTACAGTAAGCTGGATAGAAGAAGAAGAACGAAGTGAACGGGCAGAACAGGTGGTGGTTAACAGGTCAGAAAGGTAAGAAGGAGCGAGGTTATGATTTATCTAACACCACAATTACCCACTGAGGTAAATTCTTCATTAATCCCAATCTTAAAAAACAAAAAAACAAAAACAAAGAAAGATAATTACTTTAAGCGCTCATCATATCAAGCTCTACCCACGTAGAAAAAGATACATCTGAACTCAATAAGTTATTTGATGCCAGCACAACAAAGGAAATCTGTTTCTGGCACTTTCCATGACTCAACATTCTGCGCACAGATGTCGCTACGTATTTCAAATGTCAGCTTCCAGGCAGTAAGTCTTAGCCAGCAGTATTGGCCCAGACTCTCAGGTTTCTGCACTAAAAAGACATTTTGAAGCAAGCTGTTCTTGTGGAATTCATCACTTGGGGTAAATATCCTGGCTGAAGGCTGTTCAGGTGCAGTAGAAACCACAGATATACACTCCACTTGTGTCTATAAATACCTCTGCAGATAAATAAAGCTAGTGGTGAAACTTTAGATGAGACTCGGGTTGCTGTCTATATTCCTGCAGGTAGCCTGAATGTGCTGCAATATGCCAATGGATCAATATATAAATAAATGTTTATTTTACAGGCTATTTGTGGAGCAGTCAGACAGCTGTGCTTTCATGTATAAGGTTGAAGGGAAATTGGCAGGATGTGTTTGAGTAGGTGGGCTGGGTTAATAGAGGAAAAATAGGGTGTGTTGTGGTGTTTGTTGTGGTGTTTGTTGTGGGGGGGAGTCGTGTGGCCAGACAGGTGCTGTGGGGTTAAATCACCTTAGCCCTTTCTTCCACCCGCTGTGAAAACAAAGTGTCTGTATGGCAGCCAATAACTCTTTCCTCCTATTGTGAGAGACTAAGTATCTTCCTGTTCCAGCCATCGTCGGAGAAACTGCCTGCAGTCATACGTGTGTGTGCGTGCGCGTTCTAATTTTTGTGACATGCGTCCAAGTTTGAGAGTGTGTCTGCCTTTATGTCTACATGTGTTCAAGAAAAAGGGGGAAGAAAAAAAAAAAGAAAAAAAAAAAAAGAACCTGCAGTACTGAGCATGCCCAAAACAAAGCCCTCATTCTGCCCAGATGGAATTTTCTGCTACATACATACACACCCACACAGCACCATGCAGACAGCTGTTTTTATCTTGTCAGCTGACTTTCATTTTGTGTTTAGTAAAAGGCCAGTTTGTGTTTGATTTGTCTTATTTTTGCAGGTAGAACCCCAAAGCAGTGGACAAACCTAGGCAAGGAAATAACTCAAACTCGGGTAGTACAAAAAGACATTATCCTGAGTTTATTTTTTTTACCTGAGATCTTTATTTTTATTCTTTGTAAAGTCATTTTTATTGTTTTGGTTTTTTTTTAACTATATATATGTTAAATCTAATTGTGTGTGCCCTGCCGCTTTCCATGTGGCCAGCCTCCTGAACTTCTCCTTAATAATAATAATAATAATAATAATAATAATAATAAAAAAAATGTCATCTCTCTATGATCATCCATGTAAATAAAAAGTTGTGTGGACATTCTGGTTAGGGACAAAATCTGTCAGAAAACAGGAAGGTAACTAAAACAACATACAAAAAATATACAGAACTGGTTAAAGGAACTGATGAAAGGAAAATATAGAAACTTGAGGATCCTAAAAGTTTTAAATAGTTATTTTGTCATGATAAATATGAGATGGCCAGGAAAACCAAACCAGGAAATCACCATTAATCCAAACCACTAGGCCCAAGTGTCCTTGAATTTAAAAATGTGTAGATTTTTTGTTCATTTTACAGTTAAAATACTTGTATTATACTTTCAATCTTTTCTCTCATGAAAGCAATTCCTCTACCTTGATTCATGCCGTCATCTATACTTAAATTGCAAAGTATCCGAGTTTTGAGTACCTTTAAGAGTGAAATGTAAAATTTATAACAACACTGTCAAAGAGTCTGCACATCTTAAACAGGTATTAAGGTCAGTGTAGAGGCATGCCGTTCAAGTTACCTCGGGATTTCACTCACCTGGACTGTCCACTCGTTTGTAGTGGTAGGGATTGATGCACACATCCTTCTGTTTGGAGCCAAAGGGGTACTCGCAGCATTCCAGCGCTTTCAGCTCATGGTGGGACTGCAAGTCAGGCCAGCGCCACACCCGACAATAGATGACATGGGGCAGGCCTTTCCTGTGAGACACCTGCAGCCGTCCATCCAGTGAGCGGGGGATTGTCACACAGTTACTGGGCTGACCCGGGCAGCTGAGAGCCCGCTCCAGCTCCTCCATGGCTCCCTTTTTCTTTTTCAGTTTCTTAACCAGAGCATCCACTGCCTTTTCCGCCCATTTCTCTTCCTCATCTCCCTGCTTCCAACCCAGCAGCCGTTTCACGGCTGGGCTGGTGAAGGAGAAGAGCGAAGTGACATTCATGTTGGCCAAGCCGCCCTCCTCCCCAGTCCTAAAGGAAGCGCAACCAGTCGTTGGACACTGTCCAGTCTCTGAACACAAAGATTTAAATATTATTTGTTTGTTTTCTTATGTTAGAATCCTTGGCTTCCAAGATGCAAGACAAGGTCCTCTTCAGAGTCACTAGAAAAAAAGAAAAAGAAGTGTAAGTTAAGAAGTATAAGCATAACTTACATAAGTGTAAGTTAAAGTCCTTCACAAAAAGATGTACACGTCACTGCCTGCCCGTTTCACAAAGCTGCTGCAACTACAAAACATGAACATAAATCTCCTCCTCCTCTTTAACGGCACTAACAGACCTGCTCGTGTAAGCAATGAAGCAAACAATGATTTCACCCATACAGCTGGTCTGGTCATATCAGTCATGGGTTCTGGGAAAAGGGCTGGAGAGTCACAGAGGACACCCTCCTCTGATCATCAGCCCTAACCAGACATTCTCCCAATAGCTTCCTGTCCTGTCTTGTCACATTACCACCAATTACTGATGTCATTTACAGGAGAACACTTCTTATATGTGCAAAGTTAGCACATCCCACAGAGAGAAGCCGCCGTGCAATATGGCAAAACACCTGGAGAAGGTATTTTATTACATTATAGTGCTGCCTAAATCTTTGTGGAACAAATGATTATATTCAGTCAATAATAGCAGAAATTAAAGAATATCCATATATCAGAGAGGTAAAAGCCAGCAAGTTCTGTCAATATTAAAATTATATTAAATATTTTCAAACAAAATCAGATTTTGAAATTAATGTCAATTACTTTCGTGATTAGACTCATCGACTACTAAATACACTTTTTCCCAAACAAACATGAAGGTCATATTTAGTCAAGAACTTTATTTAAAGTGTGCAACTTCAACAGAAACAGCTGCATCATGTAATACAGTCAGGGGTTGGCAAATCAAAGATTAAAAACTATTTAATTCCAGGTTTCCAGGTAAACTTATTATCATGCGTTTTTAGTGTATTATGTTGCTTTTCTGAAGGCCATTTGTATATTTTACTCTGACCTACCCAGAGACTATCGAGACTGTGCTTGTTAGATAACCAAACAAATAAATGTTTGTGTGTCTGTGGAAGTGCAATATGACAGCATATTGATTCACACCGATATGATCAAGGCTTTTAGAATTATTTTCTTTCTTATCTCTTATTCTCATCTTGTTTCTCAGCTTAATTTTCAGAGACGATTAAACATATTGTGTACATACTATGAGATTTTATGATTCAACAGTGCAAAGACAACTTGCTAGGTAAAATAGTGTGTGCTTGATAAAATCCAATATGAGTTTTAAAAGGCTGTCTTTCAGATTTCAGAGGAAGGAAACCTCTAATGAGTAACCTGCTGAGGCGAGCAATCAAAAAAAAGCTTCAACACTGCACACCGGTTCTGGGCAGGAATCTGGCCATGCGTAGGACAATAAAAAGGAAGTGCATGTGAACCCCAGTATAAATGTGCCTATTCACTGGGGTCCCACGGGAGCAATTCAGTAGTCAGAAGGTACACACATTTTGGCTTTTGAAAGGGAAAACAAGAGCACATTCAGCACTCCTCGTTCCACCTTCTTTTCTAGTTATGCCTGAATGCAATTAGGCAGATAAAACAGAGTTATGGTTGAGGTTTGGCTGAGGATGAATGTTCAAATGTGATCCTTGAATCAAATAAACAGCGTGTCAGGAATCCACCAGCGTTTATCTGTAACCGATCGTGGGCGAGTGTGCATCACTCTGACAGTAAAGCCTGCAGTATATTGGATTTCCTAAGAGCAGGAACAAATACATCATTAAGACTGCTCTGTAGTTATTCCTGGCCCTTCAGATTATGGGATGAATAGTGATTTCTATCTTTGACAACTACTGCCTATGTAAGCTACCTCATACTGGCATCTGGGCTGGGACGTTTGATACGAACAGGTGCTGTTTACAAAGTGTGTGTGTTTGTGTGCATGTGTTGTGGAGGCCGTGGACACTTACTACTGCCAACCACACTGACTGGAAAGCTGCAAGTTACAACTAAAATTAACTTGAATATAATTGGCTCATCTAAAAAGTAATACAAAGCTACAATCATTGAAAGGACGGGACATATGGTGGGAAAACTACACCTTTATATTGACAAAAGACTCGCCACCTTAACAGAAACAGGAAACAAGCTGTGGAGTTTTATCTTCTTATGTGTCATCGCCTGAACAACAGTGACATCACTTCCTTCTGCTGAGACTTGCAGGCTTTTCCACAGGTGCAGGATGGAAAACAAAAAATGTTTCCTGAATTGACCATCCCTGACTCGTTTTTTCCCCTCAGGCTCTTTCACAATGAACATCTTTTCATTGTAGTGAAACAGTTAAGGAGGGGTAAAAGAAAATCCTTGGGTGTGGCCTCTCTTCTCACTGAAGTCAAATTAGATTTCTGTCATGTTACCCCTAATTTCATTTGCAAACTAACTCTTCTATTTATGAGGAACACGTATTAATACCAAGACTGTTACAGTTACATAAAAGCAAAAACTAGGTGTGAATTTTTTTTAGGTAATTAAAATTAACATTTGAGTAAAGTGGATGGCATTGTGTACTCACAATATCTTAGTTTTGTCAAGGGGGTCAACTTTATTTACACAACAAGCATCAGGAGGCTTTGGCATTGAAGGTTTTAGTAAATTCTACGGATACCTGTATTTTCATAACTATTCTGAACTTCTGCCCCTGAAAAATACCACCAAATTATAACTAGTAATAATCCTAGTTACTATTTTACTTGCTTTTTTAAACAAGGAAAAACAAACAAATAACTGACTATAATTTAATGTACACTGGTAGCTAGGGGTGGGCAATATATTGAATATACTCATCTATCGAAAGTTTTTCTGCTGGTCTTGTGCCTTTCCTAATGTTGCCTTGATAATAATTACACACAGAATAAAACTACCACCTTTAAAAAAAAATCCCAAAACAAATTATACTACTAAAATTAGGTTAAATGTCACTGAAATGAGGACCACTGCATTTTTAAACACACACAATGTCAGACTAGTTTTCTGTGTGGCTAACATTAGCAGGACTAGCCCCAGTAGCCCTCCCTCCTTGCATGCAAACATGAAAATTAAAAAATTATTTTAAAAAGAAATTAAAATGACAATAAAAAATATATATACAATGACAAGTACAATTCTTATCAAAACTTGGGAATTCAGCTAAAATTCTTACTACCACTAATAACAGGATTTTTTTTTTTTTTTTTAAACTGACTTATTCAAATAATTGTTTTGCTTACAAAATGAGATTAAGGTGACATCATCAACTGTCCTGGGGGTCTTTTAAGTAATCCACACCGACTGCACCCTACATTAACTAGTGGCTTGCTTAAGGTAAATATAATAAATGATATAATAAATAAAATAAATCAGAGAAAAAGGAAAAGGAAGAAAAAAAGGTTTCTATAAATAGTTTATATTTGAATATAATCAAAACCAACTCTTAATTTACACCCCCCCACCCCCACCCCCAGGTCTACACATGTTTTGTTAATCAAACACCAAGTAAAAAGAACATACATATGACCAAACTTCTGACACTTGTCTTGCTTGTTTTAAACCTAAAACGTATGACGCATTTCTCTTGGTCTAAAAAAACTGAAATAAAAAAAATGGGGAAAAAAACCTTTGCTGTTACTGGCTGCCTGCTGCTGTTGTAGCATAACCTCATCCGTTCACATAACTATCAATACAAATTAAAAATCTCTAAAAGCTGACATGCACTATATCTCTATGCTGGCCTTGTCTAAAGCAAATCTGACTGAGCACATTTTCAAAAAAATTAAAACATTTACGCGAGAGCTGAGGATGCTGTGTCAAAAACAAAAAACAAAAAACAAAACCCCACACTGTTCAAAAGGTAAACATCAGCATCATCTTATTTCTGTCAGGGTCACCACCCAGACATATAAGAAGTTATTCTGATTCATATCCAGCCACAGAGCGTCTTTGATGGTCTCTCAGTAACAACCAGTGCTATTAGTACAAGCTCAGGACTAACTGCACAAAGACTAACTTTAATGCATTTCAGATGGAGGATTCCACAAAGCTTTGTAGAGTAACATCTGGAGCAAACCTAACAATCCTGTACTGTCATTCAGCTGCAGATGGAGGCTATGTCTCTGAGATTTTTCCAGACCTGGCAGTCAATAACATCCGACTGCTAGCCTGACCACATGCTTATTTAAAGGCCCTGATATGGCACTGTGTTTCTTCTTTGGACAATGCTAGTTTGGAGTTTTCTGTGAGGCAGTCAAAACAAAAAGGCGCCAATGCACCCCTCCTCCTATATCTATGTATGGACTAGGATGCCTGTATGACATAACGGCCTTTCTGTGAACCAACTTTCCAAATAAGTGTCTGAAAAGTATTTATGACCTGCAGCAACAGTATATCTGGTATTGTTTTTGTCATGTATGTGTGGTTTTATGTGGTCCTGGAAAACTCTACTGTACCAGGAACTATAACATAGGTGATGTTGAGTAATTTGGTGAGTATACATGTGCCTATCTACGTGCAAATAAAACTTTACAGGTATGTCACTGATATTATAATAAAGATCTCATCCAAAAACTCTGGCATTTTGCTGATAGAATGAACATCTCCAGATTCTTCTTCATCTCATTATTATTATTATTATTATTATTATTATTATTATTAAATGAATTATTAGCTGAAGTGCCTCCTGAAGTTTGACTTCAGTTGGAGAAGTCACACCAAACCTGACTTTGCAATTCAAAATTGCAGTGGTGAGTGTAAACAGTAGTAGAACATACAGTATAATCTGTACTACAACTATTGTGTAAATAAGCCATACATGGAGAACCCACCAGGCTTTATTTGGGAACATGCTGCAGGAATGTTTTTAAGCGCAAATTAATGCAATGCAGGAAAAAAAAATTAAATTAAATATGATTGTTACATCATCACTTAGCAAGCAGATGGGGAGAATGTCATAGGATTTCACATTCAGGTTAATATTTCAAACACATTTTAACCAAATAAATTATTAAATTAACTCAATCCACACATGATCCATACTTCAAATTTCTATGTAACCATCAAACTTTGAGCATCATCTCTAATCTGTGACACAGGCATTAAAGAAAGATGCCTGCAGTGGCCTTGGCCGTTGCTCTCTCCTCTATGAAAATGGAAACGGATACTATCATTTAAACAGCTCCATAAAAACATTACCTATAGCCAAGTCTGAGCAATGCTCTCTCACTATTGTGTTAGCGGTAGCTTGTTATGGCCATCAGTTAGCCCACTGGACAGAAACTGAGGCTAATGGGAGCACAGAGTGGGATGATGCGACACTGACAGGGGAAGGCTTTGACCCACCTGGTGCGAGCTGTTCGCCACTACACTAGTCCCATGGATCATTTTGCACTGCTCCAGTGTCTGTTAATCAATTTAGGCCTGGGCTGTGTAGGATGAGCAGGCAGTAATGATGCTCTCTGGACCCTCCCTGGGGATGGAGCATTATAAAGAAGCTACATTATTTATCAGCAGGGTCCTGGATAGGGCCTCCATTAACCCCCGCTCAATGGACTCACTGGCTATAAACCGTGGAGTGCAGGAAAGAAGAGAGTGATAGATAAAGCGAGAGGAAGAAAGGAGGAATGATGCAGAGACAGAAGGAAAAAAGTGAGAGTGATGGTGAAGCCTGAGATCTACGACAGGCTGAGTGTTTGGGGAGGAAGAGATATGAAGAACACTCACATATCTGGTCTCTTCAGCTAGTACTTCAACATCAAGAGCCTTCAAGGGGCATTACTATGTGAATCGTGACACTACAAGGATGCACTACAGGCTACTTTACGAATACCATTTCTAACAACGAGGCTAGGATTTTTTTTTTTTTAATGAGCCAACAAATCGCTTTTAAAAACAGGAGACCAGCTGTCATTTTTAACATCCTTTTGAGAAATCAACATTAGTACTCAGAAAAATACTTAAAGTACTTGTCATTTAAATCATGTCGTTAAAAAAAAAGAAAAAGAAAAGAAAGAGCTAAAATATCTCTGGTTCCAGTTTCTTAGTCAGATGTCCTACAATTATCAGTTTCATATTATTGCAAGCTAAATATCTTTGGACTCTCAGCCAAACAAAAAAAGCTGCCCAGTTTAGCAATTTTATGCAATAAATAAATAAATAAATATAGAACAGGACATTTTACATGAAGAATATATATAATTAACCTGTCAAACTTTCCTTGTTGTACAGTCTTGCAAAAGCAGCATATCTTTGCATAACTGCATTGTGCACCTTGTGGCTAACATAAAGTAATATATCTGCTGTAAAATATGATGAGTTCGTTTTTCCAGGCTCCCTAATAACTACTTCAGTTGGTTGCAAACAACATTAGGTGGACATGTACAATTAATCAAATTTTAATTACAATTTTGGCTTCAAACTATATTTAAAACAAGAGTTATTGTGCTGCACTAACAATTTGGCTTTCAGTCCCACTTACAATACTTTTGTCATTCTCTAAAAATAATTTTAAGTTCAATGAAGTTCAAAAACTGCATATCTTACAAAAGCAGAACATGACCTAAAAGCCATTATGGCAATCATGAGAAATGACTTTATAAATGAGCAGCCCTAGAATTAACACCGAACAGCTAGACCTAGAACCAATCAACACAACAGTCTAAGAGCAAACCCCGAAGTAATCACAGTCATGGCATTGACCTGAGGGGCTCCTAAAAGTCACCAACACATCCACTGCTCAGCATCCTTCCAATGCTGATACAGAAAACTCTAGAAACCTGCAAACCTCCAAAAGTGTCAGGATGGTTCAGACTCTGACGAGACTGAACTGGGATCAGATTCTTTGCATCCCAGACATGTCAGTCTACCACAGCAGACATAACTATCAAACACATGGGTTTTCATGGTGCTATTTCAAACATGTTCGGAACTCAGCGTTGGGTTTGTGTTGTGTTAGGGTGGACACTTCGCTCCAACACATAGCAGACATGTTATCCCAACCATACAGTGACACAGGGACACAAGACTTAAGGTTTAAATCTGTCATGTTTCTTCTTCTATTTATCCAAGAAGAACAGTGCTTATCTAAAACTGTCAACTAAAGAGTTTATATTGGTTTAAGTCTCTCATAAAGGAAAACCTGCAACGTATGGAGACCTTGCAGTTTACTAGTTACCAGCAGCTGTTATAGTGAATGGATGATAGAAAATATCATGCTTTGCGTTCACTGATGCAGATATCAAGCTCATAAAAGCCTCTGATAATGACAGTCACATTCAAGAGGCTTCATGCTTATTTTTAAGCTGGAAAAAAAGCGTAAATACAAGTTAAAGCACAACATACTGAGAATGCGATCACAGACAAGGACAAATTCCTGTCCTTTGAGTAATCTGATATGTCATCTTCAATAATGTCAAGAGAGCGAGCTCTAGTTGTTGTAGGTCTCTGCCTCCCTCTGCAATCTTCCCTCACATGCACACTCACACAGGCAGAAATTCGTAAACACATGGGGACACTGTCCTCTGAAGTGCACCAGCTGAACAGCCACGTTAAGTCCGCATACATTAACACTACAACAATATACTTTTTTAAAGCTTCAAATGGCAAGGTGTAATACGTGTTTACTGATTATAGAGTGATATATCGTTTAGTGGCATCCAAATATGATACATTTCAAGTGTGTAACGCTTTAAATCAAGAGATTTAGCTAATTAATTAGGTGATCATCAGAATCTTAAAGAGTAGTCTTGATAAGTTTATCAAGCATTTTCAGTCGTTTATCACGGGGAAAAGAACACTTGCTAAACCCCCAATTTCTTGCTTCTCAAGAGGAGAAGCTTGGCTCCTTTTCTGTTCAATGTCACCGTAAACTAATTTCTACACTGAACAAGATGAAGCCCTCGGGCGACTGGTGGCCATTTCTTCCATTTGTTTTTTTATGTTACAGACTAAACAGCTAATTGATGAAGAAAAATAACAACATATGACACAGAAAGACCACCCGTTTATCCGCATAATGCACGCCCCCCACCCCCACCCAAAAAAAGCAAAGCAAAAAAAGAAAAAGAAGAAAAAGCGGTAGTTTAAAAATAGCACAATAATCATCATTCCCAGCTGCAAATGGATTACATAGTTAAATACGGAAGACCTCGTCCCGGTGAACTCTTTATGGTGATTTAAGGGGAATTAAAGGGAGTTTAGCTTTTAGACGAAAAGCTTCGCTTCTACAACATTTCTGCGAAACCTTTGCTGCTAAATTCCTTAAGTTACCCACTTTCCCCCCTTTTGTAAAAGATTTGTACAAGACATTTACAACTTTGAGGCTAAATTTCCACTGCTGTCTGATAAAGTGTGCGCAAAAAGAGGGGAAAAAAGTTTGAAGCTGCCAACTGACAGTGATGAGCGGATAACCGCTGGGATCTACTTCCTTTAAAAAAAAAAAAAGTCGAGCACACTATGGTTACCGAAATAAAACAGTTAAAGGCAGCTTTCATTTACAAATCTGTGAAGAAAGAAAAACTTTACCGCACCTTTTCTTCCTCTGTAGCTTTCTGTTTCTGTGTCGCTGGCTCCTCCTGTGTGCTCTCGCCGCCTGACTGTGGGTCTGCTCGGCCTGGCGTCAGTGAGTCGCGGAGCCGTCTCACACTCTCCCGAGCACCAGTATCACACCGCCGCGAGATGCGGCCCCACCGGCAAGAGGCAGACCTACTTTTTGCACATCTAACATCTTCATCGAGAGCGTGGAAGTGGATTATGTAATAGCGAAACGGTGCGGTTTTAGTGCAAAGGTGTGAGGTTTCTTTAGTGCAAAACGTGTCTGTTAAGATAGGTGAAATGTCGGGGTTTTTGGGAGACGGGAAGAGAGGCTCTAAGTAATAGGTCTTTAATCTTTACCACTCTGTTGGCTCCCCCAATACAACAGACATCAATCGGGACTAAATGGGGAAGTATTTTGAAAAAGCTCGCTTTTATCTATAGCAGTAATATTTCCGAGAGGCTGTTTTTAAGTGACACATCTCTGTGGTTTCTCTGTGAACTCCTGAACTTCAAGCCTACCTCTCGGTTTCCCCTCTCGCTTTGACTGTGACATGATAAGCACAGTTCAGCCAGGAGAACAAACGTGTCCCAAGAGCACAGTAAGCACAGGAACATGCTCATACACGCCACCATCTCCACCTCCTCAGACACTGATGCACGCTTTTTTGGGTCCCACTGAGTACTGCACGATGACACATGAAAACACAGCCTTCCTGCAGGACAGCAGCTGCAGAGGACATGAAAGTTTCTTGCACACGAATGAGCCCAATCTGTGCATACTTGTGCCGCAGACTCTGAATTGACCATGAGGGCCAACGGGAAGTAACCCATTATCTGATCAGATCTGAATAAGTCACAAAAGCGACAAAAGCGCGATATCTTATCTGAATGATAAGTAAACTTTAAACAGTCTTTTTTTTAAACAGTCAGAGCTCGTAGATGTTATTAGAGATCCTCGAAAATATGAAATATAAGTTGAAAAACGCCACAAAGTGTCCAAAGGGTGACCACAGGCTTCTAATAATTTGCTCAAACATACAATGACGGCTTAAATATACTTAACACTGGCAGAAAACGGGCTTAGATTTTTGTTGTTGTTTTTTTCATTATATTTAAAAAAAGTGTAGTAAGGAGGAGGGAGGAGGACTAGATTATCTTGAAGACAGGCGGAGGGAAACGTTCAGAGCGGAGGAGGCTTCTGGCGCAGGTGACGTCACGGCGCTGGCGACAGAATGTCTGAGCGAGGCGGGAGCGAGCCGCACGTGAATAAATCTGGGAAAACAGTGCGAGCGGGGAGGGTGGGTGGAGGTGGGGGGTGTAAGGGAGGGAGGAAGGGACGGCGAGGATGATCGTGATGATGATAATGAGAAGGGATAGGAGGAAGGGTCCCCAAAATTTGTTTTATTTGCTAGAGGATTCCCCTCACACACGCACACACAGGGCAGCAGCACATTCATTAGACCTCATACATTTATAGTCCTATTAGGGAGAAAAGCCTACTGAGTTTTTACAGACTCTATGGGGCTTCATCGAATTTTATCTCATTAGAAGAGCAAAATTTAACCTCTAATATTCCAATTAAGGTAATTTAACTTTTATATTCGCATATCACGCTTTCAGATTTTTACACTGCTGCTTCCTAGTGCTCTGCTCTCTGGTGTAAAGCGGGCCCTGAACCAAAGTACCTTGCTTCATAATATCTCTGAGAGTGGAAACAAAAAGTGGAAACAATTCCACTTTGTTACACATGACAGCTCAGCTCATAAAATATTAGTCATTGTTACAAGCTTCCCAGACAGCTTAATGTGGTCAAATGGATCTCCACCTCGACAAGCGACCTTAACAAAAAGAAACAAATGAACAATGTAAAGAACACATTTAAAGTTTACGGGTTTTATGCTCTATTATAGACAACTCCAGTACTCCAGAGCTACAAAACTGCCAGCTAGGACAGGGTTAAGCAACACCTGCCTATATTTTGCTTTATATTTTTTAGCATTGCAATGATATTGTCTATAAATGAATATGAAGCGCCTTGAGGCGACTTTTGTTGTGATTTGGCGCTATATAAATAAAATTGAAATTGGAAATTGAAATAAATGTATAGATTTCAGAAGTTAGAATATTTTAAAGCCTTTTCAACACTGATAGGAGTATAATCTTCTTTGTCACTGGCCTGTGATCTAAAAACACCCACTGGATGCAACGGTAAGGGAAAAAAAAAGATGTTACAGATCCTCAAAAGATTTGCTGGCAAATTGAATTATTTAACAGACGAGTATCGGCCATCTTCTTTTTTTATACAGCAAAAATGCAAATACTTGCATTTCTGGAGCGGTGGCTAACATGAAGCAAATTACATTTCAGGTCATACAAATTCACTCATGCAGTCGCTGGAAACAAGATTATGTGAGCAATAAAAATACAAATCAATTACAGTTGCTTATTTACCGTGCTTATGTGCTTATTATTGTATCAGTGGCAAGGAAACTACCCAAATGTTTATACAGAGGGTTCCTCATCATTGTAATGATGACAGTAGATACTGTAATGGCTGCAACTCACTTTGCTTTTTCCTTTTATGTGAGACGTACAGTGCTCATGCATATTCTGAACAGAGCGGTTTCCTGTTCTTACACTGGCTCTGTAGTGGCAAGGACTCAGCGTGGATTAAATTAGATGATATCTATTGTGGAGCCATCACACAGCAGGACACCAACCGCGGATGGAGACGAGGAAAGAGCAACAGAGGGGTCAGCCCTTTCCCAGTTCTCTTGATTGTCATGCATGTGAATTCAGCCTTAGGTCTGCTGAATTTGCACGAATAAACAAACCATGAATCTAAATCCACCACCAGACATGGAGGAGATGTATATGTTCATGAAAACCCCGTGAATGGTCTTGCTTCAGTTTAGCTGTGTTTAAAATGCATCTGAAAACATCAAACAGACTTTGATCTCTGTTCACAGCAGTTTGGAGACATGAAGTGGCCACTTCACGGATAACAAACCAACCTTTTGTTGTGGTATAATGGACCTGCCAGTCTCCACTGGTGTTCAAGAGGCACAAAGGTGATAAGAGTTTGTAAATGTTTGCTGCATTGTCGTGGTCAGGTTTTCTTTTGTTCTAACTGACTCTGAGAAGGAGAATTTTACCTACTGTGAGCTCCTTTGAGGTCAGACACCTTAGATGGAGACTATAAATATGGATGAATAAGAATAGGATGCGGGCAGATAAATGCAAAGAGCAACTTTCATTGAAGTACTTTTTTGTCATTTATCTCCAAGTCTGTTATGCTGATATTTAGCATATGGTTTACTTATTAACCTAAATAAACTTGTTGGCATTATGAGAAAGGGTCTGCCGCCTAGTGAAATGACTGTGCTGCATGTGATTGTTTAGATAAGGAGATTTAGCTCGTTAAAATCTACAGTACTGTGCAAAAATGTCGAGCAACCGCTTATTTCTTTATATTTTACTGTGAAAATGGCAAACATACATGAAAATACAGTATAACAATGTATGTAAGGGGAAAAAAACTTTTAACCTGACTTAAAAGTGTCAAGTGTTTGACCAGCTTTATTTTTCAATGTACCCTGAACTCTTTTAGACAAGCTTTCTTCAGGAATAGTTCTTCAGGCTGCTTAAAGGACATTCAAAACTCTTCTTTGGATGTTGTCTGCCTTTTGTTCTGTTTGCTGTCAAGATGATCCCACAATGCTTCAATAATGTTCAGGTCCAGGCTCCGGGGAGGCCAATCCATGACTGATAGTGTGACATTATGTGTTTTTCTATCGAGATATGCTTTTGCTTAACTGACAGTGGGAGTGGAATCACTTTCATGCTGAAAAGTGACACTATTGTCAGCCAGGTGGTTTTAAGACGGCGCTGAATGTTGAGTTAATATCTAACAGTACTTTTATATGGTCATATTTGCATAATGTTGATAAGATCCCTAACACCAGTGGCTGACATGCAGACCCAAACCACAACATAGCCTCCATTATGGTTTATAGATACCTTTAGAACAGGGGTAGGCAACCTTTCTGATGGCGAGTGCCATTTAAAATGTCCTAGAAGTCAGTGTGCCATATGATTGCATTAGCAATAAATTTAATAACACTCTATATGAACAGTTACACACTATATAGAACCACTTTATAGAATTTTATTTGTTCGCAGATGTTGGCAGCTATCAGCGAATAGTTATCAGCTGTTTTGAAACAAAAAAAGACTTTTTATCCATAACAAGAACTCCATAACAGCAAATGAACAGTACAACAGAACAAATGCTATTTATGGTCTCCTCACAACAATGATAAGAAAACTAAACTAAGCCAATATGGCATGTCTGTTAATACAGAGACACACATGTTAATGTGATCTCTGGTCTCCCACTCAGAGACACAGGTCTCCGAGTGTCCAGCATTCAGACGGCTACCTGAGGACACCTCGTCATGTGAGAGAAAATCTGCTCACACAGACATGTAGAGCCAAATACTGTCAATAAGGCCTCTGCAATGTTCTGAAGACAGTTAAACTTGGTAGTGATGTCCAGCAGGTGAAAATGCAAGCTCCATGAACACTCACAGCTGTGGATTCCAGCATTAACTCAGCCAGTTAATGCGAGACAAATCTAGCTGCTCATTAAAGATTTCTGGTTTGATCAGAAAATAAAACATTGGTCCATACCTGAAAGTCCCAATTTGCGATGTGCACCGCTGGCGCGGCCATTTATTTTTTGATGCACCTTCTCAGATTAATTCACTGCGTGTCGTGCCCAGGGCTGGACTGGGACAAAAAATCAGCCAAGCAAACCTCAGCTGATACTAGAAATTAATATTAAATAAATTCTAACAACAGCTGATCAAGCTTAAACGTGCTGCTGTTGTTTAACGCGACATGGTTTCCTCTTTCTGGCGCAAAGTGGGCGATAAACAAACAAGAGAGAAAAGCCGATCAGCTGATCATTGATCAGTTTCATGATTAATGTAGCAACAGGAGAGAGAGGGGAGAGAATGAGAGAAGAAGAGGCAGCTGTGCGGAGTAACAACAGAATAACTCCAGCTTTGTGCCTTTTTTTTTACATTCTAGCTGAAGTCCGGGACAAACTGCGTCCCCTCTCAGCTCAACACGAAAGGGGTAATAATTTCTCTGAATGCGGACGATTCCGTCTTTTTATGGACGGTTGGCAACTCTACTAACTAACCTTATGAATAAAATAAAGTTCACTATCAGTAACATCATAGCACCCCCCAGCTGTATAGAAACTCCATCATGCTAGCTAGTTCGCAGTACGAGTTATTGTAACTGACTGTAAAAAGTCAGCATAACGAAAATAAACTCCACCTAAACTTGGTTTATATCTGACCCAGATAGACTGCAGGTCATAACTTCTTACCTGAAGTTCAGTTCACCTGACACTCGGACCGCCTCGGGTCTCTCCTCCTCCTGCCTCCCCTTTCCCTCATCCACCTGCTGGCCTTCACCACTTGTTAATGTTACTGAATCTGTGGAAGCTCCACCATAGCCACGACCAAACAACTGAGTTATTTTTACACACCAGCCAGCATCTGGCCAATCCACCACCTTTCATTGTTTATACTGTTACAAAAAATTAAAAATAAAAATCATCGGGCCACCAAGCAAATGCCCGGTGGCCAGTCCAGCTATGGTCGTGCCATCAGTTAACCCTTTGCATGCCAACTGTGGCACTAGGGTTGCTGACTCCTGCTTTAGAAACTCATGGTTGTACTCTCTCCTGACCTCCTCTGTACATGCATGCAAACTTTCAAATTTGGATTCATCACTCCATGAGACCTGTTGCTTCTGATTTTCAGTCACATTCTTGTGTAACGTGGCATACCTCAGCTTTTTCTTCTTGTTTCCCTTGCATAAGAATGGCTTCTTGACAGCCACCCTTGCATCAACTGAAAAAATTCTTAAAATTCTGCTTATTGGAAGCAAAATGTAAAGACATGAATGGTGGCTCAAGAATTTTTTCACAAAACTGTACACAAGCAGCATAGATAGACCTGCAGTGTGAACGTAGCCAAAGTGACCTGGGTCAGATTTGAAAAAATCGGATTTGTGCTGTTCAAACCGTCATACCATGATCGGATATGGGTCGCATAGGGTCAACAAAGTCGGATTTGATGCGCCTACAGTGTGAACGTAAGCCTAAGAGAAAAAAGGGGATAACAGAGGGGACATGCAATGGCAAAACCACATGTTGACAAAGACAAACAAAAGACAAATATCAGATGTGATCTTTAAACATAATTTCTTTAGGCGCATAACTGCAACAATAGCGAGGTTTAACTTCTCTACCCTTGCATGTAGGCTCATTTCCTACATGCATTTATTTAAATAAAATTTCTCAACCCGTCACTTTTGAAGCTCAGTTCTATTGTCCGGTGCAGAAATCACAAGGGTCTAAAAGAAGAGCTCTTGCTCTCGAAATAGTCAAATGTTCATCTGCTACCTCAGGCCAAAACAGGACAAGAACTACAAGGCCAACATGCTGCCTTTAAAATGTGTAGACAGGACATTAACATTTAAACCACTTAGTAGTAGGCTGTATTAGGTCAGGGTTCACACAGAGCCATTTAGAAACCTTGGAGAGCTGCCTGTCTCTAACCAGGCGGAGGAAGAGTGGATTCATGGGTTAGGATTGATTACAACATTAGCTCCACAGACTTCCATGAATTAGTGCGTGGTCAAAAGGCTTAACGATGACTGACACACAGGCGTAGATGACACTCCTTCACACATGAAATTCATTTTGCCATCCGAGGGCTCTTGGCAGGCCCCATCAAATTTTTTGCAGTAACGTAAGGCATGGCAGCAGTGCATCGGGCCAGCTCACATTTCAAACGGGTGGCTCATCTGGTGCAGCTTTTTTGCAAGTCCTTCTAGAAATAATGTCCAGGGTGGTAATATTTGAATGCTGTCTCTAGGGGCACTTAGCTTACCTCTCCTACCTTCACTGCACAGAGACAGAGGGTGCACCAATCAGAGGGTGGCACTCCCCGAAGCCCTACTAGCTTTTCATTTTAAGGTCAAGATGTCCTCTAACATGCCCTGAGGTTTTTCGATGAGCATGCTCAGCAGATACGTACCTCATCTGACACTCAGAGGTCTTTTAGAGGTTTGATCTTTGGTCCTTTCATCAGACAATGCTGTAGTTCTAATCTAAACCCACTGTGTAAAATGACACTGTTCCTGCAACCCCCAACCCTCACCATTCACACTTACATACACACACACACACACACACACACACACATCCAATTTTGTTCACCCACGACAAAGAGATTCCCTGGGCTCAGTGTGGAGGGTGGTCTGCCCTGGTTTATTGAGTCGAAGTGTCAGAGTCTGACAGCAGCTGTCACGGTCACTTGTTAGCTGGGACAGTTAACCCTTGATAGCACAGTTGTCAGATGCAGCACATTGTACTGGGTGGTGACATGTTGAACTTCACCCAGCTGCTGACACAAGTTTATCTGGGGCTGGGCACTTTGATGTGCTCAGAAGTTTGGTCCTTTATGCACTAATCATGTATGTTTTATGGAAAAATGTACAGGTTTTCTTTCTATTTGGAAAGATGTAAAAGTCGAGGTAAGTTTGAGATGCTAAATTGCCTTCTGCTTGAGATTTAAATGGATTCACATACAGTCCAATTCAATTTTATTTATATAGTGCTACATCACAACAACAGATGACTCAAGGCGTTTTATACTATAAGGTAAAGACCCTACAATAATACAAAGAAAACAGAGAAAATCCCCAAAATCATATGACCTCATGTGAGCAAGCACTTTGGCGACAGTGGGAGGGAAAAACTCCATTTAACAGGAAGAAACCGCCAGCCGAACCAGGCTCAGGGAGGGGCGGCCATCTGCCAAGACCAGTTGGCAGTTAATGGATGAAGACAGGACAAAGACATGCTGTGGAAGAGAGGCAGAGATTAATAATACCAAATTACAAGGTGTATAAACACATAGTGAGTGAGAAACACTGAAGAAGAAACACTAAATGCATCATGGGAATCCCCCAGCAGCTTCTACCGATTGCACCGTAACTAAGGAAGGATTCAAGGTCACCTGGTCCAGCACTAACTATATGCTTTAGCAAAAAGGGAAGTTTTAAGCCTCATCTTAAAGGTAGAGATAGTGTCTGTCTCCTGAATCCAAACTGGAAGCTGGTTCCACAAAAGAGGGGCCTGAAAACTGAAGGCTCTGCCTCCTATTCTAAGCCTGCAGTCCGAGAGCGAAGTGCTCTAATGGGGTGATATGGTACTATAAGGTCATTAAGATAAGATGGGGCCTGATTATTCAACCTTGTATGTGAGGAGCAGGATTTTAAATTTGATTATGGATTTAACAGGGAGCCAATGAAGCCAATATAGGAGAAATGTATTCTCTCTTTCTTGTCCCTGTCAGTACTCTTGCTGCAGCATCGAGAAACTCCCTTTTAAACCTGCCAGCAGAACAGGGCTCAGGTAAGGGCGGTCATTGACCAGTTGGGGGTGAGGGGAGGAAGACAGGACAAAGACAAGCTGTGGACGAGAGCCAGAGATGAATAATAACTAATGGTTAAATGCAGAGAGGTGTATAGAGACATAATGAGTGAAGAAGAAACACTAAGTGCAAGGCCCCAGATGTCATGGTCCTGGGTCTGTGACCCAGCGTTTATGAGTCAATAATATGAGTTTAAGATTCTGTTCTAGGTTTTGGTTCTTGTAAAGTTTGTGTGTCTCAGGCTCTGTCTGCATTTTTTGCATTTTTCATGTTGTATTGTGATAGTCACTTGTCCTGTGTGCATCATGTTCTTTTTTGCTTCCCCTTGTTCCATTAAGCGTATCCGGTTCAGCTGTGTTCCCATGTGTCTCCACTTTAAACACCTGCCTGTGTATATTTGTCTGAGTCTCCGTCTGTCCCCTGTCAGAGCATCTGTTATGTTCCCATTATGCATTATCTGTTTAGTTCATGTCCCCTGATGCCCACCTTGGCATCTCCCTGTTCTGTGTCATACCCAGTTCAGGTTTTCGTTAGTTCCCGTTTATGTTTTGGACTTTTGCCTTTGTTTTGGACCAGTTTCACAACCTCAACAAAAGTGCTTGCTTTCTGTTAAACCTCCGTCTGCTTCTGTGTCAGCATTTGTCTGTCTCTGTGTGTTAGCCCTGCAACTTCCCTGCTGGCAACATGCACACTTGGAATGCCACAACCAACTGATGAGTAAATAAGTAATTACACATTACACATTTTATAAAAATCTGATCATGTATCAGAAAGAAAGAAAAAATCTGATTTCAGCCAGGTGTTACCTTTAGCATGCACTGGGATGATTCACAGCTATGTGTGAAATAGCTGTGATGAGAGTCAGCACCTCAAAGTCTGCGGCCATGGTTCTCTACTAAAAAAAACAGAGCAATGTTGTTATGGTGACGAGAGAGCTGAGACCAAAGATGAAGGCTCTTTAGATCCATGTTCAGTTCCTTACCCTTGGTCATTATATCTGGGCAAAATCTACGAGGATAAGGTTGTGAATACAAGTGACCGCAGTGAGTTTCCTTCATATGGTGGCTAAGCTTTGCCTTAGAGATAAGCTGAGGAGCTTGGTGATCAGAGGGATTTTGGAGTAGAGCGGTGGTTAGGTTCTGGTTAGGGTGCCTCCTGGGCGCCTCCAGTTGGAAGTTTTCAGAGGCATTCCCAAGTGGGAAGAGTACCTGAGGTAGACCCAGAGCTCACTGGAGAGATTATACGTCTCACCTGGCCTCAGAATGCCTGGGACACCCCAGGAGAAATTTGAAAGTGTTACTGGGGAGAACACTTTCCCCACTTAGCCTGCTGCTCCTGCAACCCAACTTCAGATAAGAGAATGATAATGGATGTAGACTAGATGGATTGATCTTTGAAGTACCTGAGTAACATGCTGCTTTGAGTGAGACAAAATATAAGTGGATGAAATAATTTAACAACTCAACACACATTTATTAGATTTACCCTGAACTTTACTCCTGCCAAAGGAATTTCCACATTTTCTGAAACAAAAATATATTCCTAATGATAAAATAGTCACCAAAAATATGAGGGTAGTCATACATCAGCACACAATATTACACAGTGACACACACAAACCTAACTGATTTGATCCAGTAATTTCCAGTAATACAACACACTTCTCTCCAGTGTTAAGTATTGCATCAGATCAAACCTGATTCTTTCCAACCAGATCATCAAGCAGATGTTCCATGTGAACACGCGCACTGAGGTCATACCTCAGGAGAGGAGGAGGTCGGTACATCTGGATATGGCTGAAGCATTGTAAGCGATAGCCATCATGACATCACCTCTTCCTGATTTGGCCTCTGAAGACAGATCTGCAGGGCAAAAATAGACTGGTCCTCAAACAAAGATCATGACTGAATGCTCACAGAAAATCATTACACTAGTGGGCAAACAACAAAGAGATATGAGGTCAAATGTCAAAGAGCAAAGCAAAGTGCTATAAATGGATAATGAGATTCTGTTAGATCTATTTAATGCCAAGTGGATCAAAAGTAAAACAGAGGAGAAGTTTTCCTTAGGACGGTGCAAATGCTGTAGGCATCTACGCAGAGTAACTTATTTTAAACATACCTGAGATTTTTTTCTCAGGTTTTTTTTTAAACTTCTGTGATCCATGATTAGTGTTGTGGCCATTTCGAGCAACAGATGATGTTTTTCTTTGTGCTTGGCATCATTTAAGTTATGTTTGTGTTTTTTCCCCACCATTTGGAGCATTTTTTTAGTGGAATTATCCATTAAAAATGGCTTGCTATGCAGTTAATTGTGCTAGCAACCAGTCCAAGACGTTTATGCGTTAGTTTGCTAGAAAGGCCCTTTGTCCCTCCTGGAGAATAGGCCCACTTCCCACCAATGCTGCCCACCATGAGGTGGCTTTATCACCTGCTTCTATTCCAGTCTTAGTTCTATGACATACGCGACAAAAGGTCACAGTGGCAGGAGTTTTGCTGCCGTTCCCTGTTTCTTCTTTTTTGTGGGTTTCAGCAATTTTGTGTTGTTGTTTGACATCTTTCTCAGAGTCTGCTTGAGCCATCCCCACCTTTAAGATCTATTCTTGTATCAGAAGTTGCTCATCTGCTGCTAAAGGTTGAAGTCGCTAGTTTTGTCATTTTTCTCATAACTGGATTAAGAGGATGTGGTGTAGGCACTGGTTCAGAAAAGTCTGGACTTTAGCTATGGCTTTTGTAGCTTTTGCAGTTGTCTGTGTCTCTGCTGTACATAGCAGCACTGGCTTGCTGTGCTGATTTTATACAACTTTAAGTTGTATAAATGTAGCTTGGTGGAAATTCTAGTTATTCATATGATAGTGCTAATTAACAGGCAGCCATGTTTGCAGCGCCTTCTAGTCTGCCAAGCTAAATAAGCTAGCTAGAGTCTTTAGCTAAAATCATACCCAGTATGGCGGCATCTGACACCAGGAAAACCAAAATTGTTGTTGCCAAAACCTTAATTGTGAGGTCATAAACTAGCAGGTAAAGTCATGTCAGCTATCTCAGCAAAAATCACAGTGTTCAAACATAAATAGAGGTACAACAGAGTTTGTACAATTCTAATGAGCTTGAAAGTTATTATTTGTCTTTATTCTTTAATCCAGCCTAAATTCTTTTAGTCAAACTTTCTTTGGATTTCTTGAAGGACATTCAAAGCTCTTCTTTGGACTTTTGCTGCCTTTTGTTCTGTTCTCAGTCAAGATGATCCCACACTGCTTCATTAACGGTGAGCTCTGGGGAGGTCAATTCATGACCATGTTTTAGGGATGACTATAGGTTCTCACTGTTGTACTTCTCTCCTGGCCCTTCATATATATTGATGATGATTTGAAGCAAAAAACAAATTTGGATTCATGGCTCCATAAGCCCTGTTGACACTGATTATCAGTACATTTTTTGTGTGGTGACAGCCACATTTCCATCGAGACTGTTGCCAGTGAATCTTTGGCAAACAGTAGATGGATCAACTGAATGGCTAGATACATCTCTCACGTCCTGTGTCAAGTCTTTGTTGATTTTTTCCCCCATTTCTCAAGAACATACTTTCAGGTACTGTTCATCTGCTGCTGACAACTTTTTAGGCTTGTCATTTCTTCCTTTTTCCACACTTGTCCAGTTTCCTCTAAATTTTGAGTACACACTGCACACAAATTGTTGGGTAAAGACAGCTGTGTCACAGCCTCACAGAGCTGCTCTTAGTCTTAGTCTTAATCTGCTGGGTCGTGCTTATTTAGGTCGCGCTTTTGAACATTGTGTATTTGTTGAAATATTTAGAAATATGTGATTATTAAACCCCCCCAGCTGTAATCACCAGTTCCCTACTGAATGAAGATATCTGCATAAGAATAGGATAATGAGCTTGTCTAAGTGACTGGGTCGTTTCATCTTCTTAAGCATTGTCACAGCAATAGTGATTGAATCCTGACACTTTATTTCAACTAAAAATGTCAGTGGAGTTTAACACTGGAAGCTCAAGCTACAGTGGGTGAAGGAGCCACGAGTGAACTAAATACAGACACGGGCGACGTGGGAATTCACTCTTCATTTGCACCCTGAGACAGAAACCATACCCAGACACTGAGATGATGTCACCAATCTTTAATTGATCCCTGTGGTTGCAGCTGTCATGTGACTGAGACAGATGTGGATATCCATGTTAAATCAGCTTCATAAATTAAATTATAATCATACATAATCATATATAATATAATCAGGGCTTTCTAGAAAAAATGGCTTTACAATGTTATTACATAAACCTCCATCTCAACTTTCACTTAGCTCATTCCCGAGTAAACTCACAGAGGCTGTAGTGAGGTGTCATGTGTTCAGCTGGCTAAGTGCACCACCCAGCTTCTCTCTCCATCGCCTATCATCAGTTTAAAGGCTTGGCTCACCCTTGGGGGTTAGGGGGCATTTACAACAGTTTTGCTATAGGACACCAGTGCAACAGTTTTTACCACTACTGTGCTTTATGAAGCCACAATAAATCTTTAATATGGTATCCGCACTTAGTCACTTACGTCATTTTCTGTTTTTATCAAATCAGACTAAAGCTTACGTGATGATCTAAACAGGAGATACACAAAATAGTTAACATTTGAATAATGATTTTATTCAAAAGCACTAAGCCAAATTTAAATCAGTTTTACTTTATTTACACAGATAAAAATAGAAAACCAATCTTCTTCAATCACCTATTAAGGTCCCCATTTATTTTTCACACAAACCCCCTTTAATCATTAGATGCACAATACTCCACATACACCAATAAATAAACCAAAGTGGGGCAACACACACATTTTCATAATACAAATTTCACCCAGCATCAAATTGCACAACAAGTGAGTCTGCGACCAGATGAAGAGGGTTAAAGTCCTGATTTTATGGCTCTATTTATAAATAAAGCCATAAAATAAGTAGAATTAACTTGAAAGTATCCTATAAACAGAGCTCTACGCCAAACAATTCATCTAAAAGTAGATTCAGTGCACCACCTGGTGGTAAAGAGTGGTCAGTAAAAAAGAAAAAAAAAAGCTTTTCAGGTGTCTGGTGAGTAGCTCAAAAACATGAACACACAAAATGTGTTTACAATTTAAAAAAACATCCTTTAAGGATATTTAAAAAGCAAAAAAAGAAAAAAGAATCAATCAATCAAAAACAAAGCAGTGATACTAATGAGGTAAAGGCACACAGCCCGGCGTCGTGGTCTCAAGGTTTTTAAGCATTTGCTTGGTTGGTTATTTTGGATTTTGTGATTAATTAGAGCTTCTTTTTTTGTTGTTGTTGTTTTCATGGTCTTAGTTTTTACTGTTATTGCTTAGCTGACCTTTGTTTTTTGTGTGTTTTATTAAGTATTCTGATTCCAGTTCTTTGAATATAGTTTTTGTATTAATTGCCTGGCCTTCTCCAGTGTTTTCCTTAGTGTAAAGTTGCTGTACATATGTATGTGTTTGGCCTTTGTTTGTTACTTTCTGTTGTGGTGTCTGTTTTGGCCCATTTGCCTGTTTATTATTATACCCACAGACATTTTCTGGTTTCCTGTCATTTCTAAATGTCATGGGGTGAATATAATAGAAAAGGAATGAAGGATAAAACTCAGACTCTCCAGCTCCAGAATCCTTGATCCCTGGGAGTGCACCTCAAAAAAGAAGATACATCTAGGTCGGTAATTTGTTGGACAATGACACAATTTTTGATGTTTTTGTAGTTTTGCCTCTGTAAGCCACCTCAGTGGTTATGTATGTGGCTGAAAGAGATTTACAGAAAAAAATTGGATGAAATGTTTTGGACTAACAGTCATTCTAACACACAGCCAAAGGCTCAAAATAAATCAGTAAAACTAACACAGGGGACAACCTTAGGAAAGCTTCTATAAACCTACTAGTATCAATAAAAATGATCAAGTGTATCCTAGAAAATATCCTAAAAAAAGGAATTTTTTTTAGTTGTTTACATTTTTTTTATTGTAATATCCAATAATATAATTAAAGTGGATTCTTTTGCCAGGACAATCATGTAAACACAGGCTCACAGGCTTAGCCTTCAAAGTGAGCAGGCTTTTAGTCTTTGTAAACTGTGAGTGGCGTGAGTCAGATTCCTGGGCTGAATCATTGTGTTCCTCACAGAGATGTGGCCATGAAGTTTAATCAACACTTCTTTAAAACAGCTTAATCAAATGATGATGAATATTATAACCCACAATAAAGCAAATAACTGTAAACTGCCCATAAACACACGAGAGACTGTTTAAAGCAGATTTAGAGAGGCATTCATATGTATTAAAAAAAGACACATTCTGTGAATCAGGCAAGTCCAGTTTGGTACTATTAAAGTTTGTAAATTAAATTATTCTTACTATTTTTCATATAAAGTATGATGCTATAATAACTGAAGCACAAAAGTCACCCTCAGTGAGTTATTAGCTTTAATAGCTCTTCCCCCCTCTGTTCTGTTTGGACAGAGACAATAGAGCCTGAATTATATGTAGTATATGTATGTGTATGTCATTATGTGTCATGTCTGTATGGGGATATTTATGGATGCACATCCTCTGGTCATCCATGAGATGTCAGTGTTGTACTACTAACGGTTAGCGTGTCCCAAAGTGTTGCCTCAAAGGCGCCTTTGAGAGTCTCTTGGCAGCACCTGACTCACAGCTAAACACTGGAACATTTGGATGGAAAATGAGACTGTAACTCGGGCTTCAAGAAACATTCCACGTCAAATTATTTAAACTTTTCCGTCAAAATAGACTACATTTTTTTGAGAAGCCTTTTAAACTGAAATGGTTTGCCAGTAATTCATAGCGCTAGCATGGAGGCCAGTGTTGATTTCTTTGATGCCAAAATAGACAGAGTAAAGCCTAAAGTAAAACAATATCTCGAGCGATCGTTTATAACATCTCAGATCGACTGCCAGCTGTGGTTGCAGTGCGGTCAGGCTGAGGTGAGGTTTTTGGGGTTTGCCAGTTCGACCTCAAGTTTAGCTTAAGTGGACATTGAGGTTTGCTCTCATTTGTATGGGTTTAGAAATGGAGCAGGAAATGGGGGAACTTCTTGAGCACCATGCAAGTATTTCAAATTGTGAAAAGATGGACAGGACATCACTTAACAACATATCAAAAACGGGCTGCGTGTGTCTAAGTAGTGTAAACACAGAAAGCACCCTGTTCTGTGCTCTGGTTTTGCATGTCAAAACAGCTAATTTGGACATCAAATCAAGTGTATAAACATGCAATTTGAGCACTGCGGTAATAAAACAATTTCCATCCATTGAAGTTTTTCGCAGAACACGCTGTTTCAATTTCCCAATTCAACTCTGAAAATTTAGAGTGCGTCCCCGTGGGCAGGGTGGGGTCACTGCGAGCACAATGAATGGGAAGGTATTACACAGCGTGACTAGAGCCCGTCTCCGCGTCTACATCTATGCTCCCCGACTTCTGCCCTTGTGAGATCATTGACCACTGACAGGGAATTGGCTGCAGTCTGCTCTCACTGAGTGATTCCCCAGTGGGACAACCTGCCAGGCAGCGAGCTTGCCAGCTACCCTCTCATGCATTTCTCAACAGAGTGGCCGCTGCCAGCTCGGCAAGTCTGGGTGTGTGCCACACAGAGCTTCCTTAGCTATCCCAGACACCTGAACTAGCACAGGAGAAGAGGGGGGAAAACAGGGGAGAAAACAGGGATAGCACGGTGGGGGAGAGAGCTCGGTTCAATAGCCAGCAAACAGCCACTGCAGCTGTTGTGGCCTTTCTCACAACGATTCCACTGTTCAGCCTTCCAGCACAGCACTAATTAAAACTGTGCCCATCCCTCCGCTTGCCAGAACTTTCGTTTTACACATACATTTAGGGCACATGCAATCAGAAAAATGCTCTCTCAGACTCATATGGCATCCCCAAATCTACACAGTCTTTGCCCCCTCACAGCATATTACCAGTTTGTTTCAAGTTTGTAGTTGAGAGTAAAGCATGCCTGGAAGATGTGGGATATAAAAGGTAAACAAAAAGCGTGAAGAAGATTAAAAAATTAGGAGTATTGCAGTACTGGATCAAACTTGTCTAATGCGATTGTGACTTGTCATCCTTCCTACTTTACTTTCACTGTTTTTCTCTCCTGTCATTGTTAGTTATGTATCTGTTTTGTCAGACTTGCCTGTTATAAAAACAAAACAAAATAGTGATGAAAAATTCTTCATTCCTTGCTCCCAAAATGAGTTAATCCCTTTGGTTCCCCAGGTTAAAAGATAGACTGTATATAAAAGAAAGAAGACACCCTTTTTGTGACCACACCCACATTATTAAATATTTGTATTAGCCATATTTGCATCAAATATCATTAGTTCTGGATCAAAATGTATCGCAGAACTGGATTTTCTCAACTGTGATATCGCTTCCTTTAGGTCGGTGATTTCCCAACTGTTGGCAGGGGGCCCCCTTGTGTGCTGCAAAGGTACTGCAGGAGGGCTGCAGTAATAACAGAAATTGAGTTTGAAATTACTCTAAAGTTACACATTTATATGCATCTATTTATTTACATAAGAAGTGAATTAAATCTGGAAACAAGAGGTGGTTAGCTTATAGATATATTACTCTTTACTTTGACTTAAATTTACCACTCTTGTATTGAAGTTTGTGTCCCAATGGTCTTCGGGTCACACATTTGGCTTAACACTTAGCATATGATTGGGTAGCATTAGCAATTTACAGCCAACAGCCTGTGCTGTTTATGCTTTTTGAATAAAAATATCAAGGTTTGTTATGTCACATTCTTTTGTATTTTTATTAGAGTGAAAATTTACAATTGTGTGGGCCCCATTGGGATTGGTTGTTAAGCGGACCGCAGCACTCTTGACTTTAGGAATTGCTGCTTTAGCGGCATCTTTAATTTAAATATATGGCAATTAAAAATAGCTTGTCGTGTAGTCAATTGCTCTGACAGCATGTTTAAAAACACTATGCTCCAGTTTTTTATCAGGTGTGTGCATGATCCACTCATATAGTTATCTGCTAACCACATCTGCTAACCAAGCTAGCTAGCTTTGCTGATCTATAGAAGTCCAACTCGGGTACAGGTTGAACTGGTGACCCTTTGTGCCACAAGGCTATTGGAACAGTCGAGGTTTGAGCCTGTGGCTCTGTGCTCCCCTACACAGCAACAGGCTCATTATAAAGGCCCCCCAAATATTTGTTAAAACACAATATGGTTACTTCTGGCTTTAAAAGCAAGATGGTGATGACCACATTGTTAAAGACAAAGCTAGTTCACAAACCAGTGAATGACATGGATAACGCTGTGGTTACTAGGTCCACCTTTTAAAACCAGAGCGCTTTCATTGAAATGAAAACGTGAAACAAAATAAAGTATTATTTTTGTGACTGATTAATCTGTACATATTTGTTGTCAAGAGCTAACACAGCTAGCATAGCCAACAAACTGTGATAAAATGATAAAAAACAAACCCTCACATTTTTTTCCCCAGACCATCGCAATGATGCAAAAGAGAGTTGAGCAATGGATCATACCACATGAGCAGCTGGAAGCGGCCAATGTTTGCTTGATGAATAACACAGAATTAAACGATGGTCAGAATTGTTGATAATTAAATTAATTAGAGCAAATCACTTCTGCAGCAGAACAAAACAAACGCTTTCCTCCTGCTGGAGGACACGCAGGCTGCAGCTGAACAGAAGTACACTGCTTTCCTTAGTGGCTGGGCACTCGCTACCCAGTGTGTTGGCTTCCAAGAAACCTCTGGTCCCAGCCACTTCCCCTCACCTTCTCCAGAGTGGGCATTCCAATATAGATTAGCTGGAAATCTTTCCTGTTCTACTGAGGATAATCCTCCGAACAAGGCTGCTCGGCTCTCATATCAAGAATGATTTAGGCACAGCGAATTCCGGTCAGGTTGAGACTGCTTTAATGTTATGATGTGGCTGTTTCAGTTCTCCTACATACTCTGTGGAGAGAATGGGAGCTGACAGAAGAAAGGAGAGGAAAACTGAGTTCAAAGTCATCATGTGGATTTGTAACATGAATTAGGGTCACTGTTACACTACAGCTCCATCCATTTCAAAGAAAAGAGGAAGTGTGGGTGTGTGCAGAATGAAGGGTGCCTGGGAGTTAACTTAAAAGACGTTTGAGGTCTTGGCGATATTTCCACATCAGGTTTTCCTTCAGCCTCACATGCACACACACACACACACAAACACACACACATTACCCACCACATAGCAAAACATTCATCAGGACTGTGTTAGTATGAATGGGAATGACAAGAAAGCCCTTCTGGGGGTCACACAGTGGAGAGTATTTACTCCACATAATGTGATTTAAAAGTGACTGAGAGGACACTGCTGCCTTTAAGATAACAGGAAGCTTTAATTATCACCATGTCAAAACTGGGCTAAATGGGTTAGTTAGGCTGCTGTGATGTGACTGAAACAAATGAGCCGTTCGTTTTTCTCAATATATATTCAGCTCATTTCAGTCAAATTCATAAAAAGAAAGAAAGAAAGAAAGAAAGAAAGAAACCCGGGGAGGTTACCACAGGCAGTGAGCCGTCACACTTTCTCCACTCCGGGGTGGATTTCTGTAGGCAGAGGCAAGAAACGAGAAAAGTCTTCCTAACAAGATTTATAATTTTACGCCAAGGGTTCAAGCTTTTTGGCTTGTTCTACCCCCGAGTGGGATTGGTCAGCATTTCGTTCTTTAATTCATTCATGGAAACGCCACCTTATGTTCTTCCTCACAGCGAGTGTGTGTAAGAGGAGATGGGTCCAATCGGAACACAATGCGAGTTTTAGCTGTGGAGGAAAAAAATAAGAAAACACTGGCTCGTTCCAAACGAAAGTGAAAAGGACAGTAAGGGGAAGGACAGGGGTTTTTAGTGGTTTTACACTTCAGTGGTGCTGTTTGAAAGGCCTTTCAGCAACTTGGGTGGCACGGTTGTTCCTAGCATCTCCGTTAATGTATTGTCATTGGCTCCGTGCACTTGTCAGCATCATTGCTCACTTTCTCGGGACAACAATGTTGATTTTGCTTTATATAAGGCGAGGCCAGGCAGCAAGCAGCAGCTCCTCAGAGTCGTACGTGAAATCGGGCTCGTTTTGTGAGAGCTTGTGTCACCGCAGACACGTCCAAATTCCTCTGACGTGTTTATTGTTGCCTTTTATTTCACCGAGGTCATACTGCACGGCTCACCCCCCCACCCCCCCTTTTTTTTTTTGCTGCCCCTCCATGAGAAATCTTGTGTGTCGTGTAAACAGAGGACCAGAAAATAACAAGCACGAGAAAAAAGGAAAATTTCCACCCCGGCGTCCCCTCACCTCCCTCCCCTTTCAGTGTACCCACTACTTGTTGTCCTTTATTTGTAGCCTAAGTGCCTTGGCATTAAATCTTATTATTTTTTTGGTAAATAAACCAGTTTCTGGTAGGAATTACACACAACTTGGTGTGAGGTCCTTTTCAGTAAAAGGGGCCTGGATCCTTTTATCTAAAATGTTTTCTATTTCTGCTTTTGTAAGACACTTTTGAGTGCTTTGAAAGAGAGAAACCAGGTTTTTCTTGCGTTTCTGGGGGTGAGGTTGGGGATTTTTCTCAGCATTGTGGTGAGATTTATTCTAAGAGGCTGCATTTTTTCCTGATTTCCCTCTTTGTTCTCTGTAAGTAGTTCCAGGCCCCCCCTCACTCTCTCTCTCTCTCACACACACACACTCGTCTGTGTGTGCGTAAATGCGCACAAAGCTCTGTGATTTTGCACATGGGCGTACGCGTGTGCGCAGGGGAGGCACATGTGTGAATGTGTGCGCGCGAGGCTGAGGCGGGGACTCGACGTGACACCTGCTGTTGGGATGAATAGGGTCAGTGGCAGGGCCCTTCAGCAGGCAGCAGCTGCTTGTTCTCACTACAAACCCGACTCCCCGTGAGCATCAAAGCCTCGGGGACTACAACCGAGGGCCCTGACACAACACACAGTGCCCTCTACCACCATCTCCTATCATTACAGTTATTATCCTCAACTATTGCAATCCTCCCGCCCACCCCCTCTCCCAGGGTCACGATCTTAATCATTCGGAAGGAAACTTGAAATTGACCTGAGAAAAACATCAAAAAGCAAACTTCAATTTCCATTCGTGCGCTCTCTGAAAGCAGGAAGAGGTTTCCAGACAGCTGCTGACAGACAAGGATTCCTGGTATTTGGTTGGTCTGACCTGTCTGTGCTCTCTTGCTGTGTGGTAGTCTGCCCCACGTGTGACTTAGTGGGTCTGAAAAACATTCCCTGTGGCATAACAGAGGGAAAGGGGCAGAAGATAAACAGTGAGGTAGGAAAACATCAGTCTGTGCTTTAGCTGCTTCCAAAGCGAGTCCATCACGTTTATATACCATCTGTTTGGACAGGTTTTTTTTTAAATTAGAAATTAAGAAAAAAAAATAACATCGCATTAATCCATAATCACATGGTAGACTTACAAAGTACACATCCTTTGGTAGCATTTTGTTTCACTGGCATTCTTCAGAGTTCACAGTGAAGGTAGGACAAATCCAGCATCTTCCCTTATCTATCCACCAGAGGTCAGCCTTTTATTAGCAAAATCTGAAGCCTCACAAAACCGCTTTTTTTCATGAGAAAATTTACATTAAAAGGGGGTAAAAATCTATAAATTACTAGTGATGCAGACCCGATATATGAATGATTTTGCTTTGCTGTGTTGTACAAACAGGGGCGTGTGTCTGAGGTTCTGAGATGAGTCACGGCACTAAAGCCTCCTGCTGGTTATTTGGGCTCAAACATACTATTAAAGTATACACATTGCAGTCCTTTTGCAGTGCACTTGTTAAATGAAGGGTTTGTCTACTTGATACTAAACAGGCAGCCGATGGTGCTGTGAATATTTTCCAAAAAAAAAAAAAGAAAATGCAAAAAAAGTTTCCAGCTGAGCTGAAAATTCTTAACAAAAACAAACAAGTCGGCTCAAAGTGTTCCCGCCTATTTTTACAGTTGTGCGTGTGGTTTTTTTGTTGGTGATGTTGTTGTTTTTGCTTATTAAATCATTCCTTAATGTTGCATGCCCTTTTTTATTTGACCCATGTAGTTTGCAGGAAGTTGAGCTAAGATGCAGGTGGCAGGAGTCTGGTCCTTTTGCTGAGTTTGTAGTTGAAGTACATGAGAGCCTTGGACTGCGGGGCTCTCCTGGGTTGGCAGGTGCGTCCGTTGCCGAAGAATCCCTCCAAACACAGACAGGTGTAGGAACCATCGGTGTTGAAGCAACGAGCATGGCGGCTGCACCGGTGAGCCCCGGTTAAACATTCATCCTCATCTTTGGAGAAGAAGAGAAGGAAATAATAGTTTGATGGCCTCACAGCATGCGAGTATGCTAAACCTGCTTTACAGTTGTTTTATCGATCAGCGGGAAGAGAGCGAAAAGGTTTTGGGACTGACTCCTCGAAACCTGCCTAATAGATAATTTTGCAGTGTTCATCACACAGATGAAAACAAAAAAAACAGCTTGCGGGTGAGCCCACAGCTGAGTGGGTGAGCTACGAGTGCTCATCAAATAAACATGGTCTCTGGATTCTCTGCTGCCAAAGCACATCTTCACATGATCCCTCTCCTCTGCCAATTAGCGCAGATGAGGAGAACATGTGGGGATGGTGCTGTGATCCATTTAGTCATTTACGGGGCTGACATGGAACCAATTTGAAAGAGATTTTCAAAAATTCATATCACTTCTGGCTTCACTTTGGTGGGAAATGTTATATCTTCTTTGCTCTCTCGCTGTATTTCAGATTTTCTCAACCATTCAAGTCCAAGAAGACAACAAAATTCTATGAATTAGAAAAAAAACAAACACAAAATACACACACACACGCACACACATACACACGTGACAGTCTGCTCAACAACATTGCTTTTTACCTCGGCATTTAACGGAGCCCTCCAGCGCCCCCATCACAAAACCGTCTTTGCACACACAAACGAAGCTGCCAAAAGTGTTCTTGCACGTCCGCCGTGGTGGACACACATCCTGCTGACACTCGTTTACATCTGGAACACAACGCAAATAAATGTTTGACTTGCACATCACTGAAGTTTTTGTTATTTTGGGGGATACAACAGCTCAGTATACATCACTTCAGAAGACCTTACAGTGACTTACATTCATTTCCTGGAGATTTACACTAAACTCTAAATCTAATCTCACCCTAAGCCTAAACCGTGTGTTCACCTTAATGTTTGATGATGACGCCTTATTTTTTCCCCATGAAGAAGACATGACCACATATTGTGACTCTGTGAACAGAGTCCAAACCATACCATGAGTCCACACCTGGACCACACACACGCACACACACACACGCATGCACACAAACACGGCCCAGTCTTTCCAGGACAAGGTGCTTTCTTGTCTTCGCTCAAAACAGCAATTACCTTCTAAAACACACAAATGAGTACCTGGACCTCACATCATTGCTTTGAAAGGTGCGCTGTTAAAAGACAAGGAATGACCCAAACGCATACAAATTCAGGTGTGGACCATGAAGCTGTGTATGGGTTTTTGGCACACCCTGCAAGTCACTCATGAAAATATAAAATCATAAAGTTTGTGAACCAAGACCACAGATCTATGGAGCTGAACTAGTTTTTAAAGCCGACCTGTTTATGACACTTTAAGCGGGGTATAGATTGAATAAAACCTGGACATCACCAGCATTACGTCACAAGTTTGGTTTTAGATTACCAGTTTCAAATCTTCATCATTAATGTTTGGTATTTTGGAGAAGCTACCTTATATGGATGCGAGGGTAGAGTGCCTCGCAGATTCTAGATGGGACACCTCTCAATCAACACAACCACACCCCTAACTCAATTATCAAGGTAGATGAGTTGTAAAAAGAAGAAGGGAAACCATCCACAAAGGCCAAAATGATTTTGCCCCCTCTACCAGGTTGTAAATATGCTTTTCAGTGTTGAAAAATTGGGCATTTTATCATGGGAGTTTATAGGGATTAACTCATTTCTGGAGCCAGCCTCAAGTGGCCACTAAAGGAACTGCAGTTTTTGCCACTTACAAGCTGAACTTATAAATTATCTTTACTGAGGGCTTCATTGATGCATATAAGATCCTACTGAAAAAAACAGAGCATCTTCAGAAAATTATTTGAGAAGTACTAAAAGGAATTTCTAATATTTTGCACCAACCCTGAGCGATAAAGGATTTTTTTGTGTGTTATATTTGAATTATTTTAAATGTCTCTGTACCTAATAAGCTGACAACCAAATATTTCTTTCCTAGGTAATATACTTACTTTAAGGAAGAGGAGGAACACCTGCAGATTTTTTAATTATTATTTGTCATTTGTCCCAGTGTCATTTAAATAGAGCAGTATTTCAGTGAGAGAAAATCAAAAAACAGTGACTTCCCACTGCCTTTGAAGTTGACTAGCTCCCACAAAGAGTGTGTGAATGCGCCTTAACAGCTGCGAGGTTCGCTTCATTACAGGACAGGAGTCGTCAGGAGTTATCGAGAGGGACTCCAGCATTTTAGGTAATTCCCTTCATTTTAGGTTATTAAAGGCTATTTTTACCACTGGGTGGACAGATCAGTGGATGTCTGGTAACTTAGCTGCAGGTAGTTGACATAATGTGCATGCTTTCATCACACTCAACTGAGTGTGGAGGCTTTTTTTTTTTTTTTAAGCTTTGAGCAAACATTTCCTAATAGATTCATCTATGAGTTCTAATTAAGCATTTATTCAGACCTGATAGTAAGTTGATGATTATAAATCAAAGCTCTTTAGCTCTTTAGACAGACATCAGTTGGAAAATAAAAACCCACTCTCTCCCATATACGAGAATAATGTCACATTGACAACTAACAGCAACAGCAACGGCAATTTTATTTATATAGCACGTTGGATTACACATAAACTCAATGTGCTCAACATAAACGATAAAACATGACACCTTTGTGGGTTAAAGGCAATAAAAACAACAAAATAAAGAAATAAAATACTATTTAATGTTACGCACACACAGGCGCGCGCACACACACATTAACTAAGTATAGACCTGTGAGAATAAAAAGGTTTTGAGGGTTTGAATATAGACACAGTTGTAGTTAACCTAAAGTCAGCAGGCAGAAACCCCCCCAGGACCACAGCAGCTGAGAGCACCTCAGCTCACGAAAATCTGGGAATTCTGGGAATAGTTGAAAGATTTGCACAAACCATTGAGTGTTTTATGAACTAATAGAAGGGTTTTAAAGGTAAAACTATTTTGAACTTGGATCCCACAAAGTAAGCAGAGGTAATATGTTCAAATTTGCATGTACCTGTAAAGGCTGCTGCATTCTGACCAAGCTGAAGTCAACTTACTGATAATTTGGAGGAGCTTGCTAAAACCTGCTAAACATGAATGCATGGACCAATTTCTCAGTTTGAAATGAGAATTTTCTCATTTTTTGACATATTTTTAAGTGATAAAAAGCAGTCCAGGGGTCCGTTCTTCGTACCTCGCTTACTACATCCAAGATCAAATCATCGCGCCAACTTTGAGCTCGCTATTCCGGTTCTCCGAACACACCTGTTGTTGACGATTAGTACAGCTGGATGAAGTAATGTGAGATCACTGGGTGGCTTAAAAGGGGCTACGCATCGATAGT
>NW_005187423.1:3140875-3146544 GCF_000239375.1 Pundamilia nyererei | reverse complement strand
TTTGCTGAGGAAAGAACGATTAGAAGTAGGTGTATAATTGTTAATGAATCAAACATATTTTTCTAGAGTAGCAGTGTGATTAAGAGACATTCTGTAAAGACCTGTTGATGATATTTACTGCATGGGTAAATAAAAAATAAAAAAAATACAGATTTGAACAGTTACCGGTCTGATTATCGGGTTAGAATCTAAACGGAGTGACATACTGAGGGTGTTTCTAAGGAGGCACTACCTTCACAGGTCTTGTTGTCAGCAGCCAGGTGGAGGCCGGGGGGACACAGACAGCGCGGCGCTCCCCCTCTCTCCATCTGGCAACCAAACTGGCAGTGCAGGGAGGAACATGCAGCCTCTCCTGGAAGACAGACAGGGAAACACTGGCTGAGGATCGGTCAGAGGGTCACACACACTGTCATGCCACCACACAGTACACGAGCGCATGCTCTGCAACACTCAGACCAGTAATGAAGCTGTAAACAGAAACGATAACTGAATGCTCCTTAAAAACTAAAATCTTACATGAATCACTAATTTATGCTCTTTGCTCTTGACCCTGTCACCGCCAAGGTTTGTTATGATATCACTTTCCATAATATAAACTGTAAATTTCAGCCATAAACATTTATGCGAGGCTAAAAGGATGTGTAAGCTGAGTCCTCGGACACTTTAACCTCCTATTATGGTATGAAGACGGTGGGAAGCTTTTTGTAGAAAACTGATCGGAGAGAAATATAATCTGCCAGCACGCAGGCTTTTCTTAATGTGGATTTTAAGCATTCCCCTCCACAGAAAATTACTCACTGGTGCAGGTGTATCCATCTGCACTGAGTGTGTATCCAGGTTCACAGTAACAGCGATAGCTACCGTGCGTATTCATGCAGCGCTGGGAACACGGCCTCTCCGGCAAACCGCACTCATTCACATCTGGAGTCAATATGAAACATTATTCAAGCGGCAGATAGAAATCCTTGTGGTAAATGATGCAGAATGACGCAGGTAATGGTTAAGAAATCAAAAACATAAGACAGACAACGATTTTGTAAATGATACTCCACCTTCATTGCACTGCGGTCCTTTATAACCCATGGAGCATGAACACTTGTCCGGTCCCACACATTTCCCATTTATGCAGGATCTCTTGCACACCGCTGCGGACAACAACAGACACAATGTAACTTCTGCACACTGGTATGAGCTACATAAAGCAGCATGTAAAGCGTGCACAGGATAATGGAGAAAAACCTAATGTGAGCTATGTTAGCAAGCTAAATGTTTATATAACTGAATAGTTTAAACTGCATTAATGATTAAACCTGATGACAATAATGTGTGCTAAAACAGGTGTTTAAACAGGTGTCTATGGGTGAGGACCTCCAGCTCAGCTGGTTACACTCACTGAATGAAGCTTTGTCTCATAGCGGTGCATTCTGGGTCATTTTTGATGCAATTATCTGACATAGTATGGCTTACACTGTGGTTAACTGTACTAAGAGACAACTTGAGAAGAAATAATACAATTCTATCATTATTTTATATATATTAGGACAGTTAATAAAGTTAGTTCTCATACAAATATTGCCAAACAGTAGTCTGGAAAACAAAGGGTAATGTCACAGTGGCTATATTCTTCTTTTATGTAGTAACTATACTTATACTTAGGCTCATCACTGACCATTTTAAATCAAACAATCAAGATTTGGTTGAAGTGGCGACTTTCAAGGGATTTCACAAAACACATTGCATTAACTATTTAGGAATTACAGACATTTGTATGCACAGTCCGCCATTTTTAGAGGCTCAAAAGTGTTAAGACAAATGACTAACAAGAAGTTTCATAGCCAGGGGCTCTCATTATTTAATTACAAATTAAGCAGATAAAAGATCTTTGGCTGCTTCCAAGTGGAAATGTCAACATGAGCTCAAAAGACATGTCAGTACAAGAGAGGTAGGTCATGATTAGAAAAAACAAAATCAACGTATTAAAGTGGCACAATCAATAATCTGGTCCATTTTTACAAACATTGAAAGCACTGACCAGCTCAGCAACAATAAAAGGCCCGAAACATCAAAGAGGAACACGAATGTGATTGATTGCAGAATTATTTCCATGGTTAAGTAAAAACAACGTCATGACATTTAACCAAGTCAAGAATGGTGTCAAGGAGTTCTTCGATCAAAAGGTGCCTTCATCAATGTGCATACACAACAAGGTGCAAACCACTGGTTACACTCTAGAAGAATAAGGCCAGATTAGAGTTTCCTGGGAAACGTCTAAAAGAGCTTGCAAAGTTCTGGGGGAAGAAAATCTCTACAATTCAAGCTTAACTTGTACCAGAATGACACGAAGAGAGAAACTCGATCATGCCAAAGCATATAACATCATCATCAGCATAGGCATGTATGACTGCCAGTGGAGGCGAGTCACTAGTGTTTATTGGTGATGTGACTGCTGATAAAATTATCGGAATGAATTGTGAGGTGTTTTTTCCTGCATCTTGAAACAGAGCTAATAATACTAGACTAATTGAGCCATAAATTATGTGCTGAAAGAAACTGAAGCACCTCATAAAACCAAGGGGAATAGTTAACTCTCAGCATACATTTTACATTTTGCATACAGCTTTAAATGTAAATATACAAAATATACACATTTAATTAATATCAGAAAAATGTCTCAAGAGCAATACTGTCTTTCAGGTTGTTACAGCTTATTATAAAGTATGTGTCATAATATCTCACATTTCTTTCTTTCCTGAGCTCATAAGTGACCTCAGGAGCTGGATAATTGGGGCTGTTGTATTACTGAACTGCAGAACGACTTACGCTCACAAATGCTGTTAACATTCTTCCATCCAAAACAACAGGAAGTCGTCTGACCATAGCTGCAGAGACCCCGACTTTGCTCCGGTTCATCCTCCACTGGCCTGTGGAGGCTGGGACAAGAGGTTATCTGATTATTAATCATCACCAGACCTCCAGGGCTTTAGCACAAAGCCCCTCTTATGCCTGGGAGGTAGGCAGTGCAATTAATCACCAATAAAGTTTTACAGCTATTTGCCATTTGATGGTTTTCCCAGAAGCAGTTGTGAGACAGAGACAATAATATTAGACCAACCACACACAAAAAATGATATTTAAATGTGAAAGAGATGAAGTAAGATAGATTATTCTACTTATGCTGAAATCAGTGTAAGGTAGAAATAATGCACTGTATAATAAATAGGGTGTGATTTTGGACATGAGATCGTCTCTTTCTCAGATAGGACATACAAGGACAAAGAAGTAACCGCTTAAGCTGAAAATGTCTTCACTTTTGCAAACAATAAAAATAGAAATGCTCTTGGGAAATCTGTTTCATAAACACCCAGAGACAAGAAGAAAAAGAGAAGACGGAAGAAGGGAAGTAACAGAAATAAATAAATTCCAGATTAGTTCTGAGATCACATCACAAGGAGGGATGAATATAAATCACAGCAAGCTGGAAACAGAGTTTAGTCTTAATACAGATGTTTCCCAGTGTTCACTGATGGTACTGCAGAGCACGTCTCAGTGTGCATATGTAGTGAACAACACAAAGCCAAAACAAAAGCAAGACAATATTATTGGTTCATCTGCTAAATTAATAATTTGATTAATTTAGGCATCATTTGAGTTGTCCATCTACATATTACAACTACAGGACCTGTGTTGTAATATGTATAATAATACTAAGGTTGCAGTATAAGTGTGCTTACTGCTGTTTTGGGTTACAGTAGCATGTGTTATATTTATTATATTTATAAGTGTTTTAGTACAAAGAGCAAGAAACATTTTCATTGTTTTGTTATTTTTTTCTTCTTCACTCACCTTTTTGACTCACTTAATCATTTGTTATTATTAATCTGTGGCTCTCCTTCACAGTGTATTTTATGTCCCATCTTCCTTCTTTCACCCCCAACTGTTCACGCCCTGAGCCTTATTCTGCTGGAGATTTCTTCCTGTTAAAAGGGAGTTTTTTCTTCCCACAGTCGCCAAAGTGCTTGCTCATATGGGGTCACCTGATTGTTGGGGGTTCCCTTGTTTCCTCTGCATTATTTTAGGGTCTTTACCTTACAGTATAAAGTGCCTCAAGGAAACTGTGATTTGGCGCTGTATAACTAAAACTAAAATTAAACTAAAAAAATTAATTACTTTGCACTTGACCAGAAATATAACCTTAAGGGTTAAAAAAAAACCTCTTTGGGGCTAAAATCACCAAAATTCTTAATAAGATTCAAAATTAGATTAATTAGATGCACTTACTATCTACCTAAGATCTACTCTAACTTCTCTACTAACCAAGTTTGAGTAAAACTTGAAAAAGTGCAATGGAAATGGGAGACTGCTCACCTTCAAACTAAAAGTTGTGCCTCAGTGTTTCAAATAGTGCAACTTTTATTTTGAAGGCCAAGGGTCTCACAGTTTTAGTATCCTCAGAGAATAGTTTGCAAGTGTTTGTAAAGAAGTCAGCATATTCTTAATCACTTGACTGTACATATCATGATAATTGACAGACCTTCAAATTGGCAGAGCAGTTAGCATCAGATGGACACGTGTGTGCAAAACCTCCATACCTTCAGACAGATTTAGAAGTGTCTCATTAACCCAAAGTTACTTCCTGGAGGTGTCACCAAGAAGTCTGCGGAGTAGTAACACTTTCTAGAAGGTCAGTTTTAAATAAGGGCTAGCTAGCTAGGTAGGTTGCTAGCTAGGTTAGCATGCAAAATGGTGAACAAAAAGGTTGCCATAACAACAGAATATTCAGCATTAACCAAAGGTTAGTTTAGCTTTTACTTTAACAACTTCTTCACTCAGTCAAAACTAAATTTAAAAAGTCTATGTTGTCTCAAAATATTCATGATATCTTTTACTTGTATTTGGATTTTTCTACTCTTCTATATATGAATCCCCCACACTTTAAATCAGTTGTAACCAATGTTCGCTCTAAGCTGCGTGCATGCTCAATTGCGCAGTGTTGGCATGGTCTCTGTGCACAGAAAATCTGTGTTGCGCACATAGAAAAAAAATCTAACCTGAATTGAAATTAAAATAAATAAGTTAACAATTCTGTTTTCCAGTGTTAGTCAGTAAGTGACTGGCTGCTCCAGTATGGGATTAGACGATGCCACCTTATCCCATAGTCCAGCCGCTGATGTGATTCACATTCGTATGTACGCAGCTAATCAACGTCATTGACAGGCTATGGCAGCGTCCTTATGTGCTGACACCGGTGTTTTAGCTAGCAAAGCGGCGTGGCTGATGTGGAGTGAAGCCACGTTCATGACAACGTGTACAACCATTGGAGATGTGAGCAGGACAGACGGAACAACTGACGGAAAAAGTGTGGACTATGCCACAATTTAAAAACTATACCAGTTTTTAAATTGTGTTGATGGGCCACGTAAAACCAGAGTTATGATAAAAATATATGCAATGTTTGTTTTTTTCCTGAATACTATTGTTGTTTATATTTACTGCGGGAAGAAACCGTAAAAACAGCGTTTTATAAGGAAAACCTCAAAAGCACTCTCCGCCTGTGAGCAAAAACACACACACCCCTCCACCCTTTCCTATTGGTGGAAAAATGTACTCTGTGGACCAATCAAAAAATGATATAGCAACATGGCATTTAGTTGTTTAGGAAGGGGGGGAGT
>NW_005187423.1:3122184-3140310 GCF_000239375.1 Pundamilia nyererei | reverse complement strand
TCATTGTAAGTGGGCTAAAGCAGTTAATTAAAAGTAGTCTAACATAAATGTAAATGCTGTAATTTGATTCTTTTAATAAACCATGTAACTTGGGTGGATTCGATGCTGGCGTGACCACAGTGCACACGTCTGCTGTTGCTCACAGTGGTCCAAGGGACCGCTCAGGGAGTTTGTGTGTTCGCTCAGACACATGAAAAATTAGAGGGAACTTTGGTTGTAACTCTTGTCAGACCTTTCTACAGTTCCATATACACCCAGACTCATACTATTAGCAAATGAAAAGCTTAATTCTTTTTAATCACGTGGCTTTGTTTTTTCTACATCTTTGATTCTATATTACTTCAACCATGCCCATCTGTTCATTTTTTATTGGATCTGTCAAGCATACTGCTGCCTATTTAAAGCATCTGTACACTGTAACTACTTATGAAACACTTTCCTCATCCCGAGTCTTTAACAAAAAAAGTCTTTCTATTCTATACAATCACAATTTCTCCCTTATTATTTGCTTTCATCAGCAAATGTGTATTAAAACTCAATTGCCTGCAGGATCACCATGTGAGCTGCATTTGTAGCTGCTCTTAAATCTCCATGTTAACAGGCTATTAAATGATCTAATACAAAGCAAGTGGATTAATTTAAGATGTTCACACTGTACAGGAAGAAAGAGTCACAACCATTACTTTTTTAAAAAGGCTTTTACAATATTCTTATGGTATTACGTTCACTTTTACCAGCTTTAGGGAAAACTGAAAAAAAATCTGCATGTTTTTTAAGAAAATTTAACAAATTCAAATTTCCTTCAAATAGAAATACTTTCAGAAAACTCTTACCCATCCTGATGATCAGCCAGAGAAAAGAAAACAAAATGTGCCATCACCACAAAGACTTGCTGACTTAGTTTGGTCATTTTGTTCCACCACAGTTTCTATTTTAACCTCTGAACTACATATTAGCTTCTGCTATCCTCGGACGTTCTCGTTTTTCAGTGTCTGTGTGCTCGAAAAGCAGCGTTATCTTCTATCTTGCATGCCAAGGGGCATTTAGGTGTATGTGTGAGTGTTGAAGAGCGGAGGGAGTAATTGCAAGGTGCTGAGAGCAAGAGGTGTGACAGCTCACCTGTGTAAGAGACGCAAAATATAGAGTGGGACACAAAGAGAGGCGCAGGGACGAAAGAGAGAAATAAAAGAGGGAAGGAGGTGTGAGATTGCAAAGAAGCTAAAAAAATCAGATCACTGGTCTGGGTCATTTACTGACTTGTTCCAATCCATATCACACTGCTTTCAACAGCAGATGTAGTTTGTGCTGCTGTCATTGTTCTAACAGTGCCTCCAAAGTCAAAGTGTTTGAGTGCCTATCTGCAGTCCACACTTCTAACCCAATGAAAACGCCCCACTGAGACCCTGAAGAAAGATTTGGGCTTTAAATAGGCTAAACTTTAATACAGTAGCTCTTTTCCAGTCTTACAGAACAAAGCACTTAAAGCGCATACACATTCACAGAGCACATGCCACACACGCTGCTGATTGGTCTGAGGCAGCTGGATTGTTTTCAGACTGTACTCCGGGTTGATTTATCAAGCTTTGTGTGACCGTTTAGCCTCACTGCCAATGAGGAAAAGAAACTCCAGATAAGGGAACGATATCCTGGGTATGTTGAACTTTTCTTTGGAGTAAAGGCCCCACGAGACCACAAGGGCAGCACAGCAGACGATCCAAAAAACCAAAACAAAACATGAAAACAGTGGACTGATTGGGGATGAGAAACAGGTGGGGAATGAGGCACAGGTGACAGTAATCAGACACAAGTGGAGACAATCAGAGCGACAAAGGCACGAGACAAAGACAGGAAGGGAAAACAAAAACGGGACAATCAACAGAAAATTATCTATCAAAGAAAACGAGGGAACAACCAAAAGACAAATAACCGACACCGAGACATGTAACACTGGGGTTAAAGCAAAGGAAAGTACACGAGAAATGCGAGAAAGAGTAGCTACCAACCAAAGCTTAGCACTTTTTTCCCCTTTTAGTGTTGGTTGTTGCTTACAGTACCGAGGGTTGGGACTGAGATCTCAGGGTTGGAAATAACTGCTGGCAGCCTCAGAGGCTGTGTCTTTGAAGCCTTAACTATTACCAGGACTGATCAGAGTGCAATCAGTTGTATTAAGCTCAAAGACGGGGTCCGTGTCTAGAGGCCTGGTGGTCTGCTCACTAGGCTAGACACACACTCACACTCACACACACAAATCCTGCTTTAAGGCTGCATCTGTCTGATGGATGAGCATGAGCTGGTAAAAAGTCTTTTCTTTCTTTTTAAAATAAGTTTATGTCATGAGTTAGCCTCCCTACAGCACACCAAACTGATTATGCATCTACCCACCACGCTCAAGCATTATTCAGCTCATTCATCCAGTTTTCAGTAAAATGGACCTTTTCTGCTCGCAGCCGACACCTCTGTTTGTCTGGCCTCAAAGCAACAAGTAACACATATTTGGCATGTTCCTTCAAAACCATTCAGCTAATTATGAGATTACTGCAAGTAGGTGGCCCCGGGGTGTCACCGCTGCAGAGGAGACCATAAAACCAGCATAAACACCCTCAGACTGCAAACCACACAGTTTTTAAAATCAGCCAATGATGCTTGTAGAGAAACTGGATTATTTGTGGTGCTGGGTGGGACGAAAGAAGGTGCCGTTCAGGGTGAGTTCACTTTCAACCCACACGCACAGAGGGCCCCACCCAGCCCTTCACCTTGGATGGTTTTTGTCAAACGTGTCACCACCACATGTCACTGAGCGAGTTGGAAAGAAACCATAAAATGGTTGTGCGTGGTCTGCCTCAAATTAGTGCCAAACCTCACTCCGTATCTGTCACACACAATACCATTAAACTTAATCCCGCCTGCCAAAAAGGGGAACGCGGCGAGGGGGAACGGGGGAAAGCGGAAAGTGGCCATCGACAGCGAAGAGAGAGTGATAAACGCTGTCGGTGTTAGCTCAGTGTGTGGCAAGTGCAGGAGTCGATCGGGGGAGTTGAGCTCTGCTCTCTCCCATCTGCCAGCATGGACGCAGTGGGAGAGGATCAAGATTTCAAGTGTGCCTCTGAGCCAATCTGCAGATTCTCCCCCCACCGCCTTCCACTGCCTCTGACCACATTAGAGCTGTAACACATTGGTGGTCTTTGATTCCTCAGCTTGAAAAAGGATGCCCCCACAAAGAGATCAGATATCATTCGGAGCTCCTTCGCAACCCCAGCTCGCTCCAAAGTACAGTGTGTCCGTCATAAATGATAAAGTAGAGTGAATCGCTGTGAAGTGAAAATACGATTCCTGGAACAGTTTTGGTGGTTAATCGCACAGAACATACAGTGAGCCCTTCTGCTCTTATTAAATTGCACTTAGTCATATGTGATAGTGACATGCGGGTGCGCTAAGTGACAATTCAGATGCATTCTCACATTTTTTTGAGGGGTATTTAAAGTTAAAAGCACGGAAAGTCGAATTAAACCTAATTTTACAGCTGCTGGTAATCATTTTGGAGTTGAACGTTGTCACTAATGGATTAATTTAGACTACCTTGTCCAGGCTTCTTCTGCAAATTTTTTTCATTAGTTGGAGTTTCTGGAATATTAAATGTGTAGAGGATTTACTTGAGAATAAATTGCAGTTTTGTTAAATAAAATTATAAAAACGTGTGTAAGAAAGTCATGGAATCATTTCTCTTTGAACGACATCGATTTTTGACATAGTTCATGGATTTTCTTAACTGCTTCTTAACTTGCAGGGTGCTGGAAACTATTCCAGCTGTCAGGACACCCGGGACAGGTCGCTAGCCCTCATGTCTAGAACTGAGAAAAAAACCCTCTAGTAACTACAGTCCCATTTAGATTTGTCAGTCAACCGAACAAGTGTGTTCTCCGGCATAGTAGGAACATTCAAACTCCACACAGAAATGCCTCAGAGCACCCAGAGGTTTAAATCCAGAACACTGAGATCACGAAGTCCTCGTTATCTGCCACTTTCTCTTTGAATCCTCTTAAAAATGAACTTCCAGCGCTGCAGCTCTGGGCACATTTCTATCAATCTGTTATCAGTACTGACACAAAACATATAGACTTGTGGGCTGGTGTTCTTAGCGCAGTAGCTGCCCAGCAGAGATCAGAGTAAACAGCTGATAGGGGGAAAAGGCATTCAATTGACTGCACCTGAGGGGACACTAAAACACCTGCTTTCAACATTTGTATAGTTTCTGTTATGGATGTGCATGTGTACACATCCATCCATTAGTGTCTCTTTAAGTTTCATCAGGGCTGAGTCCTTATTGATAGAGCAGTTTGGACTTGCGCTTTTCTCAACGACACCGATTTTTTATAGAGACTGATGACACGGGTAGATATTCTCCAGCGGGAATAAATTGATGTGTTAACATGTGGCATGTTTAGTCGCATGTTCTCCTTAAATTGCTGGCTGTCTGAGCGGTGTCCAAAAAACGATGTGGGCTTCACAGATAATTGGCAAACCTTCTGGAGGGAACCTGGTCTTGTTAGGAGAGACGGCATCCATCCCACTTTGGATGGAGCAGCTCTCATTTCTAGAAATATGGACAAATTTATTAAACCCCCCAAAATATGACTATCCAGAGTTGGGACCAGGAAGCAGAGTTGCAGTCTTAGTGTTTGTTTTTTTTAACTTGAGTATGAACTTATACAAAAAGCAGCAAGATATTTAAAAAAACTGTTTTATTGATTAAAAAACACTATATCGGATTCATATCGGTATCGGCAGATATCCAAATTTATGATATCGGTATCGGACATAAAAAAGTGGTATCGTGCCATCTCTAGTTAGGACTTGACCAGGTGACCTTGAATCCTCCCTTAGTTATGCTGCAATAGACGTAGGCTTCCGGGGAATTCCCATGATGCATTGAGTTTCTTCCTGTTAAAAGGGAGTTTTTCCTTTCCACTGTCGCCAAAGTGCTTGCTCATAGGGGGTCATTTGATTGTCTCTGTATCTATTATTGTACGATCTACTGTACAATATAAAGCGCCTTGAGGCGACTGTTGTTGTGATTTGGCGCTATATAAATAAAATTGAATTGAATTGAATTAACGTAATGCAGGATATAGCCACTAAACACCAGAACATGTATTAAGATTAATATCTGGGAACAGACCAGAGGATTTACCCCCTGCTGACCATGAGGAAGAATGCAGATTTAAAGCACTTCATGACTTCATTAGCCATCTTTTATTTACAGTCTACATCCAGTCCCCACTGAAAAGTCTGTGTCTGTGGTAAATTAACTATTCTACAGGATGAATCAGTAATCAAATCAAACATATAATGTATCTGAACCAAGTTTCTAACTGCATGTATGATAAACATACTACATGTACACACTGCTTCCTCTTGTTTTATTAATGTGCAGAAACAAGCGTACGTCTGGTTCTAATCCACGTGTGAATATCTGAATATCAGCATGTGTAAACGTCCATGAGTGTGTTTATGCATGTTTATGTTCTTCACATGATATGAAAGGAACAGACATTCCTTTAACACTTTATGAGTTTCTCTTTCTATACTTGAACAAAAAGAAACTGTTATCACAACATAAAGAGACGTACATGATTTGCTGTATTGTACATGCAAATAACAACTCTTGAAATTGTTTTAGGAATTAGGCCTCAGTGCGAGAAAATAGGACAGAGCAAAAAATGTTAGGATGTGTGGATGTTTTGAGGGAGTTTCTCTGGTCTGTGAGGAGCTCTGCTGAGACTTCATCACTGCCTAACTAGTATACTTTTTGGTTGATGGTTTTAACAGGTGAACCCAGGATGATAAACAGTCTGGGGTCAGAGTTCACAGAGAGTATGCAAAGGAATCAATCAGGGACGAGGGGTTAAAGGTTGAAGGTCAGAGATGAGGTCACCAGAGAGGACACCTGTGAGGGCCCGATGAGAACCATAGTGGTGGCTCTGGCAGGAAGACAGTGCAAGCTGCCCCTCTGTTGGTCTTCCTTGGTCTCTTGTGTTCTGGGCCTCTGGATGTCTGGAGTCTTGATCTCCTCCATACCTGCTTCATGCCTTGGTGGACGGGGCTGTGGCCCCCCACACCCTCTAGCAGATCATTACATGAAGGAACCTTTTAAATACAAGTGCGTCCATGCTCACAGGTGTACACACGGGTGATCACACCCACAAACTACACCCTTTTTGGCTCCTACCTCAAAGCACACTGTGTTCTGTTGATCTTATGTGCTGCACAATAATGTTTAACATTTAGTATTTACTGTCATATTCCCATATATCATTGTGATGTTGTTTATTATATTACTCTCATTTTCTTCTGCTTATTTTCTTTTTTCTTTCTCAACAGGTGATCCAGGTGATCGATATATGCATTTTTTTTGTCTGCTTATTCTGTTGTTTGTTTGTTTTTTGCCCTTCTCCCCCGTCCCTCTTCTCAGCGGTTTTTCTTTCCCCCTTTCTTTCTCCCCTTCTTTCCCCCAGTCAAGTCTGTCCCGTATTCAGCAAGTGAAAATAAAATAAACAATAAAAGGTGGAATCAAATGGACCATTATGGCAAGGCTGGGATGGTCAATTTGGTAAAGTAAATCTTTCTTCGCCTTTAGACAATAATTCTGATGGCATAAGAGCCAAACGGGACAGGCAAAAAAAAAAAAAAAAAAAAAAAAGGAAGACAGTGCAACAGTCTGGAGGGGGGAAAATTAGGCTTCTCGGGCCATCATTACCAACTTTAAATCTTCTTTATACTTCTGGTCTGGTATGTGCATTTACAGTGCTTCGAAGCATTTGCCTCATTCCCAATTTCTTTTTTTTTTTCGCAAATTTTTCACATGTTTCAGATCATTTAACAACAGAGAAGAAACAAAGTCACAAAGCCCTTTCTAAGACTTTGGGAAGGTCCCAAGTTCGCCTCCACCATCCATCCAGGTGTCTGTGTAGAGAAAGGCCCCCCATGTTTTCTTGGTTTCTTTCTGGATACCCCGGCTTCCTCCCGCCATCCAAATACATGTAAATATTGGGGTTAGGTTAATTGGTGATTCTAAATTGTCCACGTCTGTGTGAATGTGAGTGTGGATGGTTGTCCATTTGTCTGTGTCAGCCCTGCATCAGATTGTCAACCTGTCCAGGGTGTATCCTTGTGTACCCTCTTGCCCAGCGGTAGCTGGGATAGGCCTGCACCCTTGATCAGATCAAACTACCAAAATTCCCCCATTGCTGAAGTTGTGCAAAGTATGGAACAGGATGCATGGACATGGATGCATATTCATGCAGTAAATGTGCTCCAAGCTAGCTTAGCTTCGGCACTGATTGTCTAGAGATTGCAACAAATGCACCTACTACGTTATCTGATTTATGCTTTATTCAGAAGGTTATTCCTTAGAGGCAAAGTCCAAAGCTGGCTGTAGGTGTGCTCAGCTATACAAATAAAGCAGTGTTCTGGCCTCTCTGCCATAACCACATTACAGCACCAGACCCTGAATATTTAAGTATTGTACAGAAAGTATTCTTCTATTTTGCTCTTCTCATTCTTCTCTTGGCTTCATATGACAAAATGCAAGGTTGCTGGTGTACATCGGCATATTTTATTGAAAACTAGAATCACTATCTTAATCTTACCAAGAACTTTTGGTGTCTGAAACTAAGAGCGTAACCGAACTAAGTGAAAAAAACTGTACCCCGACCACAGTCCCCCTGATTGTTAGTCTTTTGATTCTTGTCACTGTTGCCTGTCCATCCTCCTCATGTAAACTTTGTTGCTTTTTTAAAAATGGACTGTTTGCTCTCAGACCGTGATATGGCACCGATACCAAAGGACAGTGTGTACACATCACTGAAACACCAGGAGTCCTGACAAAGTATTTAACACTGGGCTGTTCAAGCATAAATAAATGAACATGACTCATGAAAACACGTCTTCATCTTTTAACTTCTTCATTTCAACTGCATGACTTCATCCCATTCATGTGGACTGGCATATTTTCATGCTGAATGACATGAAATACAATAACTGTCAAACTGTGTACATGAAAAGTGCTTGTTGCCGCAAATGTTGCTGAAAATAATGCAGCCCTAAACCCAGAGCGCTGTGTGAGGGCAGCGTTCAGCTGCAGAGGATTCAGAGTAGATCACTTCAAATTAACGTTGCTGTGATAGAACTGGAACCTGAGCCCGAACTAAGCTGCAAACAGCATCGTGGGCTACAGATGACCAAACTATGCAGGCAAACTGCTTCCGCACAACAGTGAAGAAACAGGAATAACAGACTCAAATGTAAATGTAAAGGTATTTACTACATTAGAATTATATGGACTCGTGATGGGAGTAGTCATAGTATGCAGACAGGTTCGTTTTGAACCTTGCAGAAATAAAAGAAAATGCACAAAAAGGCAAAAATAAATGTTCTGTCCTCTACGTTCATTGAAGCGAGTTCAATCATTTTTAAAAAATATAATAATATAATAATAAAAAAGTGCACATAATATAAATAAAAAATAAATAATGTCAAAAATAATAATGCAAAATTAATAGCACATTTAAACAACAGAAGCTTACCCAAAGTGCTTTAGAGACAGGCAGGTTTACATTCAGGTCTCCAAAAAGCCCCAGTTTTAAAATATATGAAAAGCTGAAAGTTGGGTTTTATTGTGTTAACTCATTATAATGGAAAGTAAAAATCATAGTGATTTAGTGGTCAATAAAATGTAGTCAGAATTTGAAAATTATTGACAATTTCTCTCATGATTCATGACACACAACTCCCCCCTACATAAGCTGTCGGTTATGCATATCGTCTTGATGCATGCTCCATCATCCAGGTAAGTAAATCCTAGAAGGTTGATTCTGTTCATCTGGACGTAGTGTTTTCAGTGGGAGAAACGTTTCCTCACTCATCCAAGTGACTTCTTCAGTCATATCGGTATTGGAATCGGCAATACTCCTCCTATACTAACTTTGGCATCGATACCAAACTTTGCAGTATCGCCCAGCACTAGTGACGAGTGGATGGTTAAACTGGTCCTTGAATACACAGGTGGAGGGCGAGGTGATGGAAGACTGGCTTGTCTGCCAGAGAGTCGTCAGAAACAGGTGAGGTTGGGTCCTTGTGGGGAAGGTAAACCTGCATTACATTGAGACACTGACACTGGAGAGGAAATGATGGTACTCTTTAAAGGTACAGCAACTGAAGTATTGAATCAATCAAAAGAACAATAAAAGAAGATCAATCTGTACCTAGATCCTGCAGGTATCTGAGTTTTTTTCCACTTCAAACGTCAAAGTCTAACTTGAATATGCCTACAGTCACTGTGGCTGAAAAGTTTTAGCTTTCTTCCCTCGCAGTCTTTTCCTCCTGTCACCACTTTGTCATGGCTGTTAGGCTGTAGCTAAAGTGGGAGTACACAGTGTACAGAGAGGCAGTGCAGCCATTAGACACAGAGCTTTGGAGAGATTAGGATGCACACAGTACACCACCACCACCACAGGCAGTCTGTGTACCAAAACGAGGATTAAAGATTTGGCAATGGTGAGGCAGCACCAAAGAATAACTCTTATACATGGAAAAAAAAGCTATCAGGAAATTGTTAAGAAAATTTATACACCAAATGTGTTTTTCCTCTTATGTGGCACCAATGAGAATGAATTGCTTCTTTCCTAAGAAGAAATGGGCCATATTTCTTTTTCAGTGCAATATTTCACAGAGAAAAGTCTGTAACCTTCCATTTCTGGATAAAAACAACTTGAGTTATTTATGATTCATTTTGTAGAGTGCATTCTGTCACTGCAGTTCGAATTATAGGGGTGCATTTGGGTGATTGTGTGTGGGTTTGACTGAGAGGCCGTGTACGGTTGCAATTTGTTGTGCTGGCAGGACCATAAACAATCAGATTTCTGTTTATCGAGGCTTTCGTTGCCTCTTTGTTACACAGTCAGTGTTGATTTATTAGTCAAGTTAAGAGGTTTTTCCCTTTCTTTAATGTTGACCTCAAAGGAATAGTTAATCATTTTAGGAAATAGAGTTTATTTAATTTCTCGCAGCTTGTTACTCAGCAGTTTATTGTTTGTACAGTAGGTATGAAACTGAAAGCAGATTAGGAGAACTTAGAGCGGTGTGTGTAAAAACACTCCTGCCATCGTAGTAACACATGCTCACAAAAACACGTTGGTGTTTGACAGATACCACAAACCAACTTCAGTAGCAAGGTGCGACTAGTCCATACACGTACTAGACACTTTATCATATCCACCTTGTTGGTACCGGCTCAGACCTCCTTTTGCCTTCAGAACTTCTATAATTCTTCATGGCAGAGATTCAAAAAAGAGCTGAAAACTTTGGCATGAGAGCATCGCACAGTTGCTGCAGACCTTCCAGCTGTGCATTCATGATGTGAATCCCAAAGATGCTCTATTGGACTGAGGCCTAGTGACAGTCGAGGTCATTTGAGTAGGGTGAATTCATCGTCATGTCAGGTCAGAGGGCCCGGTGGCGCCAGTGTTCGGCAGCCTCGCCTCTGTCAGTGCGTCCCAGGGTGGCTGTGGCTACAATGTAGCTTGCCATCACCAGTGTGTGAATGTGTGTGTGAATGGGTGGATGACTGAAAGCGCTTTGGGGTCCTTAGGGACTAGTAAAGCGCTATACAAATGCAGGCCATTTACCATTTACCATGTCCAAAAAAACTATTTGAAATGAAGACTTTTGTGACATGGTGTGTTATCCTATAGGAAGCATCAGAAGATGAGTACACTGTGGTCAGAAAGGCGTGGACATGATCAGCAACAATACTCAGATAGGGTCTGGTGGTCAAATTCTGACGTGTCCATCAATGTCACAGGAGGAATCAAGACTCATCAAGCCAGGCAACGTTTTTCCAATGTTTGGTGAGCCTGTGCAAATCTCAGCGGTGACTTCTGCTGCTGTAACCTATCTGCTTCAAGGTTCAACATGTTGAGTGTTTTGAGATGCTCTTCTGCATACTTTGGTTGAATTACTGCTGCCTTCCAATCAGCTCAAAGCTGTCTGACCGTTCTCCTCTGACCTCTGACGGCATTTCCGAGAACTCACTGAATGTTTTTCTCTTTCTCACACCGTTCTCTGTAAAACCCTGCATATGGTTGTGTGGGGAAAATCCCAGCAGATCAGCAGTTTTAGAAACACTCAGGCCAGCCTGTCTGGCACCAACAACCATGACACTGAAATCACCTTTCTTCCTCCTTCTGATGCAGGCTAATCTTGACCATTTCTACATGCCTGAATGCATTGATTTGTTGGATAATTAAATAAACTTTAAAAGGCACCAACACCATAGTCACGGCCTAGAGTTGAAATCGAGTGAATTAACACGGCAGGCACCTAGTGGCTATAAAGGAACCTGGGAATGTACTGGACGCAAACAAGATGTCAGCCCTGTTGGTGCATCTTGTGGGTTTGAACCACAGTCATTGGTGTGAAGGTAAGCTGACCTAAGAATTGTCACGTTTTATTTTATCGGTTCATCATAAATAACTTTTGAAAATAATATCGAGTAAATTGAGGAGAACCTTTGCACCTCTTTTCTCCTTCAGTAGGTTAAAAGCATCAGTCACATTGTTTTAGATCAGTTTTCTTGGAAACATCAAAAGTAGAATTAACCATTTGAGGAACTGCACTTCCATTATTTGCATATCTTTTGGAATTTAGGGAAAACAACGCCCACTCTGACTCTCTGCTTCCAGTTAGCCATCCACATCTGACTTTCAGATGCAGTTTCATCTAACTGCATCTGTGCTTAGTTTTAGCCATTTAAACTGATGTAATCAGGTTTTGACTTTTGCCTTGCCTAGGCAAGACTGATCGAGAGTCCTGAGTATAAAACGATTACATGAAGAGGTCTACATCTGTTCCAAGGATGCATATAAATGCGTTTTGTGAGTCTGTGTGTTGCGCTATCACTTGTGCAAGACCCCAGCCTATTTGCCAGTGGTGTGTGATAAACACAGGAGAACAGGCCATGCTGGTACAGATAAGAAGGTGGCAGGCATCTGGCAGAGTTCACTGGCCTGGACACAGAAACATGGACAGGCTGATGCAAGCAACGGCTCACTTCTCCTGGAGGAAACCACATCTTTGCAAGCACCGAGAAACCAATTGTGCTTCACTTTCTTTTTCTTCCTCTATTTCTTGTTGGGGAGCGAGTGTTTGAAGAGTAAATATGTACAAAGGCGTCGTCATCACAAAGTGCTTGCTGGTTACACAGATCTAGAAAATTGTTTTTAGCCATTTCTAATTGGGAGAAACCAAACAGAAGAGCAGCAAAACCGGGGACGTTTGCACTGCTGCAGTGGTCAGGTGCCTGTGAACATGGCTGGTTTCTCACGGGCAAGCACACACACACACACACACACACACACACACACACTATTTGACCCCAGTGTTAGCTCAAGTGTTAGCGGTAAGACTGCGGCGGATATCCCTCTGTTGACTCTTAGTGATGTAAGCTTGAGATGAGCCCTGCAGATTAAGAGTGAAGACAAACAAAAGGTCCTGCCAAGATGAGCCGCAGTGTATACAGATTAATTTAACAATACAGCCACACGAGCACTGCCGTAAACCATTTGCATAACTCCTTTTAATGTGTTTTGGAAAATTTCCTCGCTTTGCTTTGAGAATATACCCCCACGTGGAAACTTATACTTAGGTGGTCCATTCCAGCCGGCATCAGCTGTTTACCTAGCCTGCCCGAGGATCGTAGAGGGAAAGCAGGCAAAGAGCGCCGTGTTATCTTTGACAGCCACGCAAACGTTCACGTAGACTGGATCTTACACACAGACAAATATGTGATGCATGCAAATTTATACATATTTATGAACCTTTACAGTTCTCTCAAAGACCGATAACCAGCTTAATTGAGATGTTTGTGAACAAAATGCCAGTGGAGGATTTCGCCCTGGGTCAGCGGTTCTCTGACAGATGGAACGAACCCTTGAGAACCTCTTGGCAGCCACCATGTTGTTGATAACCCAGTTTGAGGTATAGTTAGCCATTTGAGGAACTGCAGTTGCTTGAATGTTGCTTGGCTTCATTTATCACTGCGCTACACATGAACACATAGAGCGCATAGTGTTTACTTGTAAAGAATCGGACTTTGGCACCAATCATCTTGCTTGTATAAAAAGAGTCTCTGCTCAACAGAACCTGCCGTCCAACATTTCGACTCCATCTAGACGCACATCATCAGGTCTGTCAAGCTATTCTTTTTTCCCATCAGGAGATGCTAAATGTAAATTTTGACAGGATCCCCTCGTCATTCGTCTTTGACATCACAGATCAGTCGAATCCTGTCTGGAACATTTTGTTTCTTCTGCAGTTCAGGACATGAAACTCCTGCTCCCCCCCTTTCTCCCTTTTTTTCAACCTCCATCCCTCACCCCCGTCACTCTTACCTGTCGGCCAACGCTCAGTGCTGCTCTGGGCTCTCTGTGGGGGTTTAGCATGTGTTAACATGACAGATTGAGCCCCAGTTGGAACCTTAATTGCATCATTTCATGGATGCGAGTCAGTGCTGTGGTCCGGGAGAGTAAACAAGCTCCGAATCCAGGAGCCGAAAGAGAGGAAGGAGGAGGAGGAGGAGGGGGGTGGGGGAGTGAAGGAATGAAGAAATGATGGAGATGGGGATGAAGAGGATAAATACAAGTGCTGAGGAAGTGCTTGAGAATGGGAAATTTGAGTTAAACTGGGGGAAACACGAGAGAGCAGAAGTATAAAGAAGTGCAGGGTTGACAGCAGTGAAAAAGAAATCTCTAAGATAATAATAATAATTAAAAAAAAGAGACAAAGTCAACAGCTGATATCCACCCAAACCTCCTCCAAGGTGGTCGGCGCGTGTGGTTTGTTTTGTTATGTGATGAATGGAGAGCTTGGTGAGGGAGGAGGGAAGGCGCAGCAGCAGCCTGGTTGGAAAGCGTGTCCTCATTAGTAAGAGATCGGGGGACAGGGGGAGGTAAGATTTCAGCAGCAGTACTCAGCGAGGCCGCCAGGAGTAAACACATGAGGTCAAGGAATACACTACAATTAGCATTGTGACAAAACCTGCATGTGCTAAACTTCAATTAGCACATGCAGTTGCAGACATGCAACTGCATGTCTTCTGAGCTTCCTTCATGCAAGCTCAGAAGGAAGCTCAGAAGGAACCTTCACACACTCCACATCCAAAATTATCACATACTGTAAATCAGTTTTAGCTTATTCATCTATTTTAAATCACAAGAAACCTTTTTTTCTTTGGCTTTCTGTGTGAATGCAGAAGAAACATCACTGTTGCTCCCAAGCTCCTTCCTCGACAAGACACCATGATTTAAAAAGTTAACCTGTCACCACAAACTCAGCTAAATGTACAAACACACTCTAAATTTAACTGTGATTTTTGCGCTATTGTGGTGAAGACAGCGCTGCAGGGAAAGTCAGACAAGATATGAAGGAATGTCACAATCCTAATGAACATCAGGAGATGTTTTCAGAAAGTTGACATGTCACATGTGAGGTCACGGGTGGTGCCACGAAAACGCAGTCGTCTGAGTTGTCATTTGAAATAACACAGTATAAATTGGCTTTGTGAAGGAAAGGAAGCGCCCGACAAGGAAAAACCCTCGAGACGTCTCGTTTTTCTGGGGAATAGTTAAAGGAAACATCACCCAGGGTGGTCTAAAAAATGGATCTACCAGCTTTAAGCGGCAAATCATATATGTGCAGCATATTCCTCATCCTCATACTACACTCAAAACCACAAAAAGACTGTTGCGAAATTAGGCCTTCGCCCATTTTAAACAGACTCAAATTATAAATAGAAAATTATATATAGTTTATCCAATGCAGAAATGGCCACATGTTCCTGAACTTGCACATTTCTGCTGTAGTTTTTGTTATAAAGCTGAAGTCTATAGCCTGATTTTGACTTTTGTAGTGCCTACGACGTAACCTGCGTGACTGACAATGACTTGATTGGTATAGAAAGTTGCAGCTTAGGGTTATAGTTTCCTCTTACATCGTAAGTTAGGGCGTAGATTTCCCACAGAAGTCTATATCAGACTTAGGGAGGTGCACGTCAGGTTACATACTGGGTTATGGTGTAGGGTTCAGAGGGGTTTGATTTCCTGCTGAAGCATAAATTGGGCATAAGGGACCAAACTTTTTTTTATGGTTTATCTTTACTAAGTTCCCTTTCTTCATGTGCTGTGCTCTGAAATTTACACAGAGAGAGAAAGAGTTTTCAAATAACACATACAGATACACCCTAGACACACACACACACTGGCAGCCTGAACAGGGACTGTCGCAGTAAATTTATTAGTACAACAGTTTAATCAGTCTCATCTGTTAATGTCTTGCACAGTAAGTCTAATTTACTCCTTGTGCGCATCTATTCATTATTTATAGAGGTATTAATTATCATTTGCAGTCCCGAGAGTAACTGGCGACCTACTACGAAATAGAAACACAAGTAGATAGAGCTTAATGAATTATTTGCTTTGTTCTGGCTGAGGAGAAAAGGAATGACGTGTCTCGTTTTAATCACGGGGCTATTGTTCTGCTGCTCTGTGGGTCTCCTTCTGTTACCCTATAAGTATTGCTTGCGCTGACTCTTGCAGTCATGTATACAGTATTATAGCATGCACTTCCAGCCATCTCAGTCCTGCAAATATTTGGTATACAGGCTCCTCGTGTTTATTCAAAGTACTGGGTTACACTGTTTGGGAAAGATAGCCAGACAAGGGCCCGTTGGGAAGGAAAAAGAAAACTATTCCAAATGAAAAGAAATGATTCATGCTGCTGATAGTGTATAAACTAAAATATATGTTGGACCTCGCAGCACTATTGGACAGTTCCACTTTATGCAATTTTGATTGGATCTGAACATTGCATAGACAACTTAGTATCGCATTACTCTAAATATGGCAGTCCGCGCTCTTTGGTGTGTGTGTGTGAGTGAGTGAGACCAGAGTGAGGTGGGTGGTCTCCGCTCACTTATCATTACACAACACAAAAGCCTCATTGGTATTTTGAGAAGAAAATTAATATTGCCATCAGCAGTGGCTCTTGCGTGTGTGCCTCCATGCTCGGACCTGTTTGTGTACTTCCGAAAAACGGAGTGGAGAATTTCCACTTCAGATGTGGAATTTTCCCAGCCTGAACTTTGAGCGATGGCATGACGCTGCATGACGACATCGCAGCCATCACTGGGCTTGCTCCTCACTGACAGCTCTGAAGGCAGCTTTTCCATTTGAAGCGAGAATGAAGGGAAAATCTGCGGTTTGTAGGCGCGCTGTCTCCGGTTTAACTTAAAATATTTTCTCAGCATCCTCTTTTTTACTCTTCTTACCTGGCCGGAGGTAAAACTGACAGTGGAAATGTTGCAGCTGAGTTACCAGAAACTCACAATATGCGGCCAAAGGACGTGCTTTTTTTTCTTTGATTACCATCCCGTTTTGACAGATTTATCCAAAATCTTCGCTAACACTTCATTTTATGAAAGCCTGCATTTAGTAACTATACTGAGGAAATAGACACTGACAGGAAACATGCTGAAGGCGAGACAGGAAATATGTTAACTTTCCAATAAGTTCCAAGAATCGTTCAGCAATTTAGCATAAAATTTGGTGCAAATTACAGGAGAAAGTGACATGAAAGGAAATACAATTATAAAGTTCAATGCCTCGAACCATAAAAAAACAAAAATCCTGGTTTTAATTTGGGCTTTTTCCCCTTTCGAGGTCGTGTCCTCTTGCACATCTGGATAGCTTCCAGTGCTCCTGCTACTTTTAGATCGCTCTGTGGTTCTTGCACTTGTGGCTCAATCATCACTCTCTGTGAAATGACCTGACGTTCATGTCAATGATCTTTACTGGTGATGGGTGCTGGGTCTTTGGCTACAACTCAGCGTCAAAACAGCAGTTCTCAGTGGAAGATCCCACAGCGGCCATGCTAACAGTCCATGCCTCAGGTCAGGAGTGCAACATTCGACACCCACGGGGTCATGCACCCCATAGCATCAGACTTTCAGTGTGATATTCGTGCTGTGAGTTACTGGTTGAAATATTTATCCCAACTTACTAAACTGAGGTCATACTATTTGCCATTATGTGCCAGGATACAGTGCTTTGAAAAGGAGTGGTTTAGCTAAGCTCTATGCTCCTCTGTGTTTTACCCAAAATGATGCCGTGTTCTATTTACCTCAGAAGTTGGATATTGGATTTGACATCACTCTCTGCATGTGAATGTTCCAGTAATAGAGTCAGAAAACCAAGAAAAACAGGATTTGTTTTGCCTCTTAGCGAGGTAGAGCATGTGTTTTTATGTTTGCAACCGCCATCTTGGATTGCTAACTGAGGGTTGGTGGGACTGCTTCGATTTTTTGAGTTGGAAATCGGACTTGAGCGTTCCAGATGAAAAAAGTTAAGTCTGGGAAATGGAAATTTTAACTTCCTACTTCAAATGGAACTCAGTATGTCCCTGTTTTTGTTTTTTGTTTTGACACAGTGGAGATCCAGGAGACAAGTAGTGGGAACAGGACTTTCCCAGTGTACAGTGACGTTAACCTGAGCTGCATGAAGAAACATGGAGAGATTGCCCTAGCTGTGATTGAAAAGCGATATAATCACATGCTACTGTGAAAGGATGATTTTGTGGTCTGATTATTGAACTGCTTCCTGTTGGAGTGCTACCAAATTACTCGCCGAGGGACTTCAGCTTGAATCAACACAGTGTTTGGATTCCTCCATCAGCTGAAGTCACCCAAATGACTGTGGTGAATGGATGTGGATAATTAATGGGATTGTTGTTATTTTACTTTAACAGTTAGTATGTAATAGTTGGTACCACACAGTGTAAAAGATGGGTGTATCCATCTACCACTGGTTTCTGGCATTTTGAAGCTTCCATGCTAGCATTTTGGCTGCTGCCTGTTTTTTTTTGATAGGGGTGCAAAGCGCACACACACACACACACACACACACACACACACACACACACACACGCTAATTAGTGCTAAGTGAATTCACACAGTGAAATGGTTCAATTTAAAGATTCAAAGTAGTGGATGAGGCCTAGCAGATGCTAATCACCTAAACT